>NC_059104.1:98312945-98642390 GCF_020740685.1 Jaculus jaculus
ATGGAGGAGTAAGCAAGGCTAAGAAATAAACCCAGTCATGTCATAGTATCCCAAAAGGATCATGGGAGTTGGAAGATTCATACGCTGCAAAGACCGAAGGAAAGAATGAGTGTAAGATAGGATCAGTTGTAAGTTAGACTCTGGGTCTCCTCTCTTATCCTTTGGAGCCAGGTGATGGTCTTTTTCCTCAGCCAGACAGGAGTTGAAAGATTCATTATTCAGTGCCGGGCCCAGGTATAACACACTATACACTTTGTGAGTAGCACAAAGTGGCAGGTAAGGACTACCAAAAGGAGATCCTCTCTACCTGGCCAGTTTGCTCAGATGCCAAAGTATCAGTAGCCAGCAGACTGAAGAATCCACACTGAAAGATGTAACGGCTCCTTATCAAGACTGAGAGATGTAGGGGTGGGGCTTCCTGCAGTCAACAGCCAGGTACTTAGCCAGTTAATTTTATTTTTTATTTTTATTTATTTATTTTTTTATTTATTTTTAGTTTTTCAAGTTAGGGTCTCACTTTAGCCCAGGCTGACCTGGAATTAACTGTAGTCTCAGGGTGTCCTCGAACTCACAGCGATCAACCTACCTTTGCCTTCTGAATGGATGAAAAGCATGCGCCATACGCCCAGCCCAACTGGCTGTTGAAGGTAATGGGCATTGCTGGCCATTTGGAAAAATTTCTCCGAAGTTCTAAGGAAAATTAGTGTCCATAGGTAGAATTATATCCATCCTCACTAATATTAATACTCACATGAAAAGGTAGGGCCAAGACACTGCTAGGCATGCCAGGTCGTTCTTATGTTCCACTTATCTGAAAACCAATGGGAATAGTGACGGGTAATCAAGAGAACTAAAGGAGAGAGCCAGCTAGGTGGCACACGCCTGAAATCCCGGCACTTGGGAGATAAAGGCTGAAGAATTAGGAGATGAAGGTCACCCTTAGTTACATAGCAAGTTTGAAGCCAGCACAGGCTACATGAGACTCTCAAACAATAAAACAAACAAACAAACAAAAAGCTAGGGATATGGCTCAGTTTATAGCATACTTTCCTAGCCACCCTGAGACTACATAGTGAATTCCAGCTCAGCCTGAGCTAGAGTGAGACCCTACCTCGAAAAAACAAAATAAATAAATTTTAAAGAAAGCAAAAGAAGCCAGGTGTGGTGGCACACACCTTGAATCTCAGCGCTCTGGAGGCAGAGGTAGGAGGATCGCCATGAGTTCAAGTCCACCCTGAGACTCCATAGTGAATTCCAGGTGAGCCTGAGCTAGAGTGAGACCCTACCTCGAAAAACAAAAACAAAAACACCAAGACAGAAAGCAAAGGAAGAGGGAGAGAGAGAAGAATCAAAAGTCAAGGTGGGAGGGAGGTGAAGGAGGGTTCTTCCCAACAGCAGTGTAGCAGATAGGATTGAGTCAGAAGGCTCCAGAAAGAATCTTCAGTGACATATAGCATTGAAAGAGCTGTCTCCTGTTCATTTGTTAGAAAAATGTGAAGGATGATTGGGAAGAAATACAGGAGTATTAATGAACATAGCTTTTTCAGATAGTTTGATAGCAAAGGAAGAGGAGTAACAATATTCGTGTAGTTTTAATATTTGCTAGGGGGACTGAAGAGGTGGCTCAATGATTAAAGGTGCTTGCTTGCAAAGCCTGTCAGCCTAGTTTCAGTCCCCAGTACCCACAGAGTCAGGTGCACAGAGTAGCACATGCATCTGGAGTTTGTTTACAGTGGCAAGAGGCCCTGGCGTGCCTACTATCATGGTGTGTGTGTCAAATAAATAAATACAAAAAAAAATTTTTAATTATTTATTTATTTGAGAGCAGAGAAAGAGGCAGAGAGAGAGAGAGAGAGAGAGAGAGAGAATGGGCGCACCAGGGCCTCCAGCCACTGCAAACGAACCCCAGACACATGCGCCCCCTTGTGCATCTGGCTAACGTGGGTCCTGGGGAATGGAGCCTCGAACCAGGGTCCTTAGGCTTCACAGGCAAGCGCTTAAACACTAAGCCATCTCTCCAGCCCAAAGAAAATATTTGGAAGCTAGGCATGGTGGCGGACACTTTTAATCCCAGCACTTGGGAGGCAGAAGTAGGAGAATCTCCTTGAGTTCAAGCCCACCCTAGACTACCAAGTGACTTCCAGGTCAGCCTGGACCAGAGTGAGATCCTACCTCAACCCCCCAAAAAAGTTTCATATATATATATATGCACTTTAGGTATATTAACTCTCTTAATATGCCTACCAGCCCTATGACATAGGTACTCTTCGCTGACCTCAGTTTACAGGCAACTAACTTAGCTTACTCTACTAGTAAGTGACAGAACTGGGATTTGAACCAAACAAACCCAAATCCAGGCTGGATGGCTCCATGTTTTTAACACTGAGAGGCAGAGGGAAGTGACATGTGGAGAAAGAACATTGTATGTGTGTGTTTCATTCATAGTAGGAAAGACACAAGCACAGAGATCCAGCCAAAAAGATAAATAACTGGGCTGATCCAGTGTTTTGAGTCTTGCCAAAATTTGTTCAAAGGACAAGAAAACAAAGGAAACTTGGGGAATAAGCAGAATATTGGCATGAAGAGCTTTAGGACATTAGCAGGTCAGACACCAGGAATGGAGGGCCACACGAGTGGAAGGAACACGCTCCTTTCAGACAAGGTGCGATAGGTAGAATTTAAGAAAATACACCCGTGTGTACACAGACACTGCGTGGTGTTAACTAACATGTTACAGGAATATGGGTGCCTTTTCATTGCTACTTTCATTCATTTCCTTTTTGTTTTTGTTTGTTTCTGGAGATAGGATCTCGCTCTAGCTAGGCTGACCTGGAATTCACTATGTAGTCTCAGACTGGCCTCAAACTCAGGGCAGTCCTCCCCCTGCCTCCCAAGTGCTGGGATTAAAGGCATGCACCACCACGCCCGGCCCTGTCTCCTTTTTAAACATATCTTTGGTTAACTTGTATCCTTGTGTAATAGGAACACCCACAATGGCAGTTACTAACCATGCATAAGTAAAGCAGTCCCAGCACATGGTCATGAACATAAGTGGGTGACATAGGGTAGGATGGAGGTAGGGACATTAGTGATGTAGTGGGAAAGTGGGAGTTGGCAAGGGGCACCGAGAGGAAGGGCAGCAAGGCCGGGTAGGAGGAAGGACAGAAGCTGGTGACATAGAAAGGCTTGAGCCTTGCGTTGCTTTTCTCCCTGAGTCCCAGTTAGCCTCACCCTGAGAATGAGGGTTTTTTGTCACATGTGTCTGCTTCCCCACAGCTAATGGACTACTCTGCCTTTATCACTTTTTAATTGTACCTTTTGAGTTTTGAAATATTTTGTTATTACTTTTTTTTTTTTTTTTTTTTTGAGGTTGGGTCTCACTCTAGTCTAGGCTGACCTGGAATTCACTATGTAGTCTCAGGGTGGCCTTGAACTCATAGCAATCCTGCTACTTCTGCCTCCCGAGTGCTGGGAATATACTACCACTCCTGCCTATTTTATTTATTATTTGTTTGTTTGTTTGTTTATTAGAGAGAGAGAAAAAGAGAGAATGGCATGCCAGGGCCTCTAGCCACTGCATATAAACCCCAGACCTATGTGCCACCATGTGCCTCTGGTGTATGTGAGTTCTATAGAGTCAAACATAGGTCCTTAGGCTTTGCAGGCAAGTGCCTTAAAAGCTAAGCCATCTCTCCAGCCTTTATTTTATTTTATTTATTTTCGGTTTTTTGAGGTAGGGTCTCACTCTAGTTCAGACTGTTACTTTATTTTTGTTTATTTATTTTCAAGCAGAGAGTGAGAATAAGAGAGAGAGAGAATGGGTGGGTCAGGGCCTTTTGTCAGTGCATACAAACTCCAAATGCTTGTATCACTTTACATTGGAAATTGAACCTGAGCTGAGAGGCTTTGCAAGCAGGTGTTTTTAACCGCTTAGCCATCTCCCCAGGCCTCTTTATCTTTTTAGGTTTTTCGAGGCAAGGTCTCACTCTAGCTCATGCTGACCTGGAATTCACTCTAGTCTCAGGGTGGCCTCCAACTCATGGGGATCCTCCTACCTCGCCTACAGAGTGCGGGATTTAAAGGTGTGCACCACCACACCTGGCCCTAACTGTTTGTTTGTGTGTTTGCTTGCTTTTTCAAGATTCCATACAAGCCCAAGCTGACCTGGCACTCACAGTGATCCTCCTACCTCTGCCTTCCAAGTGCTGGAATTAAAGGTGTGCACCACCACACCTGGCTGTCCTTATCACTTTTTAAAAAATTCTTGAAGCTGGAGAGATGGCTTAGTTGTTGAGACACTTGCCTGCAAAGCCAAAGGACCCAGGTTCAATTCCCCAGTATTCACATAAGCATTGGGTAGCACATGCATCTGGGGTTCGTTTCCAGTGGCTGGAGGCCCTGGCACACCTATTCTCTCTGTCTCTCTCTCCCCGCCTTTTAAATAAATAAGAAGAAGATATTTTAAAAAAAAAATTCTTTCCATTGAGCATGCTACAACTCAACTGTAATCTCAGAATTTGGGACATAGAGGCAGAAGTTCAGTGCCATCCTCAGTTACAAAGCAAGTTCAAGTCCACCCTGGGCTAGTGAGACCCTGTCTCAAAAAAAAAATATTGGGGCTGGAGAGGTGGCTCAGTGGTTAAGGGTCTTGCCTGCAAAGCCTAAGTACCTGGGTTTGATTCCCCAGTACCCACAAGAAGCTAGGTGCACAAGGTGACACATGAATTTGGAGTTCATTTGCAGTCCATTTCTCTCTCTCTCTCTCTCTCTCTCTCTCTCTCTCTCTCTCTCTGCCTCTTTTCATACATAAAATATTGATAAATACATATTGCCAGGCATGGTAGCACATGCCTTTAATTCCAGTACCAGAGGCATAGATAGGAGGATCACTATGAGTTTGAGGCCATCCTGAAATATAGTGAATTCCAGAAAAATTTCTAGCCCTTAATTTATTATTATTTATTTATTTTTCGAGGTAGGGTCTCTCTCTAGCTCAGGCTGCCTGGAATTTACTGTGTAGTGTCAGGGTGGCCTTGAACTCTTGGCAATCCTCCTACCTCTGTCTTCCCTTCCCGAGTGCTGGGATTAAAGGCATGCACCACCACGCCCAGCTTTCCTCCCCCTCCCCCCCTTATTTGCAAGCAAAGTGAGAGAGAATGGGAACCAGGGCCTCCTGCCACTGCAAACAAACTCCAGACATATGTGCTGGCCATATGTGGGTACTGGGGAATTGAACCCAAGCCATCGGGCTTTGTAAGAAAGTGCCTTTAGCCACTGTGTCATCATCCCCCAGCCCTCACCTGTCTTTTGTTTTGTTTTTCAAGGTGGGGTTTCACTCTAGCCAAGGCTGACCTGGAATTCACTCTGTAGTCTCAGGATGGTCTCGAACTTCCAGCCATCCTCCTACCTCTGCCTCCCGAGTACTGGGATTAAAGGTGTGCACCACCATATCCAGACTCACCTGTCTTTTTTTAATGACAGTTTCCATAATTGTAAACAATATCCCATGGTAATTCCCTCCCTTCCCCCACTTTCCCCTTTGAAACTCCACTGTCCATCATATGCCTTCCCACTCTCAGTCAGTCTGTCTTTTATTTTGATGTCATGATCTTTTCCTCCTCTTATGATGGTCTTGTGTAGGTAGTGTCAGGCACGGTGAGGTCGTGGATATCCAAGTCATTTTGTGTCTGGAGGAGCACGTTGTAAGCAGTCCTACCCTTCCTTTGGCTCTTACATTCTTTCTGCCATCTCTTCTGTAATGGACCCTGAACCATGGAAGGTGTGATAGAGATATTTCAGTGCTGAGCACTCCTCTGTCACTTCTCCCAACCATGGTGCCTTCTGAGTCATCCCAAGGTCACTGCCCTCTGAAAAGAGAAGCGTCCCTATCCAAAAGTGAGAGTAGCATTAATATATGGGTATGAATATTAAGAGAAGTGCTTACTGGAAGCTTGACCTTGTGTATTCGTCAATAAACTCATTTACACACACACACACAAAAAAAAAGTGCTTACTGGGCAGTTTGGTGAGCATAGTATATACTTTTAGCCAGACAACAGCAGACATTACACCCCTAGGGCTCATGACTACCTCTGTTGTAGGCTTTCAGTATCAAGGATGTATTCCCTCCCATGGAGTGGGCCACCAGTCAAATTAGAGGGGGGCAGTTGATTTCCCCAAAACAGACATGCCACTATTGCACCCATTGGCTCATTTGGCCTGGCTGGCCAAATATAAGGCTTGCAGTGTCCTCTGTTAGGTCTCTTCACTGGTGATTTCTCTCTCTCCCACGGAACTGCATGCAGTGTGGCTTTTCCCAGATTTTTGCAGCTGGTCTACATGGAGGAGGTTTTCATCTCAGCTCCATCAGGGTTTCTCAGTGACCTTGCAGCCCAAGTATGTGCAGTCTTCAGCAATAGGGTCTTACCATCTATTCCTGGTGGGAAACCAAGGGCCTCGGCAATGGCCTGTAATGTTTGGGGGTATCAGGGACCTCCCTGGCCAACAACTCACTGGAAGGTATCCCATCCCTGGCACTGAAAATTTTCTAACAACAACCTATGGCTCCTGAGTGTTCTATTGGTCAAAAAAGTAGGTTTCCAAATGATTTATTTATATCCTCTTAGATTTCGATTAGCCCTCCCTCCACCTTTCCTTTACTCAGTCTCTTCCCCTGACCTCACGTAGGCCTTCTCACTCCCATTAATCTATTTTTCTACTGGCATATATACAATACCATCCTATTCCCTCACCTATCTTTTTATATGTCATTTCTAGAATACTCTACCAGTCTGAGTTCATTTCCTACTTCAACACTGCTAAAATACCTTACTGCCGCTTGTCTTCTGCCTTATCAGTTATGTGTATCATTATCAGCCAAGTGCCTTTAACCTCTGAGCCATCTCTCTAACCTATCATATGTAACTTTTTCATTTATTTTTTTCAAGGGTAGGGTCTCACTCTAGCCCAGGCTGACCTGGAACTCACTCTGTAGCTCCAGGCTATCCTTAAACTCATGGTGATCCCCCTACCTCTGCCTCCAAGTGCTGGGATTAAAGGTATGCACCATGGACCATGCCTGACCATGTATAATTTTCTATTTGCAGGTAAAGGCAGGGACCATGCTCAACTTAGTTTTATATTCCCAGCATCTAATACAGTACCTGAAATGTAGGAGGCATTCAGTAGATAATTTTGGGGTGAAATAATGATTGCAGTTGCTCCATTAGATTCTTATATTGTCTTGGCCATGTGTTATCTTCCTAGCTAGACTCTAAGCCACATGGAGCATCCCAGCAGCACTGTATTCCACTCTCTATGAACTCGGTCCCAGTACAGGTTGCTGTAGATGTTGCATGTGGCTTCAGTGAATATGTATGTGCCTTTGTGTATGTTGGGATGAAGTGAGGGCATGTTCACGGGCTGGTTTCTCAGCCGCCCAGTCTGACCTCCTACAGTCAGCAGGACAGACCTGGAAATGTCGGGGCTGAAGACGCTGGAACATGTGGCAGTGACGGTCACTATCACTCACCCACGACGCGGCAGCTTGGAAGTGAAACTGTTTTGCCCCAGTGGCATGATGTCCCTCATCGGTGCCCCTCGCAGCCTGGACTCGTATGTACCCCTGCCCACAGCCTCCTGTCTTTGTTTACAAGGGCTTTCTCCCTTCCCCCCAGAGCTCTGCTCCAGGCAGACCTGGAATTCACTATGCAGTCGCAAGGTGGCCTCGAGCTCATGACAGTCCTCCTCCCTCTGCCTCCCCAGTGCTGGGATTAAAGGCGTGTGCCCCCACACCAGGCTTACAAGGGCTTTCTTTCTTTTTTCTTTTTTCTTTTTTCTTTTTTTTTGGTTTTTCGAGGTAGGGTCTCACTCTGGTCCAGGCTGACCTGGAATTAACTCTTGCCATCTCAGGGTGGCCTTGAACTCTTGGCAATCCTCCTACTTCTGTCTCCCAAGTGCTGGGATTAAAGGCGTGCGCTACCACGCCCGGCTGCAAGGGCTTTTTTAAGCAGACACCAGCAGCATCAGAAGCAGTTGCACCACCGTTCTTGGTAGCTGGTAGCCATTGGGCACATGCTTTATTATTCAAGTTCTTACAATGTGCTAGGCATTGTATTCTGTTAATTTTTCTAATCCTTTTAAGAACCTTGTGTGGAGTGGTGCATGCCTGTAATCCCAGCATTAGGGAGGCAATGAGTCAGGAGGATCATGACTTTGCAGCCAGCCTGGTCAACATAGCGACTTCAGGAAAGGCTGGTGTAAAGAGTGAAACCCATCTCAAACAAATACCAACAACAAAAACGTTTAAGGGTCTGGGGAGATGGCTCAGCACTTAAGGGTACATGCTTACAAAGCCTGCCACCCTGGGTTTAATTCCCTAGCTACCCATGTAGTCAAATAAAGTTAATTTGTTTACATAAAAAAAAAAAATTTTAGAGGACTAGAGAGATGGCTTAGCAGTTAAGGCGATTGCCTGCAAAGCCCAAGGACCCAGGCTTGATTCTCCAGGTCCCACCCAAGCCACATGGTGACACATGTGTCTGGAATTCGTTTACAGTGGCTAGAGGCCCTGGAGCCCCCATTCTCACTCTATCTCTCTCTCCCTCTCTCTGTCTCAAATAAATAAGTACATAGGATATATTTTATAATCATGGAAAATGTTAATAAAAAAAATTTTTTTAAAGTAAAAAAAAATAAATAAATAAATGAGGAAAAAGAATTTAGGGCTGGAGAGATGGCTTAGCAGTTAAGGCACTTGCCTGCAAAGCCAAAGGACCTAGGTTCAATTTCCCAGGACCCATGAAAGCCATAATGCACAAAGTGGCACATGTGTCTAGAGTTCATTTGCAGTGGCAGGAGGCCCTGGCACACCTATTCTCTATCTGCCTCTCTCTCAAATAAATAAATAAAATATTTTTTTTAAAAAAAACAACTTTTTTTTATCTGGGCATGATGGTGCTCGAGGCCACCCTGAGACTATTCCAGGTCAGCCTGGGCTAGAGTGAAAACCTACCTCAAAAAACTGAAAGGGGCTCTGTATTAAAGTGCTTGCTTATTATGCATGAAAAAAAAAAAAAAACTTTTTAGCCAGGTGTAATGGCACACACCATTAGTCCCAACACTTGGGAGGCAGAGCTTAAAGGGTCCCTTTGAGTTCAAGCCCAGACTGGGGCTACAGAGTGAGTTCCACTTCAGCTGGGGCTAAAGTGAAACCCTGCCTAGGAAAAAAAAAATAATGATGATGATGAATTTAAGACCAGCCTGGACCAACCTTACCTGTGCTATTAGAATGTTACCTTAATGCAAGCTGGGCGTGGTGGCGCATGCCTTTAATCCCAGCCTTGGGAGGCAGAGGTAGGTGGATCGCCCTGAGTTCGAGGCCACCCTGAGACTACATAATGAGTTCCAGGTCAGCCTGGACTAGAGTGAGACCCTACCTCAAAAAACCAAAAAAAAAAAAAAAAAAAAAACAAAGAATGTTAATGGTCTCAGTGAAATAAAATAAACCTAGATCTTTGGGATTCCTGAGCTGTGCTCTCCTTTTCCATTACACTACATGGGTACAAGTCTCTCGATCCCTGAGATTCCAAGAGAGAGACATTTTTTGGACCCTTCATGGCTACCAAATGGCTGTAGCTCATTTCCCAGCTCTGCCTGTGCCACGGTTTCACACTTTGTTCTTCCCTAGGGATCCCAATGGCTTCAACGACTGGACCTTTTCCACTGTGCGGTGCTGGGGGGAAAGAGCACGAGGCGTCTACAGACTGGTTATCAGGGATGTAGGTGAGCCTCCCTGCTTTCCTAGACTCCCCACAGAAAGTCTCCCATGTGGAATATGTAGGATGACCATCATAAAAAGGGTAAATGCCAGAAAGTATGCCCCATCCAGAAAGTAGGCATGATCCCTAATACTGCTCATTTATTCTGCATCTATATTCCTTGGAGAAGTGACTGATCCATTTTTCCTCAGGATAGCAACAAAAATTCCTTGTTGAAACCACATTTCAAGTCCTTTCACATATAACCATCCTTCGGCCAGCCCTGGTAGGCAGGTAAGGGCAGGACTAATTTTTACCATCTTGTTTTTTGAAGTGACTTGTACAGGATCACAATAGCAGTGAAGGCTGAATAGCTGCAGTCAGCAAGGAAACTGGAAACTGAGCCCAGCCCTCCCAACTTCCAGTCAGTCAGCTGTTCACTTGACCAGCAGCTTCCCAACCTTGAGTTTAACACTTTTCTTTCAAGCAAAATCCCAGATGAAATCAAGTGTGGGAGATAAATGCAAAACTCTGCTTCTAGTATGACCTTTCAACCTCGTCACTTGATCCCTAGGGCACCCTGTGAGGCACTTCTGCAGAACCCCAGGGCCTCTGAGGCCCAGACTGACTACAGTAGTCTGAGTCCCCTTGGGTGGCAGGGCGGGCTGCGATCTTCTATTCTACGCATTTACCAGAAGGGCCTGGCTCATGGCTGCCTGCTTGCTGCCCTAGGAGACGAGCAGCTCCAGGTGGGCGTCCTCCGGCAGTGGCAGCTGACCCTGTACGGTTCTGTGTGGAGTCCAGTAGACATCAGGGACAGACAAAAGTAGGTATTCAGAAGAGGGCACTCTTGAGGGGTGAGGGAAGGGGTGCCACCTAAGGAGGCCCACATCATTCTGAACCCCAGCAGTGCTTCCTAGGTGGGAAGCCATGGATGTAGTGTGGCTTCTGTCCCCCTCAACTGCAAGAGAGTGGAGACCAGGAGGGTGGGCGGAACAGGCTCACGCTGAGTAATGCATCCCCTGCTCTTCTCCAGTCTCTTAGAAAGTGCCATGAGTGGGAAATACCTACATGATGGCTTCACGTTGCCCTGCCCACCTGGGCTGAAAATTCCTGAAGAAGATGGTTATACCATCACCCCTAACACCCTCAAGGTACTGAGAGTAAGATTCAAGCTATGAGCAGACCAGGACTGTCCTGGGGGAGTTGGTCCTTGGTGTGCTCCAGGTGAACCGGGGTGAGGGGAGTGAGGCTGGGAAGACCTGGGCCCCCAGCATCATTGCTACTGTGCCAGCTCCCTCCTCAAGGGCAGTCCTTGTGCAGGGTGGGGCAGGGCGGTGGTCCAGGTGGGGGAGATGGTCCCTAGAAAGGAGAGTGCTGAGCTCCGGCTTCTGGGCTGGAGCTGGCCCTGACAGTGCTTGCCTTTTCCCCAGACCCTGGTGCTTGTGGGCTGCTTCACCGTCTTCTGGACTGTTTACTACATGCTGGAAGTGTGCCTGAGCCAGAGGAACATGGTCTCTACCCCACACTGTAAGAGTGGACCCTGCCGTTGGCTCCAACGGAGCCAAAACTCTAGGGAGGAGGGGACAGAGCTAGAATCAGTGCCACTTTGTAACAGCAAGGATCTTGATGGAGTAGATTCGGAGAACGGAGTTCCCACCACCACCTCTAGCCTCCTAGCCCCAAGCCTGCCCAGTGAAGAGGACTGGAACTTGTCCCAGAGCGACAAAAGTGTCCTGGACTGCCCTCATCAGCATCAACCCCCAGACCTGATGCAGGGGAAGGAAGAGCAAATCTGCTGACCCTCCAGGGGAGTGGGCTTTTCCTCCCCAAAACAACTCACTGAGAGCCAGGAGAGAAAGTGGTCTTGAATCTGAGAATCTGGAATCTGAGACCTCCGTGGCATTCTGGGCCACCCTCAAGGAGGGTGAGGCCAGTCATAAGTGCAGTGACACAGGACTGGTAAGCATCCAGCTGACTGGGAGCTTTGGGTGAGAAGGTCTTGATTAAGGGATTGGCACCATCCCAGGCAAGACCTTGTCCCAATCCTGTGGTACAGGTCAGTGACACAGGCCGTCAGGAACCCACTCCTGCATAGGTTACACAGGTTCCTGCAGGACCAGGAGAGCTCTGACGGACATATTGCTGGGGTGCTGAGAAAAGGGCTCAGGGAAGAGACTGACGGATCCTGGAAATGCCTGCCCTGAAAGCAGTTGCCTTCATTGCCCTTTCCTATGCTCCTGGTCTAAAGCCAACCTTGAACTTGTCCCTGACTTAGACAGCCCCTTACCCTTCTTGCTGAAGGATCAGTATAGTGCTCCTGGGATAGCTGGGAGGCACATGGTGCCAAGGCCCCTGCTGCTTCATGATGGAAGTCTTGGGCAGAACTGCAGACAGGTGAGACACAAGTGTTTCCGAGGAGCCACTGCCACCCCAGCCCTGTGACTACCCTGTCTCCTGCAAAGTGCTCAGGGAAATGCCTTCACCCTGGAGGCCAGCCGTCTGCCTGACAGGCTCTGGCTTTTCCTCTGTTCTTGGCCTCCTCCCCTCCTGTCTTCTGAGCTAATTGATTGATCTGAATTTTTTAATGCTTAAGATTTGATTTTCTCTTTTCACAGCAACATTTTGTTGAGTTTTGTTTTTCTGCACAGCTTTTCCAAAATAAAAATCTTTCAAACAATTCTACCATTCCCCACCTCTCTTCTTTTTCTGCCTTTTCAAAATGAATGCAGGTGGCAGGTTGTCCTGTAGCCCTTCAGGCCTCAAGGTTTCCTCACTCCCCCCCACCCCAGTGTGCTTCCTTGGAAGCTGAAGGGTCCTCCATGAGACAATGATCAGGAGACACAAACCCCACGTGCCACCTGCAGCTGCTTAGGTTTCCTGGAGTAGTGACAAGTGACTAGGACAACAAAATGCCAGCCAGGCCTGAGAAAAGAAGGATTATTTTTTTTTTTTTTTACTCTTTGAATTTAAACTCCAAAAATATTCCAGGAAAAGATGGAGAGGCTGGGCTGAGTCTCCTTCAAAGGGCACTTGATACCAAGAAGGACAGTGGGCTGGCCGCACACCCAGGCTACCCCAGCCCACTTCCCACTGCTTAGCCCAGGATGGGAGAGACAGCAGAAGTGGGGTGCAGCTGGGAGAAGGGACCAGGACAGTGGTGCTTTGGGGTAAGAAGCTGGGCCGAAGTTAGGCAGTGGGAGGAGCTACCTGTGTGCAGTCACCTTTACCCAGTGACATTCAAAGCTTGGCCAGGGCTAAGAACCTGCACAGGTGTGTGTGAGACGGACTAAGCAGAACCCTGCAGCCGGAAAGCTGGGAAAGATGGGCTCAGGGCTGACCCTGTCCCTCTAACTGATGATCTGCCGAGGCCGTCCGTAGCCTGTCATGCCAGCCTGTGAGGCCCCTCTGTTGCTGCCCATCTGAAGGCCGATGACATGCTTCCCCTCCTGCAGTTGGCTCTCTGTGAATTCCCTCTTATGTTCCTGGGCTTTCCTAGAGGAAGAAGCAGAGTAAGACTTGCTGGAACTTGGTGTTCTCCACCTGCCCCTCTGTTGCTTCCTCTTCCAGCCCCAGTCCCTTCTGCTTATCTTCTTTGACTGTGGCCCCAGTAGCTAAGAAGCTTCCTGCAGCTCAGGAGGGCGGATGGCACGAAGTATGAAGGCCCTGTTTTCCCAGGCCCTCACTTTGGGACCATCCTGGAGCATGCTCACTCTCTCTCTCTCTCTCTCTATTTTTTCAAAGTAGGGTCTTATTCTAGCCCAGGCTGACCTGGAATTTACCATGTAGTCTCAGGTTGGCCTTGAAATTACAGCGATCCTCCTATACCTCTGCCTCCTAAGTGCTGGGACTAAAGGCGTGTGCCACCGTGCCAGGCCCCATCCTGGCTCTCTCACCTGATCATTCCCACAGCTAGCCAGCCCAAGCCACCCCCGCCCCATGAAGAGATCCAAGCTTAGAGGCTAGGAACTGCAAGAGAGTGGAGACCGGCCACATACTTCATAAACCAGTTCGGATCTCCACGGTAGTGCCCGTCATTCTTGGTCACAGCCAAACTGCCCAAAGCCATCAGAGTCCTCTGTACTGCTGCCAGATCTTTGCCTATGAGAAAAAAGAAACCATGGGATAAACTTGAGGACTAGATAGACAAGACTCCAAGCTAGGGCCTGCCCCGTCTCTCACAAACAGCAGACCAAGGGCAAGTATTCCAAACCTAAGGGGCTTCAGTAAGCCCCAGGAGTATGCCATAGTGTATTTATTTTGTGTGTGTGTACAGTGTTAGAATCTAACTCAGATCCTTGTGCATGCTAGAAAAATGTCCTCCCACTGAGCTGTACTATACGCCCAGCGCCTGGGGTGTGGCATTCTCCTCACATCCCATTCCTACTATGCACAGATGAGCAGACCTGGTTGCGGCATGTTTGGGCCATCTGCCCTCGACTCTTGCTCCCCACCACACACTGTCCTCAGCCCTTTTCCCCTCCGTACCTTCAAAGAGGTCAACGGTCTGGAACATGTCAGTCTTGGTGACCCCATAGTCCTCAGCCGCCTTCAGGAATTGAGCCACCTGCTCCATCTGCTTGAAGACCATGGAGGGCGGGTTCTCGGGCACCTTCACTGGCTTGGAGCCCTCAGGATACAGGCTGTTCACCAGCTTGCTCAAAATCTGCCAGGCATAGGACACAACTAGGCACTCAGCTCAGGGGGTCTGCTCTCTCCCCCACAATTTTCAGGATGGCGCATCCCAGTCCTCTTTCCCAGGGTGCCACTTACCACACCATTCTTGAGCCACACCTGGAAACCCAGGCGCCCACGGTCTGGGCGACCAACGTCTGGGCCACACTGCACTATGATCCACTCCACTAGCCGTTCCTCCAGCTCCTCATCATACTTCTTCTCAATTTTGGACTGCACTTCACGGCTCATGCCGTAGGAAGGACCCTTGTTGGCCATGTTGAAAGCAGAGCTAAAGCAGTCAGGGTGGAGATGGGAAAGGGACAGTGAAGATCAGGAACGGTGTTGCTTGACTTGTGCTCAGCAAGCCTTCCAGCGTTATGTCACCCCGTGACGCTTATCACAGCACTACACATCCGGGCCATATTCATCCCCTTGGTGCAGAGGCCTTTCTAAACTTGAACTCCCCCCACCAAGGGAAAAAAAAGATATCAGGTATTTGGAGGTTTAGCGCAAGGATCTGTCACTTTTTTTTTTTTTTTTTTTTTGTCGGGTAGGGTTTCACTCTAGCCTAGACTGACCTGGAACTCACTTGGTAGTGCCAGACTGGCTTCAAACTCACAGCGATCTTCCTACTTCTGTCTCCCAAGTGCTGGGATTAAAGACATGGGCCACCACACCAGGCCCTGTCATCTGTTTTTTTTTTTTTTTTCTTTCTTCTTTTCAAATTTTTATTAACAACTTCCATGATTATAAAAAAAAATATCCCATGGTAATACCCTCCCTTCCCCCACTTTCCCCTTTGAAGCTCCATTCTGCCCATCTCAGTCAGCCTCTCTTTTATTTTGATGTCATGATCTTTTCCTCCTCTTATGATGGTCTTGTGTAGATAGTGTCAGGCACTGTGAGGTCATGGATACACAGGCCATTTTGTGTCTGGGGGGAGCATGTTGTAAGGAGTCCTACCCTTCCTTTGGCTCTTACATTCTTTCCACCACCTCTTCCACAATAGACCCTGAGGCTCTGTCATCTTTTTGTGTAAAAGACCAGAGAGTAAATATTTTAGTTTTTTGTTGTTGTTGTTTTGTCTGGAAGCAGGGTCTCACTCTACCCAGGCTGACCTGGAACTCACTCTGTAGGCCCACGTTGGCCTCAAACTCACAGTGATCCTTCTACCTCTGGCTCCTGAGTGTGGGGATTAAAGGTATGCACCACTATACACGATATATCTTAGGGTTCATAGAGCACATGTTCTCTACCACTGTAGCATGAATATACCCTGGGTAGTACAAAAACAAATATGCACAATAAAACTATTTACAAAAGAAACAGCAGGCTGGATTTGTCCTACAGGCAATACAAATAATTTTTTTGTTGTTGTTTTTGTATTTTCAAGGTACAGTCATGCTCAAGGCTGGCCTGGAATTCACTATGTAGTCTCAGACTGGCCTTGAGCTCACAATGATCCTCCTACCTCAGTCTCCCTAATGCTGGGATTCAACGCATGTGCTACCATGCTTCACCCATAGACAATTTTTACAGCCCCCGATCTAGAGCCTTCCACGCTCCCTCCTTCCCTTCCTCTCTCCTTTGCTTCTTGTTTTCTTTTTCTTTTGCAGTGCTGGGCACTGAACAAAGTGCTTGGCAATTGCTCTACCACTAAGCTATATCCTCAAACCTCTTTGTTTTTTAGTAATTTTAAGGCTGTGTCTCACCAAGTTGCCCTTGAACTTGCTGTGTAGACAAGGCAAGCCTTCAATTTGTGATCCTCCTGCCTCAGTCTTCTGAGTAGCTTGGATTATAGCCCTGTGCCACTAGACCTGGCTAGAGCATACTTTCTTTGCCAAGACTGGTCACAGAGGCACTGGAGAGGCCTTCCAGAAGCTACATTGTCCCTCAAAATTAATCCAGCAGACATCTTTGTCCAGCTAAGTATAAGGTCAAGGATCCAGTTGCCACTAAGTCTTTATCTTTAAGCCCAGAAGCTGGAAGCACAGAACTTCACCCCTTTTGTTGTTGGTTTTGTTTTTCGAGGTAGGGTCTCGCTCTAGCTCAGGCTGATCTGTAATTCATTATGTCATCACAGGGTGGCCTCGAACTCTTGGTGATCCTCCTAAGTGCTGGGATTAAAAGCGTGTGCCACCACGCCTGGCTTCAGACCTTCAGCTCTTTACCAGGTCTGCTAATCTGGTCTACAGCTGAGAAAGCCACCTGGTGAAGCCACCAAAGGCCAAGCAGCTGCATTTCCCTGAGGGGATCCAGAGGAGAGAGGACTGTTGTGCCCATCCCTTTCCCCTGTGCCCACAGGCTGATGTGGGGCCAAGAATCTGCCAGCCAGAGCATGGGAAGCCTGCCTTGCAAGGCAGCTACTACCCAGAGCTCTTGGCCCAGTCCTGCTCAGCGGCCCCAGACCTGGAGAGGGAGGGAAGCTGCAGTGAGAGAGGCAGCAGGCACATCCTTAGGCAGACATGGGCATGCGTAGCTGGTCAAGAGGAGCCATAGGTGTCACTCTGGGTGGCATACTACCCGCTCAGTGTCTGAAGAGCCTTGCAAAATATAAAGGCCAGGCTGGAGAGATTGCTTAATGGTTAAGCACTCGCCTGTGAAGCCTAAGGAGCCTGGTTCAAGGCTCGATCCCCCAGGACCCACGTTAGCCAGATGCACAAGGGGGTGCACATGTCTGCAGTTCGTTTGCAGTGGCTGGAGGCCCTGGCGCACCCATTTTCTCTCTCTCTCTCTCTCTCTCTCTCTCTCTCTCTCTCTCTCTCTATATATATATATATATATATATATATATATATATATATATCTGCCTCTTTCTCTCTCTGTCACTCCCAAATAAATAAATAATATTTTTAAAAAAGATAAAGGCCAAACCCATCCTCTGGCCACAGAGAGGTTGGGAGACAGTGGTGTCAGCATGAGGCAATCTGCAGGCTCCCTTGCCTCCCTCCTGTGACAGTTGAAAGACTCTCCCACCTTCACCCCGAACCCCAAGGGAAGCAGGTGAACAGCATCACATGGCTCTGGTCCCAGGCCAGTTTGCCAGAGTTTAATATCTTGCCCTCTCCTCCCTGGCAGACAACTCTTTTCCGGCTGTGAAGTGGGATAAGACGGTCTACCTCAAATGATTATGAAATGCCTGTGTATGTGAGCTACAGAACTCTTCAAGATTCTAGGGTTGCCAGTAGTGGTGCATGCCTTTAATCCCAGCACTTGAGAGGCAGCAGCAGGAGAAATGCTTTGAATTTAAGGCCATCCTGAGACTACATAGTGAATTCCAGGTCAGCCTGGGCTACAGTGAAACCCCACCTTAAAAAGGTGGGGGGCTGGAGAGATGGCTTGGAGGTTAAGGCTTTTGCAAGCAAAGCCAAAGGACCCTGGTTCAATTCTCCAGGACCCATGTAAGCCAGATGCACAAAGGGGTGGTGCATGCATCTGGAGTTCGTTTGCCGTGGCTGGATGCCCTATATGCCCATTCTCTCTCTCTCTTTCTGTATCTTTCTCTCTCTTAAATAAATAAATAAATAAAATATAGTAATAAAAAAAGCCAGGCGTGGTGGCACACGCCTTTAATCCCAGCACTCGGGAGGCAGAGTTAGGAGGATCACCGTGAGTTCGAGGCCACCCTGAGACTCCATGGTGAATTCCAGGTCAGCCTGAGCTAGAGCGAGACCCTATCTCGAAAAGCCAAAAGGGAAAAAATAACAAAAGAGGCCAGGCATGGTGGCGCACGCCTTTATTAATCCCAGCACTCAGGAGGCAGAGGTAGAAGGATTGCCATGAGTTCAAGGCCACCCTGAGACTACATAGTGAATTCCAGGTCAGCCTGGGCTAGAAACCCTACCTAAAAAAAAACAAGATTCTCATGTCTTCTTGGAGGTGACCTGAGGAGATAGATAACCCTTGACCAGGGATTTCAACTCAGAAAGTGAACTTCCCTCTCCAGTCCCTACCACCTCTCAATAACATTCCCTGAGTCCTACCACCAAGTTTGAGAGAAGAAAGAAGAGAGAGAAAGCAGAAGAGCTCATCCAAGGGAGGGAATTACCATGGGATATATTTTATAATCATGGAAAATGTTAATAAAAATTTTTAATTTAAAAAAAAAAGAGCTCATCCAATGCCAGCCATGGGCACCTTGCTTCCCTGAGGTGAAGTGGGCAGGAGTTGGCTTTCTGAGTGCAAGAGAACCTGAAGCCCTCTCTCTGCTGCCTGACTGCAAGCACCACATCTGCTTTCTGCACCCGATTGTGCATCAGGCCCCTCCATACTCCCTGCCTCACCCAGGCACTGCTGGGCAAAGAACAGTGGTCAAAAGCCACAAGCCAGTTAGGACCAGGTGACTGCAGTAATTGATCCTTCCTCCTGGCTTCCACCCAACCTCTGTCTCAGACTTTGCCCACCCTGTCCCAGCTACCCACACCTTCTGTCCCTGGCCCTGCTCATACTCTCACCCCACCACTGCCCAGTAGCTAGGCACAGGAAGAAAAGATGGACAGAGAGTGTCCCCATCTCCAACTTTCATTCTCTGGAGGTTCCCAACAGTACAAGTCATGGGGCTAATAACAAATCATAGCAACAAGAACACAATGATGCAGCCCCTGTATCCAGAGACAATATTTGGGGGTTTTATTGTTTTTTGTTGTTTTGTTTTTATTTTGAGAGAGAGAGAGAGAGAGAGAGAGAGAGAGAGAGAGAGAATGGTTGTGCCAGGGCCTTCAGCCACTGCAAGCACATGCGCCACCTTGTGCATCTGGCTTCCGTGGGTCCTGGGGAATTGAACCTGGGTCCTTTGGCTTTGTAGGCAAGTGCTGTAACCGTTAAGCCACCTCTCTAGCCCCAGAGACAATATTTGTATTTTGGTCAGAACATGTTCTGGAGATGAAACATGTCCCAACCGGCACCACTTTGCTTCCCCAGCTCTCCCCTGACAGTGGAAAGTATCCAGAAATCCCTTTGAGTGGGAGGTGAGGAAGGATGGCAAGGCAAATAAGAACAAAATATAATGATATATATGTATGAAACTGTCACAATGAAACCCACATTTCTTTGTATGTTAACATAAAAAATAATGAGGAGAGAAAACAGCTCAGTGGGCAAAGTACTTATGCAAGCATGAAGGTCTGAGTTGAGATTCCCCAGCACCCACATAAAATGCCAGGCATGGTGGCACATGCCTGTAATCCTAGTACTCAGAAGGTATAGGAAGGATGATCAGGGAGTTCAAGGGCAACCTTAGCTACATAATAAGTTCAAAGCCAACACAAGCTAGATGAGATCCTATTTCAAAAAATGAAGACAAAGCCAAGCGTGGTGGCGCACGCCTTTAATCCCAGCACACGGGAGGCAGAGGTAGGAGGATCACCATGAGTTCGAGGCCACCCTGAGACTACATAGTGCATTCCATGTCAGCATGGGCTAGAGTGAGACCCTATTTTGAAAAAACCAAAAATAAAATAAAGACAAAAAGCAAAAAGAAATTTCTTCAAGTCCTCTTCATGGAGCCACTGGGAAGACAGGAGGGGAGTGGGAGAGGAAATTGATGCAGGGCAGCACCCCCAGGGGGCATTTCTAGAAGGACGTCATAGGATGAGAGGACCTAAGCTTTGATGCCCATGCCCATGGAAACTCAGGCCTGCTCTCCCTTGGATAAGCCAGGTGAGGGTGGGCAGTGGAGGGAGAAAGGGGCAGGTGGTACCTGCTACCACAGAAGAGCAAGCCGAACCAGATGGGCCTCCAGAACTGCCATTACCTCTTCATAGATATGGCCCAACTCACTGCCACCCTTCCAACAGCAGCACCAAGGGGCAACCACCGAGACCCTTCGGAAGAGCTAAGGGTCCCAGGCCGGCCTAGCTATTACTCCAAAGCTCATCTATCTGCTGCTTTTCTTTCTACAGTGTGTGGGGTGGGGTGGGGGCTCCCACTCTCAGACTGCGGATGGAGCTGCCTGTTCAGGAATAGAAGAGTCCTGTAAGGCCGGGGTTGTTGTTAGTGACACAGCCCACGCCCAGCATGCACCCCTGGCTTGGAACCCCAGCACTACAAATAGGAAAAGGTTCTGTGGACCTTCACAGTGCCTCGGTGGCTCTCCTGGGGGGCGGGGGGAGGCAGGGTGACCTTCTATGCTGCTACAGCCCTAGGGACCCGCCGTGCTCTCCAGAACAAGTCAACTCACAGCCTCTGACCACCTGGGACATTCTCTGAGATCGAGATGGACCACCGACCCTTGCCCTGACTAGATCCCCCCTTGGAAACGACCACACAGCCTGTGGATGGAACTGTGGCTGATTTGGGGCGCCTCCGCATCTCTCCCCAGTTGTTTCCCCGGCCCCCCACCCCATCCTTTCCACCAGACCAAGTCCCCCTGGGCATTAGAGACACCTAGTCTCAAATGAAGAACTCAAGGACCCAGCAGGGAAGGAGCTGTTCCCAGCACTTACGGGGTTCCTGGCTGGCTCGCGGGGAGGAGAGCTGAGTCTGGGTCTGAGCTCGGGCAGACGGGATGCGGCTTGGGCTGGAAGAGGGGTTTAAAGGGCGCCGCCGCGGTGATGTCAGCCTCCCCCGCCGGCTCCCGGGCCCCTCCTCACGCCGGCCCCCCGGTCACTCGGCACAGGCTCCATATTTGGGGAAAGACACCAAGTTGGAGCAGTCTGCCGGGGGCTGCCCGAGACATTCTCCGCGTGCTTTGGAGATGGAGCGGGCCGGGGCGGGGCGACGCTGCGGGCGGGAGCCCGGGCAGCAGCCGGGAAAAGCCTTTTATGGGCAGGACCCTGAAGTCCGGCCCTGCCGCCCCGACTTGGGCTTGAGCCTCTGCTCGGCTCCCGGTCCCCAGGGTGGGAGGAAGGAGGCGTTCCGGGAGTCTGGCCAAAGAGAGAGGACCGGCCCAGGGGAGCAGCGGGATTTGCAGGGGATAAACGAGCGTCCCTCCCCTGGGACCTTTAAACTGAGGTTGGAATGAGAACTAACTTTTTACAAGGGAACCGACCCATGCCAGGCCCTGTGCTGCAGTGTGTGAGGGCAGAGTTACTACCCTGCTCGACAAATGAGGAAATTGAGACTCGCTGTCTCTCCAAGGCCGCATGGTGTTTGGGAAGTGACAGAACCTTGGCACCCCTGCCCGTCCTTGCGGGAGCTGCAGGGGCTGTCAACGCCCATTCTCAGTTCGATCACTTTGCTCAGGGTGAGAACAGCTTTCGGGGGTGCAGATTTAGAAGCTTTACTTGGCAGGGGGATTTGAGGGTTCAGCAGCGCGTGTCAACTCTGGTCCCATACGGAGGCCCAGGACCATAGGAGGTTGTCTGAGACCTGGGAGGGCTGGTGACATGCTAGGGTTAGGGGCCCAGGAAGCTGGGTCACCCTCCCTTTTATCCTTCCCTTCAGAATAATCCCCACCTATCCTAGCAGAGACTAGACTCCATCACCCCAGAAAGGAGCCCCACATCTTAAAAAAAAATTAATTTGCTCGAGTGTATTGGAGAACTGCCTCCTAAGCGCTGCCCACTACAGCCTGGCGGTCCATAGAGCTGTGGTGCCTCCCTGCGGCCCCTGAGGGAAGAGCCACGAGAGGGCAAAGACCACACACCTTCATCCCTGGGCTCCATGTCCTCAATTCATCAGATTTTTTGTTTTGTTTTTCGGGGCAGAGTCTCACTCTAGCCCAGGCTGACCTAGAATTCACTATGTACTCTCAGCGTGGTCTTGAACTCACGGCGATCCTCCTACCTCTGCCTCCCAAGTGCCACCAGGCCTGGCTCACCAGACTTCTTGACCCCCCCCCCAGTCACACCCTTTGCCTGCCACAAGGATTTTTCAAAACAACCCCCTCCAGTCCGTTCACCATCCATCCCATCCTGGCCATCTCCAAACGCACAAGCGTTCTGCCCACTACAACCCTGTCTTGGTTGGAAGGGAAGCTGCTCTCTGCCAGGTGGACAAAGGCAGGTTGTTAGTGACACAGCCCATGCCCAGCATGCACCAGGTGAGGGGTATTTCAGAGGGAGAAAGGATTTTCAATACACTTTTGTCCCCCACAGTGCCTAGTGCAGAGCAGACATAAATGTTCACTGAACTAATGAGGTCACCTTAGCTGAAAAGTCAAGGAACTGCAATTCCCAGTAAGACTATGGCGTGGAAAAAAGGCAGGCCAAAAGGAAATAAAATCATGGGCTGCAGAGATGGCTTAGCAGTTAAGGCGTTTGCCTGCGGAAGACTAACAACCCAGGTTCAATTCCCCAGTACTCACATAAGCCACATGCACAAGGTGGCACATGTGTCTGGAAGTTCATTTGCAGTGGCTAGAGGCCCTGGCTTGCTCGTCCTCCTCTCCCTCCCTCCCGCTCTCTTTTTCTTCATTTCCTACCTTTCTCTCTGTATATAAATAAATTATATATTTTAAAGTGGAGGTGCACCCCTCACCCATTTTCACCCAGTATGGAAGCAGACAAGAGCCCAGGATCCGTATCTGGTAGTCTTTATTGAACACACTCATTCATAGAAAACAGTCACAATCATGGCGTGGAAAGATGTAAAGTGGAGCTCTGAGACACAGACCCAGGCCCACCTCTTTTCCCCAGCCCAGGAGATTTGTAAGTTGAGAATGAGACACATTTGGGCTTCCATCCTTGGCATCTGGAATGGACTTGGTGGGGTGAAGGGGAGCCAAGGACCAGAGTGGCCAGGAATCCAGAGCTGGGGCAACTCCATGTAAACACCAAAGTACCTGTGTGTGAGAGAGACTAACACAGAATTTGGCTGAAGACAGGACGGAAACTCAAAAGCCAACCCTGGGATCCAGAGTGAGGCTGGACCAGTAACACACAGGGAATTGGCACTTCCCTTCCTTAAGCCCCTTTCTAAATCAGGCACTGGGGCTTCCCACTCCTGCGGAGGAGGCAGGAGGGGCTGGGCACTGAGCACCATCCCTCCCTTGCCTGTGGACATTCTTGGGCAGTGTCAATGGCACTGAAGGCCCCCAGGTGGGGCTTGGCAGGACCGAGGGTAAGGAAGGGAACAGGTGAGTTATACATTTCTCACCAACCCTAGTGCTGGCATCAGTCTGGGGCTGCTGGGATGAGGAGGTGACTTCAGAATTCAGCCCCTCAGATCAGCAGTGACTCTGAAACTGGGTTGACCCCCACTGATATAGAGCCAGTCCCAAGCACAGATCATAGGGTCCTATTATGGGCCCCTTGCAGGCCTTAGCACCAAAAGCCTGGCACCAGCTGACCAGCCCCCAAAGTCTCATACCCACATCCACCTTGGCTAACCAGTGTGGGCAATGACGACATCTAGGTACCCCAAACAGAACTGGGGTCCTAGTTCTGAAGAAAGAATGAGGCACTGGGCTAGAGCCTTGAAAGCACATTGTAGGAGGAAGAAAGAGCCTTGAGTTCCAGGCTGAGGGAAGGACAGGTAGAATGCAAGGCATGAAATGGGGAAGGCATTGCCCTCCCTCTTCCCTCTTGCAGAAGGACAAACGGAGAGCTGATGGACGGACAGACGGATGTGGATGGAGGTCCATGCAAGGACCCAACACTGAGAAGAAAGCAGCAATTTGGCCAATGTCTGGGGATTAGACCTTTTCCCCGGCAGAGTGAATGTTCTGAGCCAGGCCTGGGTTGGGCCTAACTGCCCCACTGCCATCCAGTACTGGGAAGCAGGGCTGGGAGTCACACCCTTGGTGCTACGGTGGCACCTTCCAGGTGACAAAGAGGAGCTCAGTGCCCTATGAAGTGTGGGTTCCAACTTCTGCTAGAAGACATAGATCTTGTCTCGCTGTACTGTATCCAAGTCATCGTCCAATGTCAGCAACACCTAAGGGTGATGGAGAGTCAGACACAGGGAGAAGCATGTTGTGTCCTTCCTCCCTTCTCCCTCCTCAGGCCAGGCTCATCCCATGTACCAGAAAGGACCCGAACATGGCGATGGAGGACAGAAAGTGCCAGATGTCGTGGTCGTCAAAGAAGTCGAGGAGGATGCAGTCCCGGTTGTGTTCCCTCGACTCCGCGGGGGTTTTCTGGGGAATGGACAGAGACAGCAGCCTGCTGACTGGTGCAGACAGGGCCAGGTCCGTCTCCCACCTACTCCAGGGTACCCCCTCGTGCTCCAGCCCCTGGTGGAAAGCACCCTGTTCTGCTTCATCCTCGCCTTCATCTTTCATGTCTAAGAAATGGCTTTTTCTCCAGATGCATTAAGTGGCGCACATATCTAGAGTTTGTTTGCAGTAGTTAGAGGCTCTGGTGCACCTATTCTCTCTGTCTCTGTTTGCAAATAAATAAAAAAATACTTTTAGGGCTAGAGAGATGGCTTAGCGATTAAGCACTTGCCTGTGAAGCCTAAGGACCCTGGTTCAAGGCTCGATTCCCCAGGACTCATGTTAGCCAGAAGCACAAGGGGGTGCACGCATCTGGAGTTCATTCACAGTGGCTAGAAGCCCTGGTGCACCCACTCTCCTCTCTCTCTCTGTCTCTTTCTCTCTCTTTCTGTCACTCTCAAATAAATAAATAAAAATAAACAAAAAATTATAAAATAAATTTTTAAAAAATGGCTTTTTCTTACAGATTTATTTCTTACATTCCCTGGTTTCTGTTCCTTCTCACTCATCCTACTCCCTTCAGATTCCTCTTCCCCTTGGGAATCACAGGAGGCTGTGATTCTGTACAGAGACCTTCCTTTCAGAGATGCCAGGCAGCCCACGAAGTCCCAACTATTGCCTGCCCCAAACTTGGCCTTGCTTTCTAAAGCACTCCACCAGGCCATGCTGTGCTCCCAGATGACAACCACCATGACCCATGACACAACAGGTCCTCTCCGCTTTCCCCCACAAGCTCCATGCCACACACATTTTCTGACCCTGTATCAGGAAGAGGCTGTACTATGTGAGACCACAGTCATGATCAAACTGCCTGGCCCCAGTAAACTTCCCTTCCCGTCTCTGCCTGGCTCCCAAGTAAGCATGTTTACTTATCCCTAAAAGTGCCTGCCGTTCCTGCCTCAGAATCCTCACTCCAAGGACAGTTTGCCTGAGCCATGGAGCTCTTCTCCATCATCCAAAGATTTTATGGCCAAGAGCAAAAGCTGTCTCTTCCAGGTTGCATTCTTAGACCCCCCTAACTCAAGAGAGCTTTTGCTCCTTTTTCCCACATACTCCCTCTATCCCATCTTGCTTTTGCCCTTCATTTCAAGACATGAGCAAGGGCTGGGCATGGTGGCGCACACCTTTAATCCCAGCATTCGGGAGGCTGAGGTAAGAGGATTGCTGAGAGTTCCAGGCCACCCTGAGCTAGCATGAGAACCTACCTCAGGAAGAAAAAAAAAAAAAAAAGATATGAGCAAAGGCTGCAGGTGTAGCTTAGTGGTAGACCATGTGCACAGCATATGCAAGGAAAGGTTTGGGTTTGACCCTTGACCTCAAACAAACAAACCAGCCAACAAAACAGTGAATGAACAACACTGTCTTTCTTGAAATAGACTCTAAGGGCTTCACAGGAAAGGCCATATGACATTCAGTTCTGGTCATGGATTTATGGCCTGATGCACAGCAGATGCCCTGTGAGGCAGCAGAGAAGCCTGCCTTCTCTGGCTTCAAATGGGAGCTCTCTCTCAATGGCTATATGAGACTTGGCTGCTTCTTAAGTAACAGTCCATTACCTCCAAGTTGGCGGGTTGAACATCAGGAGGTTTCAATGCAAAAGGCTTCCAGTGGAGAATTAGCCATTAGGTTGGCTCTCCATGAGCCTGGGGATGCCTACTCACCTGCCAAGTGCTGAGTCCCTGGAAGAAGAAGAAGAGCGCAAAGCCCCAAACCACAGAGGTGCAGACGATACAGAGCAGGGGGATGAGCTTGATCCTCTCACCGCTGCGGAGCTGCGAGAGGGGAAGTGGCTGTCAGCCGGCTACTTTCTGCCTTGGCTTGAAAGTAAAAGGTCCCCACAGCCTCAAGTGTTTGTGATTAGGCTTCCTCCTTAGTGCCCAGGGGCAGACCTTGGGGTTGATTAGGGCAGCCTACTGGATGTTCAGAGCTAGCTTTCTCAGACTTCCCTGCCCTGCTGCCGAGGAGGTGCCATGTTTTCACCATGATTGAAGCTTCCCCTAGAACTGTAAGTCTGAAAGAAATCCTTTCCTCCCATAAGCTGTTTCTGGTGGGGCATTTTGTCCCAGCAATGAGAACGTGACTGTTACACTGTATTTCCTCACCTGGGGCCCTGTAGGACTTTAAGAAGTCAATCATACCCCAGCTGGTGTCTTTCTGATGTCAACCCTGGCTGGATCTCTACATACACAGAACCCTGGGCCAGCAGCACAGGCACTGGCCAGGGCTTCTACTCATGCTGGATTGGCATGGAGGAGTGGGCGCTAGGTGGCACTTGTCCTCAATGGCCCAAGCATAGCCACAATGAGTGAGCTGGGAGTGCCACTTGGTGGTAGAATGCTTGCTTAGCAGGTGGCTCCCAGGGTAACGTGCATGAAACTCAAGCCTCCCTTTCAAACCTCACTGGCATAGACAGATAGACAAAAGACTCCCTTCTTCTCAGTGCCCTAGGCAAGCTGTGGCCTGTTCCCCTTCCTGTCCCCATGGAGCACAGTGGCTTACCCAGGCAGCTCAGCCCTTTGCCGCTCACCTTCATAATGATGTAAAAGGCAAAGTACAGCAACAGGTTGCAGATGCCAATAGCCAGCAGGTAGGAGGCGAAATCATTGGGGCGCATGATGAGTCCATAGGCAGCCCTGGCAGGAAGGAGGGAGGCTGGGGAAGCGGGAAGCAGAGGGCAAAAGCAGAGGGCCTCTCCCTTGACCCCCACCCACCATGCTTTATCATTATGTTGGGCTGCAATCAGAGGCCCTTAGAAGGTTCTGAAAGTCCAGGGGCCAACACCTCTCTTCTCAGTCTTCATTCTTTACGCCCAATGTTTCAAAGTTGTTCCCAGCCATGTAAATCAACCTGACCATAACCCTAGCTATCTACCCAGCCAGGCTACCACAGCCAATGGCCACACTCACAGCGACCAGTTGATAATGTTGCCCATGACCAGAAGCACCATGCGGTCCTGGGGGGAAGCAGAGACACGGGGACTGAGAGGGGAAGAGAGACAGGGAGAGAAGTGGCAGAAAGCCCGAGTCAGCTGGTTCCCACCCTACCCTAGGTCCCCCGCTACACCTCCCCGTCCCTACGGGGAAGAGGGGAGATGAAGGAGGAAGGGGCTATGGAGTTGGGCAGGTACCACGTAGAGGGGCCCGCTGCACTGCCGGATACAGTCTGTGTAGACCACGTGGAGGAGGCGGCGGAAGATCCCTGAGTCTGCAAGGAGAAGGATAAGGCACTGAAAGGCATGGCTCATGCCTTTCCTTGGTGAACCCTCTGGGCTGTGCAGGCCGAGATGAGCCAGGGCCTTTGGAGGGCACAGCAATGCAAGGCGATCTCTAAACCACCGCCTAGCAACTCTGCCAGGCCCCAGTGAAAGGATGGAAGCCAAGAGTCCCTTGTGAGCTGTGTCCAGGTCCTCAAGACCTCCTCATCCTAGGAGGTGCAACCTACTCCTCTCACACACCCTGCCCTGAGCATTCCCTCACCCAGCTTCCAGCGGCCCATGTAGTAGAGCTGCGTGCTGAGGAGCAGGGTGGAAATGATGTGGATGACCGAGAAGACAATCCAGAAGGCTGTGTTCCCTTTGCCGAAGACCTGTCAGGAGCCACAGGGTGGGCTGAGGGAGGCTGTGCCACACCCTCCATGCCCATCCTCACTGGGGCCAGCTGTTTGGTCAGTCTGGGATTTTAGAGGGGCCAGTGGAAGCCCCCTAGGCAGGGGCTTGCAAGAGAAGGGCACGCATGCACACCAGCATGTGAACGCGCATGCACCTTTCCTATGGGATGGGTGGAGTGGGTCAGGCCCTCACCACGCCCAGCACAGAGAAGAAGATGACGATGGCTAAGCAGGCATAGGCGCTGTAGGCACTGGCGTTGATGTCTGGGTGCCGCTTCTGGTAGAGCTTTAACATGCAGAGTCCAGCGATCATGTACATGAATGAGGTGTCTGGGTGGAAAAGGGTGTGAGCTGCAGAACCACCTGCCAGGACTCCACACATGACTCCTGGTCCCAACCATCAAACGACGACAGAACCCCAACATCTTGTACGCCAGTCCTGATGCCCTACCACTTGTCAACAAGCGTCTACTACTTGTTGGGGCTAAGAACGACTTAGTTTGAAGGTGTTGCCCTTTCAGCACCCTGAGATCAGAGAACATTCCCCAAGGGTCTTTGTTACATCCTCAGAGTGTCTACGGGACAGTGGACAGGTGGCCAACTTCTATATGACACAGGGACCAGAACACTCCCAAGAACCCAGGAATAGAGCTTCCTACTGACTGAGTGACGTGGGGACAACAGAGGGATCAAACACAAAAGAGGGGTGACACTCACCAAACTGGAAGTTGGTATAGTTGGGGCAGACATGATAGCAGGCACTGAGCAGCCCCTCCATCATCAGCGCTGTGCCCATGGCATAGAACAGACCAAAATGTTTGGGGATCCCACATTCCTGTGGGGAGAAAGAGAAGGGAAGGTGGGTAGAGGTGAGGCAGGAAGGGAAGAAGGGACCCAAGAGCGAGCCCTGAGGGGAGTGGAGGAGATAAAGGGATGGGTTGTATGCTAAGTAGGTGGGTGGGTAAAGAAAGCAGGACCCAAAACAGGAAGACGTAGGCAGGGTGGGCAGGATAAAGCAGAGCTGATGGGTGGGAAGGACGGAGCAGAAAGTGGGCAGGGGCAGGGGCAGGGGCAGGGGCAGGGGCAGGGCAGGACAGATGTGGGCAGGACAAGACAGAGCTGAGCAGATGGCAGCGCAGGGCACACTTAGGAAGGCAGGTTGAAGCAGGGCTGGGTAGGACATACAGGACAGAGAAGGGTAGGGGTGGGTAGGGCAGAGCAGAAAGGGCAGGGGCAGGATACAGTAGAGCTGGGCAGGGAGGAGGTGGGCGGGGCAGAGCAGAAAGCAGGGCAGATCTGTACAAAAAACAGGGCAAGGAAGACCTTGGCAGGGCAGAACAGAACTGAGCATGGCCGGGCACACTTAGGCTGGGCAACGCAAAGCTGGGCCGGGCAGGCCATCCTGCGAGAGCTGAGACCCGGGTGTACTGGGGCCATGCTACCAGCAGGCTACAGGGACTGGCTCACCAGGGCATAGAGGTCATTGCGCAGCAGGGCCCGGTTATGGTTGATCTCACGCTGTAGTATGATGAGCAGGAAGAGCAGACCCAGCAGGACATACCCCAGGTTGCTAAGGATGTTGTTGAAGGCGCTAGAAGGGTCAAGGGAAGGCACTTCACCTAGGCCTCACACGCATCCTCTTCCCCCACCCGCAGCAAGCTTCACAAAGCCCCGCCCCGCCTGGCCACTCCTGCGCTGGAGAAGAAAGGGGTTTTTAGTGCAGTCCCCACCTGAGGTTGCCTAGTGGGTGGGCACAGAGGAAGTTGTAGTAGCAGATGTCCTGATTCCCTGTGACATTCACCACCTGCAGCAAGAGTGGGGGGGGAAGCTAACATGCCTGACTCAGCCCAGAGCCCACACCACACCACCTGGACTGACTGGCAAAAAGAGCAGTGTTGGCATAGCTGGCATGTGTATATGGCACCCCAGGCATATTCACCATTCCCCTCCTTACATGTGACTAGAAACCCCAAGGCATGACTGTGACAGAAGTTCATGCCCACAGTAGAGAATAAGGAAGGGGAAACAACACTTAAGCAGTCCCATGACTTTTGTTTCTCAATCCCCACCCCAGGGTTTTATGCCACCCTCATCTTGTCGATAAAGTCACATTAGCTATGTGACTAGCCCAATGTCTCAGCTAAGGCACAGTTGGGATTTGAAAGCTCGCCTCTGGGACCTATGACTGATGCTGGTTGTGATGGTGGGTGCCTGGGTGCCTGTGCACATTGGGGCAGAGGTACAGCCGGCAGAGGGGCAACAGCCTGGGACCCTCACCGTCTGGTAAGTGATCACCAGTTGCACCACAGGAAGAGCGTAGAACACAGCAATGGTGGCGATGTTCCTGTGGGCCAGGAGGACAGTGGTGAGGTGGGCAGAACCCGAGGAGCCAGCCCCTCCTGGTGACAGAAGAACCCACCTGCAAGGCTCACTTACCAGAAGTAGATCTGATACTTTTTCCGCAGAACACGCTTGTCCTTCCGTGCCAGGTCAGCCACACAGAGGTATTGCTGTGGAAAAGCGGGAGTGAGCCCCACTTACCACTCTAGTCTCGCGGGTTAGTAGACAAAGGAGGCCTCTCTCACACAGGCCAGAATTCATTGAACACAGTTCTGAGTCTTTCCACTGCTGTGGCCAGCTAGACCAAGAGGGTCTGCCCACCCAATCCAGAAGGGGCTGGAGGTCAAGCTTGTTGTGCCTACAGTGGGTTCTGCCTGGCCCCACTGAGCTCCTGCCCTCTGCTTCCCTAATGTACCACAGGGTCGTGCTGGGGCCTAAACAGAGTCCTTTCTCCAGTAACCCCTAAGCAAGGCCAAGCCCATGTGTGTCAGACCTTGGTGCGGATGACATTCTTGTCTGAATCGATGTCAGTCAATGTGTCATAGTCGTCCTCCTCCACGGAGCTCATGGAGTCCAGTCTTGGCCGGGTACCCACTGGGTCAAAGGAGCGTTCTGGGAAGGGCAGCGAGAAAGGGCTTGGGCCAGTGGACACAAAACCCAAGGTCTGCCCCCACTTATTGGAAGCAACTGTCACAATTACTTGACATTTGGGGAAAAGGCAAATTGTGGGCTGGGGCTCAAGAGCAGCTGGGGAGGTGGCTCAGGCACTGGGAGGAGATGTGCTCCTAAGTCAGGGGCACTTGAGGAGGTCTTTGCAAGAGGCCACCAAACAAGGACAGTTCCAGCTTGGCTCCACTCCAGGCTCTGCTCCCTGAGCTAGGACTTCTCAGGCCAGAACACCAGGTGGACCCCAGACCCAGAACGTAAGCAACAGGATTGAACTTGGCCAGTCATGCAGATTAGAAGGTGTCCAGCCCTGTGGGTTCTGAGAAGACATGCCTTGGCCACTCCTGGAGGCCAGGGGTCCATGCAAAAGCTCTAGGAAGAGCACCTCTCCTCTGTCTTCATCTGTTTCCTGCCTTCAAAAGCTTCTTCCTGTCACCTCGCCTGACTATAGCCCTGAGAGGCCAGAATATGACACCATTGGCCAGCAGGCCGGGGAAAGAGGATACTGGCAGGAAGCTAGGACATGTGCCCGTCTATCTCAGAAGACATGAGCTGGCACCAGTGGCATGAGACAGGGAAGCCATGCATGAAGCATCTTTCTGGCCCAGGAGCTAGTTGGCTCCTGTGGACCGCCCTGGTGGGAACTGATTGGCAGGGCAGCCCCTCCCCCGCCCCACATCTACCCATGGCAATGCACAGCTGCCGCATCTGGCCAGAGGGGAGGCGCCGCTTGAACTGGTCGTGCCCTTCAAAGGAAAGGGAAAGTTACGGGGGGAAACTGAAGCAAAGGAAGAAAGGAAGAAGGAGGAGAGGGGCAGAACAGCAGCCCTTCCCTGGTTCCAGCATCTGGCAGAAGAGGTAACCGCCCACCAGGACGTTTCACCCAGCCAAAAGCAGCCCTGCACCACATGCTCCACAGCTTGACCCACTCACCCTGGTAACCATAAGAGAGGTCCCCTGAACCTGCACTGTCAACCAACCCATCGGTGGATCCGGAGCCATTCTCTGCAAGGAAGAGAAAGTGGTAAGGTAGGTGGGAGGGACCTCAGGGTAGAAGGCCCTGGACATGTCTCTAGGGAGCTCTGCATGGGCATCAAGAGGCCTGCAACCATTCAACTATCTCAGAGGAGGCACCAGAAGGGAGTCAGGACTGGGTGTGGACAAATGCAGTCTCTCGGTCTCTGCCTTGGACACGCACCGAAGGAGCCATAGTTGTAGCTCTCATAAGGAGCAATTCCAGGAGCAGAATCAGCCAGGCCGCGAGGGTGACCTGCAACGAAAAGTCAAGATCCCCATTAGCTGCGGGAGCAGAGAAAGGCCTAGAGAGAGAAGGGAGAATCCAGGGGACATAGCCATTGTCTTGCCACGGGTCCCAGCAAACACACCTCAACCCTACCACCATCCACCATGTGACCACACTGTGTCCCCCTAAAAGAGACAGCACAAGCTGGTCGTGGTGACTCCAGCCTGCAATCCCAGCACAGCACTTGCAAGGTTTAAGGAGGAGCATCGCTACATGTTTGAAGCTAGCTTAGGCTATATAGTGAATGCCAGGCCAGCCCAGGATACAGAGTAAAAACCCTGTCTCAAAATAAATAAACAAACAGAATAAGGAGTAAATAAAGGAGAGGGGACAGTGAAGAAAATGATGGGTGTAAACCACCAGTAGAAAGAAAAATGCTGCCTGGTGCCCAGGTCCCTCCCAGACAGCCCACGTGTTTCATCTCCCTCCCTGTAAATGTCGGCTCCTCTGCCCACAGCACCTGCCCACAGCTTACCAAGGAGAGATGCTGGGAGAAGTCCCGAGCAGGAGGAGAGAAGGCAGAGGCAGAGAGAGAAATGGTGAAGAAAGGGGAAGAGAATGGTAGATTAACAACCCCAGAAACTGATCCACACAGTTTGAAGCAGGCTGGCTGCACAGACACCAGGAGAGAGCAGGGGACAGCTTCCAGACTGTGCAGGTGAGAGGTGATCCAAGACCCAGACCCACTTCTGCTTGCAGAATGTCACTCCCACTGTACCCATGCAGAGGCCACCAGCCCTACCTCCACCATCCGCCACTTCCCTCCCCACCACCTCCCAGTCCCAGCTCCCTGAAGATACCACTTTCTGGACAGGCTCGGTCTATGGCCACCAGCAGGGTCTTCTTCCTCTGCCTGCAGGAACGAAACCAGAGGACACCCCAGTGAGGCAGGATAAGGAACTCCTGGGCCAAGATGAGCTTCCTATTACTTTCTCCTCCCTTCTGATTCCTGTAACTCTGCCCTTCACCCTTGAATCCTGAGCTTTTCCTACACTAGAAAGCAATGAGGTGGCTGCTTGCTTGGCAAGACTGGGGAAAAGGGCTGGTTTCTGGGAAAGTGGCCCATGGACCACAAATTCCAACAGGTTGAGTTATAGGATTACCCTGGACTAGCTCAGATCCCAAGCTATCTCTCCCCCACCCCCTACCCAGCAGGGGCAGGCCCACCTCACCTCCAATTCTCCCAACAGGCCAGGAGCACAGTCAGCAGGTAGAAGGAGAGAAATATGCCCAGGCAAAAGAGCATCCCACCAACGTAGGCCTCAGCTGCAGGGAAGGGCACAGCAAGGAGAGTACGCAGTGTTCCACACTGCCCCCCAGGGAATAGCTTCCAGAGTGACATGGCTCCTCCTCCCGGCCCAAGCTCTCACCACCTCAACTCTAAAGACAATGGCCAGCCTGGGTGGACACCTGGCCATCCCCCAATTCACCAGACTCCAAACATGATCTCAGCCACTAGTCCTGTGCTGGAACTTTCTTTCCTATATTTTTTTCAAGGTAGGGTCTCACTGTAGCCCAGGCTGGCCTCAAACTCATGGCAATCCTCCTACCTTGCCTCCCGAGTGTTGGGATTAAAGGCACACACCACCACTCCAGGGTCTCTCCTGCTATCTTTTGTTTGTTTGGGATTTTTTTTTCTGTGGGGGGGAGGTTCGAGGTAGAGTCTCACTGTAGCCCAGGCTGACCTGGAATTCACTGTGGAGTCTCAGGGTGGCCCCGAACTCATGAACTCATGGTGACCCTCCCATGTCTGCCTCCCAAGTGTGCCACCATGCCCAGCTCTCTCCTACTTTTTGAAAATTCCATGTTGACTTAACCTTCAAACCCCAGCTGAAGGACTCTGCCCTCTAGTAGGCCTTCTCTGGTACTCCCTTTGTTCACCACAGCTCATAGTGCCCAGCAGAGCCACAGGCTCCTGCCTCCTCCCCGCCCAAGTGCTACCTAAGAGGTGCAGCCCTGCCACAGCACCTGGCATACAGGAGACTAGACAAATACTGAGTATTTGAGTAAATGAGCTATATCACACACAAGGGCAGCTTCTCCCCATCTATGCACAGTCCCTTACTTTGACCTTGGTGGGTTTATTTTCGGCTGTACTGGAGATCCAGTCCAGGACACTGTACGTGCTAGACAAGTGCTCCACCACTGAGCTACATTCCCAGCCATATATACATACACACATACTTGAGACAAGCGTGCAGGCTGGTCTCCAACTCCAGACTTTCTTGTTTCTACCTCCCAGAATATGTATTTTTTTTTCTTTTTGGAGCACATATATATGCATATGTGTGAATTTGTATGCATGTGTGTATAGGCGAGAGGTAGATGTCAGGTGTTATCTAATGTATATGTATATGTATATGTATATGTATATGTATATGTATATGTATATGTATATGTATATGTATTAGTATTAGTATTAGTATTAGAAAGAGCCTCTCACTGAACCTGGAGCTCACCAATTCGGCTAGACTAGCTAGCCAGTAAGTCCTGAGGGTCCTCTTGCCTCTGACTCCCCAGGGCAGGGTCACAGGGGTAGGCCACCACACTCAGCTTTTACATGGGTGCTGAGAATCCAAACTCAAGTTCTCATGTTTATGTGGCAAGCACTTTACCCATTGAGCCATCCAAAAACCCCTTTTTTTGCTTTATTGGAAACAGGGACTCAAGTAACATAGGCTGGCCTCAACTCACTAGGTATCTGAAGATGATCTTGGACTCCTGAGCCTCTCATCGCCATCTCCTACTCACTAGGATTTCAGGCATGGGCCACTACATCCACCACCTTATTTTGACCTTACACTCTCCAATTTAGAAAGAAGCCTATTTAAAAAACTTTTTTGTTTTGTTGTTTGTTTTTCAATGCAAGGTCTCACTCTAGCTCAGGCTGACCTGGAATTCACTATGTAGTCTCAGGGTGACCTCAAACTCAGCCCTCCTACTACATCTGCCTCTAGGATTAAAGGCATGCGCTACTACACCCGGCTTTATTTAAAAACTTGATAAATATTTTTGAACACTAACTAGGGTCCAGTACTTCACTCATTTGGGCTAAAGCTCACAACTAATCTAATGTAATATATTTTATGACTTCTGTCACAGAGACAGGACCAAGGCTCCATGAGATGCCACTGCGAAGCGGCAGGGAGTGGGTCATAGCTCATCTTTCAGTTTTCAGTGCTTGAAGTCTGCCAAGAACACCTCTCTTCACCCCAGAACGTCCTCATCACCCTTCCCCACCCTGCCCATTCACAAAAAACCCCATGTTTTCTGGGTGTGAGAGGAAGGACCAAGGAGGCTTGTCCATCTCACTCAGCACCCACACTTACATGTGACAGCTTGAGATACCAGCACTGACAGGGTTTTCTGACGGTGCCCTTGATCAACTGGTTCATCTGGAACAAAAATGTCAAAGTGGCAAGGAAGCAGTTGCCTGGAATTTGGTGAGAGTTGGTGGTACTAAGCCTTAGAGAGCAGGACCCCAAAACTTGTTCCATCAGCTCCACCAACAGCCACATAAGGCTCTTCTACCACCTGAGAAGCCACCAAGACCTGCCCATTCCCAGCCACAAAATGTACCTTCTACAAAGGGGTAAAAGGGCAAGGAACCCCCACAGGCCTGGTCCTCAGTCTTCACCACCACCACCACATAAAAGCTGTTGCTGGGGAAGTCTTTGCGCTGTAGAATAAGGATGAAGATGAGGCCATGAGCACTGTGGTCAGTGCCACCACCCACCTCTGAACACATTCTTTGGACCAGTCATTATGTTAAGCTTTACTTAAAAAGTTTTAAGCCGGGTGTGGTGGCGCACGCCTTTAATCCCAGCACTCGGGAGGCAGAGGTGGGAAGATTGCCGTGAGTTCGAGGCCACCCTGAGACTATGTAGTGAATTCCAGGTTAGCCTGGGTTAGAGTGAGACCCTACCTTCTTAGCCTTTTTTTTTTTTTTTTTTTTTTTTGAGGTAGGGTCTCACTCTAGCCCAGGGTGACCTAGAACTCACTATGTAGATTCTGGCTGGCCTCGAACTCACAGTGATCCTCCTGCCTCTGCCTCCCAAGTGCTAGGACTAAAGGCGTGCACCACAACACCTGGCCAAGTTTTAAAATTATTAATTTTACCTTATTGATTTTTTTTTTTTGCCATTTTGTCTGAAGTATATCCATCTTGAATTCCCTTTTGAGATCTCTGCTTGTCAGCAACAAGATCATTAAATATCTGCTTTACTACACAAGAGTTCTAAACCTCAGTTTTGGAGAGAAAGATAACAATTTAAAAGGGCATAGAACATTTTAAAGTACCTAAATCTATGTGTTCATTATAAGAGGCTGCCTCTTCTAAAAGCTGTGCACATTATTTATTAAACAGCCTAATAAATATTTTTGTAAACAAATAAATAAATAAATATTTTACAATTATTTATTTATTTATTTAGAGAAAGAGAAAGACTGGGCACTCCAGGGCCTCTAGCAATTGTAAGCGAACTCCAGACACATTTGCCACCCTGTGCACCTGGCTTACATGGGTATTGGCGAATCAAACATGAGTTCTTACACTTCACAACCAAGCACCTTAGCTGCTAAGCCATCTCTCCATCCCAAGCTCTTTATTTTTTATTTTTTTTTGGTGGGGGGGGGGATCAAGGTAGGGTTTTTGTAAGTAAACCATGTTTCTATACAAAAGCAAAAAACTTTATATATACAACAAACATACTGCAATTCATAGCATACAATAGTCTCAAATGAGCCAAGGTGTATTAGGTACCATTCATTGGCATTGCATTGTGTGATGGCCTGCGCACATATTTAATTCCAGCACTTGGGAGGCAGAGGTAGGAGGATCACCCTGAGTTCAAGGCCATCCTGAGACTACATAGTTAAATTCCAGTTCAGCCTGAACTAGAGTAAGACCCTACCTTGAAAAGCAAATTTATATATTTTTTTCTCTGAGAGACAAAGAGGGAAAGAGGCAGACAGAAAGAGAGTAAGTATGGCATGCCAGGGTCTCCTGCCACTGCAAATAAACCCCAGATATATGTGCCACTTTGTGTATCTGGCTTTATGCGGATACTGGGGAATCAAACCTGGGCCATCAGGCTTTGCAAACAAGTGCACTTAAGTGCTGAGCCATCTCTTCAGCCCTTAATCTCCATGTTTTTGAACGCTGACTTGAATCCAGGGCCTCTCACATGCTAGACAGGTACTCTATCGTTGAAGTACACCTTCAGCCTCATGGGAAAAAGGCTGTTATTATTCTTATTGACAGATTCTGAGAAGTTAGCTTAGAATCACATTGCCAATAATGAGAAACTAAAAGGTCAAGTGACCAGGGGTCATATAACTGAATGAATGAGTTATGAAGAATTTGGCAATAGTAATAACTAAAAATAAATTCAAAATCAAACATAATAAATCCAGTGTTTCTGGCAGCACTTGAGCCTGTTGATTTCACTGTAGCCTTGGTTCTGAATACACAACATGTACAGTTTGCAATATGCAGGCCATCACACCATGCAATGCCAATGAATGGTGCCTAATACACCTTAGCTCATTTGAGACTATTGTATGCTATGAATTGTAGTGTATTTGCTGTATATATAAAATTTTCTGCTTTTATATAGAAACATGATGGTTTACTTATAGAAATAAAGACTTTTTTGTTTATTTTTTGAGGTAGGGTGAGACTACATAGTGAATTCCAGGTCAGCCTGAGCTAGAGTAAGACCCTACCTCAAAAAAAAAGGGCCGGGTGAGCCAATGGGTACAATAGTGGCACGTCTGTCAGGGTGGAAACCAACTGCCCTCCAATTGGACTGGAGGCCCGCTCCATGGGAGGGAATACATCCCTGATACTGAAAACTTAAAACTGGGATAGTCATGAGCACTAGGGGTGTAACATCTGCTGATGTCTGGCTAAGTGTATATACTATGTTTATCAAACTGCCCAGTAAGCACTTCTCTTAATATTTATACCCTTATATTAACACTACTCTCACTTTCGGTAGAGAATCTTCTCTTTTCAGATGGCAGTGACCTTGGGACGACTCAGGAAGTATCATAGTCCTAGAAAGAAGTGACTGGATTACTGAGTAACATCTCGATCACACCTTCCACGGCTCAGGGTCTAATGTAGAAGAGGTGGTGGAAAGAATGTAAGAGCCAAAGGAAGGGTAGGACTCCTTACAACGTGCTCCCTCCAGACATAAAATGGCCTGGATATCCATGACCTCATAGTGCCTGACATTACCTACACAAGACCAATATAAGAGGAAGAAAAGATCATGACATCAAAATAAAAGAGAGACTGATTGAGATGGGGAGGGGATATGATAGAGAATGGAATTTCAAAGAAGAAAGTGGGGGGAGGGAAGGTATTACCATGGGATATTTTTTATAAGCATGGAAAATGTTAATAAAAATTGAAAAAAAAGCCGGGCGTGGTGGCGCACGCCTTTAATCCCAGCACTCAGGAGGCAGAGGTAGGAGGATCGCCATGAGTTCAAGGCCACCCTGAGACTACAGAGTTAATTCCAGGTCAGCCTGGACCAGAGTGAGTGAGACCCTACCTCGAAAAAAAAAAAAAAAAAAAAAAATTGAAAAAAAAAAAAGGCCAGGCATGGTGGCACATGCCTTTAATCCCAGCACTTGGGAGGCAAAGGTAGAAGAATCACCATGAGTTCGAGGCCACCCTGAAACTACATACTGAGTTCCAGGTCAGCCTAGGGTAGAGTGAAACCTTCTACCTTGGAAAAAAAAATTCAGTAAATTATGCTGAGGATTAGGACAGAATTTACAATAATTTATGAAACAGTCCTAAACATTATTTTTGTTATTTTGCACTATGTATTTACATGAAATGCCATTCTCAGCATTGGCAATTAAAATATCAAAGACAAGATGTAGGGCCCCCCCCCCAAATGTAGCAGGGCGTGGTGGCGCACACCTTTAAGCCCAGCACTTGGGAGGCAGAGGTAGGAGGATTGCCGTGAGTTTGAGGCCACCATGAGACTCCAGAGTGAATTCCAGGTCAGCCTGGGCTAGAGTGAGACCCTACCTCAAAAAACCAAAAAAAAAAAAAAAAAAACCCAACAAAGATGTAGGGGCCCATGCCTTTAACCCCAGCACTTATGAGGCACAGGTAGGAGGATCACTGAGTTCAAAGCCAGACTGAGACTGCAGAGTAAATTCCAGGTCAGGCTGGGCTACAGTGAGACCCTACCTCAAAAAAAAAAAAAAAAAAAGAAAGAAATCTTGGGCCAGGTGTGGTGGCACACACCTTTAATCCCAGTACTAGGGAGACAGAGGTAGGAGGATCACTGTGAGTTCGAGGCCACCCTGAGCTAGAGTGAGACCCTACCTCAATAAATAAGGCACATGCCTGCGAAGCCTAAGGACCCAGGTTCGATTCTCCAGGTCCCACATAAGCCAGGTGCACATGGTGGCATATGCATCTGGAGTTCGTTTGCAGTGGCTAGAGGCCCTGGAGTGCCCATTCTCCATTCTCTCTCTCTAATAAATAAATAAAAATAAAATCTTTTAAAAAAGACAAAATTTTAAAAATTGAAAAGAAATTCTCTAGCAGAGGGCTGGAAAGATTTTAGCAGTTTAAGGCACTTGCTTTCAAAGCCTAATGGCCTGAGATTGATCCCCCAGTACCTACAGAAAGATGCACAAAGTGGTGCAGGCATCTAGAGTTCTGTTTGTTTGCAGTGACAAGAGGCCCTGTCCATTGTAGATCTCTCTCTGTCCCCAAATAAATGGATCTGTTTGTTTGTTTGTTTGTTTGGCTGGTTGGTTGGCAGGGTCTCGCTCTAGCTCAGGCTGATGATGGAATTCACTATTTAATCTCAGGGTGGCCAGGAACTCATGGTGATCCTCCTACCTCTGCCCCCCAAGTGCTGGGATTAAAGACATGAGCTACCACACCCAGCTAGTTTGTTTATTTGTTTGCTTTAATTCTCTAGCAGAAAGAGGTTGCTACTGGAAAAAGTCTAGGAAGCTCTGGTGTAGGGTAGGAATGAGACAGGATGTGGAAATTCACCTAGTTATTAGCCACATTTCCTAGAGGGCTCTGTGCCTACCTGCACAGTGATGGCTGCCTTCTTGGTCATAGTCTGGTACATGCCAATGAAGGCTACATTGTTGTCTAAGTCATAGACAGGACACTGCATAGGAAAGAAAAGAGACAAATGGGCAGGGACTTGGGCTCTGTCCCCTGTCTTTAATGCTCCTATTATACACTGGTGGAGGGTAAAATACCAAGTAACTTACCAGGACATCCTGGATGGAGATAACAGAACAGGGGAAGGCTTTGTGGGAGGTCACCTTGACAATCACAGAGTCCACTCCATCTGGAAACTCATACTTGAAGTACTGAGGGCACAGGAAGGACAAGGAGAGCCTCCATCTTATAAAGATGTTCCCTCTGACCTACTACATAGGAACAGTCTCCCATAGGTCAGGCCCCAGAAGCCTCTTGGGTTGGGCACTGGAGGCTTTCTGAGAAAACGGGCCTTCACCATGAGCAATCTACATCAAGTACCTGATCTCCTTTAAACTAAACACACTCAGTACTTAGGACAGTGTCTGAGAGGCAGAGTAGGAGAGACAGCAACCGGACCCTGTCTCTACACTGTCCCTCACCATATAGAAGCCAGAGCTCCCTCTTCCAAAGACCATTCACAGGTCCCAGCAAACCCACTGAGCACTCCTGCTCTCACAGTCAAGGCCTCCCGTTTCTCCCTGCATGATTAGGGGAGGGGGAGTATTTTACCTGGGGCTGGGCTGCAGTGGTATTGAAGGTAAACTGCTCTCCAGTCCTGCAGGGCAAAGAAGAGCCCTATTGTCACACCCAGGGCTTAGGCAGGAGGCCAGGTTTCATAGTCCCCTCACTCTACCCTGCAGACCTGAGCACAAAGTTGTCCACTCGGTTGACTCGGAGCTGGTACGTGGTATTGACTGGTGACAGGGTGGACACATCCACGTAAAAAAACTGGACCTCAGATTCATTCTTGGTGGGGGGCTGACATAGCGTTCGTTCAACCTTTTGGTAGAGGTACTTGCGTTGATACCTATGGCCCAAGGTAGAGAGTCAGGGTGTGACTTCTGTCCCTGTCAGCCTGCCACTACAGAAGAGTGAAGATCTGGTTCTTCTTATGAGGTCCTCATACCTCCCATGCCCTAGGTTGACAAGCTCCAAGTCAGCTGACTTGGCCTGCAGACCACTAATGGGCCTGTGGGCTCAGGGAGAAGAAACAGAAGGGGCTTTGGAGTGAGGTTCTTGGCAAGGCCTGGCCCAAGCTGACCCCCTTCCCAGTCCCCAGGTCCTACTCACAGCCCTCGCAGGATTAGGGGCACCTGGAAGGACACCACAGCCTCCTTCTGGCGGACCACGAACAGCAAAGGCGCCCCCTTCTGCTTGTTCAGGACATTCACAGACACTCGCACGCCTTCCGTCTGCCAATGACAAGAAAGTGCCCTCACACATACTCTGCCTCATTGTCCCCCAAAACAGACAGCACCAAAGACTGTGAGCCCTGCCCTCCACCATCTATCCTGGCCATCTGGAAAGTCATCTAAGTCCCTCCTGTGCCAGAATAAGCCTTGTCTCCAGGAAGGGCTGGAGCTGAGGGACATGAAACTCAGGGGGAAGCTGCTCTGAAGAGGACACTTTGTGGACCAGCAGGTCCCAGGCCACAGATCCCAGGCAACTGTAGAACACACAGCAGAAATGTCAGGAGGTTCTAGGATAGCCCATTCCTATCCATGTACATGGGATGCAGCTCTATACACAAATGAGCCTGCATGCACATACATGTGTATGTACACAACATGAACACACACAGGAGAGCAAAAAGTATCTGTAGTCTTCCTCTCTGGGGCTAGGAAGCCAGTACGAAACTCTGATTCAATTACTAACCTGGAGACCACAGCCCAGTAGGGATGGGCTGGGGGAAGTGTTGAAAGCCAAGTAGCCCTAGCTCTCACCAAGAGACAGGCCATGAGGTCAATTCACATCTCTGGACCTCAATTCCCTCCTCTAGAAAATAATATTCCACTTCCTGTGGAGGTACCTAAACAGAACAGTGGACACTTAATATTCTCCATCTATCTGCCTTTCTCTGTCTGTTGCTCTCAAATAAATAAAATAAATAAATAAACTGGGGAAATGGCTCAGAAGTTAAAGGTGTGTGCTTACAAAATCTGACAGCTTGGGTTCAATTCCCCAGCACCCACATAAAGCCAAACACAAAAAAAATGGCATATGTGTCTAGCATTTGTTTACAGCAACAAGAGACCCTGGTGTGGCCCCTGTAAATAAATTAAAATATTTTTAAAAATAAATACTTGGCCGGGTGTGGTGTCGCATGCCTTTAATCTCCGTACTTGGGAGGCAGAGGTAGGAAGATCACCGTGAGTTTGAAGCCACCCTGAGACTACATAGTGAATTCCTGGTCAGCCTGGTCTAGAGTGAAACCTTATCTCGAAAAAAAACTACTTGGCTGAACGTGGTGTAGCACGTCTTTAATCCCAGCACTCAGAAGGATCTCTGTGAGTTCTAGGTCAGCCTGGGCTAGAGTGAGACCCTACCTCAAAAAATAAAAGAAAAGTAAATACTTGTATTGGGATGCTAAAACCAGGCCACAGGGTAGCATTTCCCAAAAGAGTATATAGCACTGTTGTGGGGGTGACCTTAAATGTGAGACAAAAGGAGGCAAACTTCATGGAACCAGGCACTGAAGGCAGATTCTGGCTTGCCAAAAACCAAGCCCCTCTCTCCACTCTGAAGATCGTCTCAGAGTCTCCATTTTTTTTTTTTTTTTTTTTACCATTGCTTCCCAGTGAATCCCCAGACCTGGCCATGGCCAGAGAGAGAGAGCGAGCAGCGAGCGAGCGAGCGAGAGGGAGAGAGGGAGGGAGGGAGGGAAAAGAGAGAATAAGGAGGGCGAGTGAGAGCAAGAGAGAGAGAGGGCACGCTAGGCCACACCACCAGGCTGTATGAATCCTCCCAGGCTCCTTTCTGCCTGGGCCCACACTTCCCCAGACCCAGTTATGCCTGCCTTCAACTTTCACTACTGGGAGGAAATGAGTGAGTGACAAGTGAGAGCGAGACAATTTTGTACAGGGAACAAACTCCCCTTTCAACTTGCAGTTGGCCTTATCTTTGCTACCCTCGACTTTCAAGGCCAGCTGGCTTTCTGAAGCAGGAGAAGGTTTGGGAAGTCCTGCCTTCATCTCCGGGAAGAGTGTGAGCCCTAACTTGTCTGAGCACAGCCTTTCAGTTCTGGGCCTGACTCATCTGGAGTAGTCTGGGCAAGCCCAGTAGAAAAGTCTGCTTCCTTGCACCCAGACCTTACAGAACAGCCAGGGTTCTAGGTCAGTATAGGGAACAGGCCAGACCTCCTCTGGTCACTGGTGGAAGGGAAGGTATACACAACCTCAAAAAGCCCCCAGCTGGAACTTAAGAGAAACACTGGTAGCTAGGTAAGGATGGGTCAGAGGAGACTCCAGTGTGGTTCTGGGAAAGGGAAACCAAGTGGAGAGGCTGGTTCATGGGACCTCCTAATAGGGCAGGAGAGTGGCAGAATCGCCTAGCCCTTGCCGGCACCAGCTTGGCCAGCCCAGGCCCAGCCCCAGTGCTCACCCGGTTGCGGGTCACTGTGTGGTTGAAGGTGTAGATGTTGACCAGCTCGCTGTTGACTTCATCCACGTAAGGGTACTCAAACTCGGCGTCTTTCTGCGAGACGTTCTTGGGCCCCAGAAGGCTCTCGACCGAAGCCACCAAGAGCACCAAGAAGCGCAAGCCCAGAGCGAACATGGCCCCGGCCGGGCAGCGGTGGCAGCAGCAGTAGCAGCGGTGGGGGCGGCGGCGGCGACAGGCGACAGGACACCTCCGGGACGGGCTGCGGCTGTGGCAGCAGCTTCCAGCATCTCACCAGGACCAGAACTTTAACCCCGGCCTGAGATTAGGAAACGTCCCCTCCCTGGAGCCACGGAGGCGCTCCCGGGATCCCCCCTCCCGAAGCGGAGGGGGCGACGGGGACAGGTGAAGGGAGAGGGGGCTTCGCGAAGGGACCCCCAGCTCGCAGGGACTGAGCGCGGGCCGCGACCGTGCAACACCCGGTCAGGCCCGTGAGGACCCGAACTCGGGGCGGCCGGTTGCCGGGAGCCAGGAGACGCCGGGAAAGGGGAGGAGAAGCCGGTGGCGGAGGCGGAGGCGGAGGGAGGGGAGTCAGAGAGTTGAGGGGCGGAAGGATGGCTGCGACCAGCCGCCCGGCGGGACAGCGGTCGCGGGCCCTTTAAGAGCGGGCGGCCGCAGCGCCCCAAGTAGCTGGGAACTCGGGGAAGTGAGCCGAGCCGCGGGGCGGTAAACAGCGGGGCTGAGGGCCCGCCCGCTGACGTCAGGGGAAACTGACACGGATTTAAAGGGCCAACCCCAGACTGGCCCTTAAAGGAGCTGCAGCCCGCTGGTTGCTGGAAGGTGGCCCTGACACCTTCTCCAGCTCTTACCCCACCACTGCAGTCTCCTTTTGCGTCACCCTGCCAGAAGTCTATGTTAGAAAACGCCATCCTTCTACTACGCAGGATTGCAAAGTGTTGGGATTTTTTTGTTTTGTTTTTTTTGAGGTAGGGTCTCACTCTAGCCCAGGCTGACCTGGAATTCACTCTATTCTCAGGGTGGCCTCGAACTCACGGCGATCCTCCTCCCGAGTGCTGGGATTAAAGGCGTGAGCCACCACGCCCGGCTCTTTTGTTTTGAGACTTAAGTCTCTTATAGCCCTCGCTCACTAAGTAGCTGTGGTGACCTTGAATTCCTGATCCTCCTGCCTCTGCCTCCCAAATGCTGGAATTATCGCCGAAAACCATTATGTCCGGTTAAGTGCTTGGGTCTTGGTGACAAATTATTTTTGCTCAAGCATGGGGATTTCCCCACCCCCACAGTCATTACTGCTAACAACCATCCACCCTCCCACCACCCCATACCCTGCTCCATTTTTTTTCTCCTGGGTTCTTAAAAACCGAAAAATTGGGGCTGGAGAGATGATGGCTGGGCGGTTAAAGGTTCTTGTTTGCAAAGCCTGATGGCCTGGGTTCCATTCCCCAATGCGCAAAGTGGTCCATGTGTCCGGAGTTCATTTGCAGCAGGCCTTGGTGCTACATTGGAGGTAGAAATGTTATGAGTTCGAGGCCCCACTGGAACTACACAGTGAATTCCAGGTCACCTTAGGCTAGAGAGACCATACCTTGAAAACCAAACTCTTTATCTATCTACTTACTAATATATGTATGTATGTATTAAACTTATTAAAACTTAAGAATTTAAGGGGGGGCTGGAGAGATGGCTTAGCGGTTAAGCGCTTGCCTGTGAAGCCTAAGGACCCCGGTTCGAGGCTCGGTTCCCCAGGTCCCACGGTAGCCAGATGCACAAGGGGGCACACGCGTCTGGAGTTCGTTTGCAGAGGCTGGAAGCCCTGGCGCGCCCATTCTCTCTCTCTCCCTCTATCTGTCTTTCTCTCTGTGTCTGTCGCTCTCAAATAAATAAATAAAAAATTAAAAAAAAAAAAAAAGAATTTAAGGGGGCCGGGCATGGTGACGCAGCCTTTAATCCCAGCACTCGGGAGGCAGAGGTAGGAGGATCGCCGTGAGTTCGAGGCCACCCTGAGACTCCATGGTGAATTCCAGGTCAGCCTGAGCCAGTGAGACCCTACCTTGAAAAACCAAAGGGGGGAAAAAAAAAACAAAACTTAAGAATTTAAGGAATTAGGTAATAGGATGGTAGTCCTGTAGTTTAAAGGGAAACTGAGGTGCCCCACCACCCACTGCAGGGGCTACACAGCAGAAGGGAGCTTCCAACCTGAGGATTATTTCTCCTTTCCATGTAGAAAGTTCTATTACAATGTGCACTGAAAGATGCTGACCTTTGGTATAAATTGGCAAATTTTTTCTAGAAAACATTTTGGTGCTGTGTTTTGAAAAGCTTGGCGCTTTATCCCTTTGATCCAGAAATTCCACTCTTGGGACTGTGTTCTAGAATAAGAAATACAGATTTAAAAAAATGTTTGGCCAACTATCCACATGACTGTAATTATTCTTTTCACTTTTTTGCTGTTGTTGTTTGAGGTGGGGTTTTGCTTTACCCCAGGCTGACCTGGAATTCACTATGTAGTCTCAGGGTGGCCTTGAACTCACGGTGATCCTCCTTCCTCTGCCTCCTGAGTGCTGTGATTAAAGGCATGTGCCACCATGCCTGACTAGGTTTAACATTTTAACATGCATCTACATAGAGAATTCAGGATATGACACTATATATTCAGTATATGTTATAATTTCATATATACACAGAAGACATTTTAAAAATGGCATGGGAGCCAGGCCTGGTGGCACACACCTTTCTTTAATCCCAGCACTTGTGAGGCAGAGGTAGGAGAATTGCCATGAGTTCCAGGCCACCATGAGACTACATAATAAATATCAGGTCAGCCTGGGCCAGAGTGAGGCCCTACCTCAAAAAACCAAAACAAAACAAAAAAAGGCATGGGGGGCTGGAGAGATGGCTTAGCGGTTAAGCGCTCGCCTATGAAGCCTATGGACCCCGGTTCGAGGCTCGGTTCCCCAGGTCCCACGTTAGCCAGATGCACAAGGGGGCACACGCGTCTGGAGTTCGTTTGCAGTGGCTGGCAGCCCTGGCGCGCCCATTCTTTCTCTCTCCCTCTATCTGTCTTTCTCTCTGTGTCTGTTGCTCTCAAATAAATAAATAAAAAATGAACAAAAAAAATTAAAAAAAAAAAAGGCATGGGGCTCAGTGGTTAAAGCACTTGCCTGCAAAGCCTAATTGCCTAGGTTTGATTCCCCACTACCCATGTAAGGCCAGATGCACAAAGTCACAAAGTGATGCATGTATCTGGAGTTCATTTGCAATGGCTGGAGGCCTTGGTGCTTTTATTCTCTCTCTCTCTCTCTCTCTCTGTGCTTGCAAATAATTTTTTAAATGCCACAGGGGGGCTGAAGGGATGGTTTAGCAGTTAAGGCATTTGCCTGCAAAGCCAAAGGACCTTGGTTCAATTCCCCAGAACCCACATTTGACAAATTCACAAGGGGGCGCATGCGTCTGGAGTTCATCTGCAGTGGCTGGAGGCTCTGGCGCGCCCATTCTCTCTCTTCCCCTTTCTGTCAAATAAATAAATAAATAATAAAATATATATTTGTAATGCCATAGGGCTGGAAGAGATGGCTTAGCAGATGGGGTGCTTGACTGCAAAGCCAAAGGAACTAGGTTTGATTCCCCAGGACTCATGTAAGCCAGATGCATAAGGTGGCACATGTATCTGAGGTTTCATTTGCAACTGCTGGAAGCCCTGGTGTACCCATATTCTTATTCTTTCTCCCCACCCTCTCTAACTATTTTCTCAGGAGCCATATATTACTACTAGAAAATTTTTCGTGCCAGATATGGGATACCTTCTTGTGAGTTGTTGGCCAGGGAGGTACCTGGTGTCCCCAAAACATTACAGGCCATTGCTGAGGCCCTTGTTTTCCCACTTGCAATACATGGTAAGACCCTATTGCTGAAGACTGCACATACTTGGGCTGCAAGATCATTGAGAAATCCTGCTGGAACTGAGCTGAAAACCTCCTCCACATAGACCAGCTGACAGAAAGCTGGAAGAAGCCATTCTGCATGCAGTTCAATGGTAGAGAGAGAAATCACCAGTGAAGATACTCAACAGTGGACACTGCAACCCTTATATTTGGCCAGCCAGGCCAAATGAGCCAACAGGTGCAATAGTGGCATGTCTGTTATAGGGAAAACCAACTGCCCTCTAATTGGACTGGAGGCCTGCTCCATGGGAGAGAATATATCCTTGATACTGAAAACGTACAACAGAGGTAGTCATGAGCTCTGGGGGTATAACATCTGCTGCTGCCTGACTAAATGTGTATACTATGCTCATCAAACTGCCAGTGAGTACTTCTCTCAATGTTCATACCCTTATATTAATGCTCCTTTCACTTTTGGTTAGAGAACCTTCTGAAAAGCAGATGGCAGTGACCTTTGGATTACTCAGAAGGCACCATGGTGCTGAGAAGAAGTGACAGAGTGCTCAGCACTAAAATATCTCTATCACACCTTCCAAGGATTAAGGCCCATTGTGGAAGAGGGGGCGGAAAGAATGTAAGAGCCAAAGTAAGGGTAGGACTCCTTACAATGTGCTCCTCCAGACACAAAATGGCCTGGATATCCATGACCTCACAGTGCCTGACAATACCTACACAAAACCATCATAATAGGGGGAAAAGATCATGACATCAAAGTAAAAGATTGATTGAGTAGGGTAAGGGATATGATAGAGAGTGGAGTTTCAAAGGGAAAAGTAGCGGAAGGAAGGAATTACTATGGGATATTGTTTACAATTATGGAAGTTGTCAATAAAAAGTTTTTTAATGGCATAAAAATTTATTAGGATAGTAAGGCATGATAGCACATATCTTTAATTCCAGCACTTGGGAGACAGAGGTAGGGGGATTGCAGTGAATTTGAGGCCATTGGAGACTACATAGTGAATTCTAGGTCAGCCTGGATTACAGCAGGACCCTACCTCAAAAAAACAATAATTAAATAATAAAACAGGGCTGGAGAGATGGCTTAGTGATGAAGGCACTTGCTTGCCTGCAAAGCCAAAGGACCCAGGTTTGTCGGGCGTGGTGGCGCATGCCTTTAATCTTAGCACTCGGGAGGCAGAGGTAGGTGGATCGCCATGAGTTCAAGGCCACCCTGAGACTACATAGTGAATTCCAGGTCAGCTTTGACTACAGTGAGACCCTACCTCAAAAAAAAAAAAAAAAAATCCCAAAGGACCCAGGTTTGATTCCCCAGTACCCACGCAAGCCAGATACACAAGGTGGTACATGCATCTGGAGTTTGTTTGCAGTGGCTGAAGGTCTTGGTACTCCCATTTCTCTTGCTGTCTATCTGTCTCTCTCTCTCTTTTTCTCAAATTAAAAAAAAAAAAAATGTTTAAAGGCCATAGGTAGGCCGAGCGTGGTGGTGCACACCTTTAATCCCAGCACTTGGGAGTCAGAAGTAGGAGGATTGCCATGAGTTCGAGGCCACTCTGAGACTACACAGTGAAGTTCAGGTCAGCTTGAGCTACAGCAAGCAAGACCCTATCTAGGAAAACCACAAATAAATAAATAAATAAATAAATAATAAATAAGCAAGCAAGCCATGAGTAAAGTTTAGCCCAGAAAAACAGACAGTTCATTGGTAGCTCTCTACCACCAGGCTAAGTCCCTAATCCCTTGCTCTCAGGTTAGGCGCCTTGGTCCAGTACTCATTCCAGCACGTGCAGGCAAACCCAGGTCTGCAGTGGCTATAGAGGCCCTGGCACAACCACTTAAAAAAAAAAAAAAAACTGTACCAAGAGGAACTTGCAAATGAGCTCTCCATGCAGCTAGCCATCCCACAGAATCAGCATAGGATTTCTCTGTGCTAATTGAGCTTCCTTCATCTTCTAGTATGATGGCCCTGCTCATCTTACCAGGACTTCACTGAGTCTAATGTACCAGAGGGTTGAGATAAACCAGCTTGAAGATTAGAGCCTTTGCCTTAGGCTACTTTTTTTTTTTTTCTTTTAGGAGGTGGCCTCTAGCTCAGGGCAATCCTCCTACCTCTGCCTCTTGAGTACTGAGATTAAAGGCATATGCCACCACACCCGGCCTTTGTTTTTTTTTTTTCTCTTACATTTCATTTATTTACTTATTTATTTTAATTTTTGGTTTTTCGATGTAGGGTCTCACTCTAGCCTAGGCTGACCTGGAATTCACTATGTAGTCTCAAGGTGGCCTCGAACTCATGGCTTTCCTCCTACCTCTGCCTCTTGAGTGCTGGGATTAAAGGCATGCGCCACCATTCCTGGCCCTCTTACATTTTTTTTTTAATTTTTATTGACATTTTTCATGATTATAAAATATATCCCATGGTAATTCCCTCCCTCCCCACCCTTTGTTTGTTTTTTGAGACAAGGTTTTGCTTATGTATCTTATAAAACAGGTATAATAGTATAGACTGGTAATTTTAGCAGTTGGAAGGCAGAAGTAGGAGGACTGTGAGATCAAGGCCAGCCTGGAATACAAAATGAAAGCCTATCTCTAAAAATAATAATAATAGGGCTGGAGGGATGGCTTAGCGGTTAAGGCGTTTGCCTGCAAAGCCAAGGGACCCAGATTTGATTCCCCAGGGCCCAGATGCACAAAGGGGTGCACACTTTCTTTTGCAGTGGCTGGAGTTGCTGGCACACCCATTCTCTTACTCTCCCTCTTTCTGTGTCAAATAAATAAATAAATAAAACAAAAAATGTTTTAAAATAATAATAAATGCACATCTGGGGCTGAGGTCAAAAGTCTTCATGGTAAACTGGGTGTGGTGGCGCAAGCCTTTAATTCCAGCACTTGGGAGGTAGAGGTAGGAGGATCGCCATGAATACAAGGCCACCCTGAGACTACATAGTGAATTCCAGGTCAGCCTGGGCTAGAGCCAAGATCCTACCTCCAAAAACAAAAAACAAAAGTCTTCATATTAACATTCAAGAGCTTTTGCAATGAAGTTTAAGGAACCATACAACATTCCTGTTTTCTTCCTTTATTCTAGTAGTTATTTTTGGAAGGCAGGGTTGACACAGGGTTTCACTATGTAGCCCTGGTGGTCTGGCACTCACTGTGCAACCCAGGATGTCATTAAACACTAAACTTACAGCAGCCTTTTTTTTTTTTTTTTTTGGTTTTTAGAAATAGGGTCTCACTCCAGCCCAGGTTGAATTCACTATGCAATCTCAGGGTGGCCTTGAACTCAGTAATCCTCCTACCTCTGCCTCCTGAGTGCTGGGATTAAAGACGTGCACCACCACGACTGGTTTATAGCAGTCCTTCTGTCTCAGTCTCCTCAAGTGTTTGGATTACAAGAATCTATCACCAAACCTGGTTCTTCCAAAAGGTAGTCTTTCCCTTTTGCAATGTCTAAAATGATTAACCTATTTCTCTTTCTCTCTCTAATAAGTAAATAAATAAAAATAAAATATTCCAGGACTAAAGAGATTGCTTAGTGGTTAAGCTGCTTGCCTCTGAAACCTAAGGGACCAGGTTCAATTCACAAGTGCCCATGTAAGCCAACTGCACAAGGTGGCACATGCATCTGGAGTTCATTTGGAGAGGCCATTCTATCTCTGTCTCTTCCTCTCTCTCTCTCCCTCTCTCCTTCTCTTTGCTTGCAAATGAATAAATATTTTTAGCTGGGCATGGTGGCACATACTCAGGAGGCAGAGGCAGGAGGATCACCGTGTGTTTGAGGCCACCCTGAGACTACATAGTGAATTCCAGGTCAGCCTGCACTAGAGTGAGACTCTACCTTGAAAAACCAATAAATAAATAAATAAATAAATGATTATTAATTTTTTTTTTAAGATTAACCTTTCAATTGGCAAGGCCCTGATTATTCAGACCCAAGACAGAAGTAGAAGCCCAGACCTTTTTGCTATTCTCGGGTCTGCGGCTTTCCTCAGCTCCCACCTCACCCCCTAAAGAGAAGTAACAAGACCAGTTATAAATAGACCCTTTCTGCGGTCTGGCAGAGAGGAGAGGAGAGGAGAGAAGGCCTGCTTGTTGGCTGCCACAGTCAGTATAAAATAAAGGCAGTGCTAAGTCTCAAAACCAGACTGTGAACACAACGGGTTGCTGTGGAGGTGCTGGGACAGAGCGTTTGGCCTCCTGTAACAGATCCAGCGACTATTCTCTGCCATATTAGACTAAAAATTCAGCTCAGCCAGGTGTGGTGGTGTTCACCTCTTATCCTGGCATTTGGAAGGTAGAAGCAGAAGGATCAAAAATTTCAGGCCATGGATATCCATGACCTCACAGTGCCTGACAATACCTACAGAAGACTATCATAAGATGAGGGAAAGATCATGACATCAAAATAAAAGAGAGACTGATCGAGAGGGGGAGGGGATATGATGGTGAATGCAGTTTCAAAGGGGAAAGTGGGGGGAGGGAGGGCATCACCATGGGATATATTTTATAATCATGGAAGTTGTTAATGAAAAAATTTTTTTTTGAAAAAATAATTTCGGGCCAAGCTGAGCATGGTGGCACACACCTTTAATCCCAGCACTTGTGGGAGGCAGAGGCAGGAGGACTGCAGTGAGTTTGAGGCCACCCTGATATTACATATTGAATTCCAGGTCAGCCTGGGCTACAGTTAGATCCTACCTCAAAAAAAAAGAAAAAAAGCTTCAGGCCAGCCCTGGCTACATAGTGAGTTCAAGGTCAGTCTGGACTACATGAGACTGTTTCAAAAAACAGGGGGCTGGGGAGATGGGTCAGCAGATAAAGGTACTTGCTTGCAAAGCCTGCCAGCCTGGGTTTGATCAAAGCCAGAGGTACAAAGTGTTGCATGTGTTTGGTGTTTGTTTCCAAATAAATAAATGAAAATTAAAAAAAAAAATCAGGTCAGACAGGGAGGAAAGGAACTGAGACTAGCAAGGCCATGGAGCTAGTGATCCCAAGTCAGCCTAGCAGGCCCCACTCCACCCCCATGGCAACCACTAAGGGCAGTCACGAAGACCATGATACCTTCACAGAGAATGCACATGAATCCAACCATGACCCCTAGTTTGAGCTGAAATATTCTCTTCCCAAGCAAGAAATTTTAAGAAAAGAAAGGCCAGACACAGTGGTGCACGCCTTTAATCCTGGCACTCAGGAGGCAGAGGTAGGAGGATCTCCATGAGTTCGAGGCCACCCTGAGAATACAGAGTGAATTCTAGGTCAGCTTGGGCTAGAGTGAGACCCTACATCAAAAAAATAAATAACAAAAAAAAAAAAAAAAAAAAGGGCCAGGTGTGGTGGTACATGCCTGTAATCCCAGCGCCCTACCTCAAAAAACAAAAACAGAGAAAGGTGAAAAGGAACATTATCAAATGTGGGCAAAGCTATTTGGGTTAACTTTAGAGAATGGAAGGAGTTTAACAATGGTGATGTCAACCTTCAGAAACATCAGGAGATAGAGACCACCCACCTTCTCATGAGGAGGGACAAGACCCTGAAAACATGCACCATCCACTACATCACATTAATGACAGAGCTGGAGCTCTATGCCAGAGTGGTGGCTGGGTGTGGAACACTCATGCTGACTTCACTGACAAGTACCCTAAGCACAAGCTGCTCATTGTCCCTCTCCTAAATGCTAAGAATGCACAAAAGTTCAAAATAAAATAAAGTTTGAAGAACGCAGGAAAGAGATGGATGAGAGAGAAAAGACTAGCTTGAAGAAAAGAAAAGCTGGGCATGGTGGCGTACTCTTTTAACCCCAGCACTCGGGAGGTAGGAGGATCACTGTGAGTTCAAGGCCATCCTGAAACTACATAGTGAATTCCAGGTCAGTCTGGACCAGAGTGAGAACCTACCTCAAAAAAACAAAAAACAAAAACCACTAACATCAAAAGTACATCTGATGGAGAATGGAGTTTCAAAGGGGAAAGTTGGGGGAGGGAGGGTATTACCATGGAGTATTTTTTATAATCATGGAAGTTGTTAATAAAAATTTGGAAGAAGCCGGGCGTGGTGACGCAAACTTTAATCCCAGCACTCCGGAGGCAGAAGTAGGAGGATCACCGAGAATTCGAGGCCACCCTGAAACTCCATAGTAAATTCCAGGTCAGCCTGGACCAGAGAGAGACCCTACCTCAAAAAACCAAAAAAAAAAAAAAAAAAAAAAGGAAGAAAAAAAAAAACATCTGAAAGCCAGGCGTGGTGGCCTTTAATCCCAGCATTTGGGAGGCAGAGGTAGGAGGATTGCCGTGAATTCTAGGCCACTCTGAGACTACATAGTGAATTCCAGGTCAGCCTGTGCTAGAGTGAGACCCTACCTCAAAAAACCAACAAAAAAAAGTCTGAAAAGCTAAAAGGTTGTCTATGGAAGGGGCATGAGTGAAACTAAGGTGAAGTCCCAGAAGCAGTAAATCATCTTTTCTTTTTCTTCTTGAGTTTTTCTCCAGCATGCTGGGATTAAAGACATGTACCACCATGCCTATCTACTTTTTGGTTTTTTTTTTTTTTTTTTTTTTTTTTGTATGTTTGTTTTTTGAAGTAGGGTCTCACTCTAGCCCAGGCTGACCTGGAATTCACTATGTAGGCTCAGGGTGGCCTCAAACTCATGGCAATCCGCCTATCTCTGCCTCCCCAGTGCTGGGATTAAAGACATGTGCCACCACACCCGGCCTCCTTTTGTTTTTGTGAAGTAGAGTTTTGCTCTAGCCTAGGCTGACCTAAAATTCACCAGGTAGTCTCAGGCTGGCCTTGAACTCACAGCAATACTCCTACTGTGCCTAGGATTAAAGGTGTATGCCACCCTTCCAGGCTGTTTTGTTTTTACAAGGGAGTTTATAAATAAAACTGAATTAAAAAAAAACAAACAGCAATGCTTGGAGGCAACAGATATAGCTCAGTCAGTAAAGTGCCTTGTAAGAAGGAAGACCTGTGTTGGATCCACAGTCCCCAAGTAAAAATGTTGGGCTCTGTGGCAAGTGTCAATAATCCCAGGGCATGGGGGGAGGTGGCGTTCGACATATTCTTGGATCTACTGGCCAGCCAGTCTAGCCTAACTGGTGAGCTCCAGGCCAATGAGGGCCCTATCTCATAAAAAGGTGGATGGGGAGGGGGCTCCTGAAAAGATGTCTTAATGGTTAAAGCATTTGCCTGCAAAGGCAAAGGAACCAGGTTCAATTCCCCAGGACCCACATGAGCCAGATGCAGTGGCTGAAGGCCCTGGTGCATCTATTCTCTTTCTCTTGTATTTCTCTCTCTCTCTGAAATAAAGCTAATTTAAAAAAAAATTTAAGGTGGCTGAGGTTTGGGAGATGACTTGCAAAGCCTGCCAACCTAATTACCCAATGTCCATGTAATGCCAGATATACAAAGTGATACATTTATCTGGAGTTTGTTTACAGTGGCAAGAGACCCTGGCACACCCATACTCACTCACTCTCTCTTATAAAAAAATAAAATAAAGTGACAACAGGGTATGATGGAGCATGCCTTTAATCCCAGCATTTAGGAAGTAAAGGTAAGAGGATTGCTGTGAGTTCAAGGACAGCCTGGAACTACAAAGTGAGTTCCAGGGACAGCCTGGGCTAGAGTGAGACTTTACCTCAAAACACAAAAACAAATGAAAAAAAAAAAATGTGGGCAGAGGCAGGAAAGGATGGTTTAGCAGTTAAGTCACTTGCCTGCAAAGTCAAAGACCCAGGTAGGTTTGATTCCCCAGGATCTACGTAAGCCAGACGCACAAGGTGGCACATGTGTCTGGAGTTTGTCTGCGGCGGTTGCTGGTGTGCCCATTCTCTTTCTCTCACTCTCTATTTGCCTCTTTCTGTCAAATAAATAAAAAAATCTATTTTTTAAAAAAGTAGGCAGCATTCTTGAGACACCCAAGACTATTCTTTGCTCCACATAGCACACAGGCAAAAAAAAAAAAAAAAAAAGAAAAGAAAAGAAAAGAAAAAGTTCAGCCCAACCCTGGCCCTGGAGAGGGTTCAGGGTCTGGTCACAGACTCAGATGACTCCTATTTTTCTGTGGGCCATCCTTCCTGAGCTCAGAGCTAAATAGACCAAAGAAATGAGACTATACACCAAGTAGTTGATATGATTTCCAATTGGCACAGTCCCAGTACCAGTTTGTCACAGGGACTTTTTGAAGTTTGGGGTAAAAGAGCAGGGAAGAAACTTTGGCTAGAGGGTATTATTAGACTATGCAGAAAACCACACCAACAGTAAGTTATCACAGCAAACAAATTAACTGAATCTAATCCAGAACATAATTTAGGAACCTGGTAGGAAGGGAGCAGCCATGTCCATAGGTGGTTAGAACAAAAACAGATTTTCATGACTATGAAGTCATGGGATAACATTAGCTCAGAGGAAAAGGCTAGAAAACCAGCCCCACTAAAGGCAATACACTTGAAGCTCCTGTTTTCATCATGGCTATGTAAAGAGCTGTGTGTCTGTCTGGAACTTTAAAAAAAGCCTTGTGTGGTATGGTGGCTCACAACTATTTTTCAGTACTAAGAAGGCAGAGGTGGGAAAATTCTGAGTTCCAGGCCAGCCTGTCCCCCAAAGCAAGCTAACAGCAGGGTGTGGTGGCACACGCCTTTAATCCCAGCAGTTGGGAGGCAGAGGTAGGAGGACTGTCATGATTCGAGGCCACCGTGAGACTGCATAGTGAATTCCAGGTCAGCCTGGGCTATAATGAACCCTACTTTGAGGGGAAAAAAAAGTAAGCAAACAAAGGGACCTAAAAAACAAAAAGTGTCTATTGCTGAAGACTCCACATACTTGGGCTGCAAGGCCACTGAAAAATCCTGTTGGAACTGAGCTGATAACCTCCTCCATGCAGACCAGCTGATAGAAAGCTGGAAGAAGCCATTCTACATGTAGTTTAATGGGAGAAAGAGATACCACCAGTGAAGATACTCAACAGTGGACACTGCAAGCCTTATAATTGGCCAGCCAGTCCAAATGAGCCAATGGGTACAATTGTGGCACGTCTGACATGGTGGAAACCAACTGCCTTCCAATTGGACTGAAGGCCCGCTCCATGGGGGAAAACACATCCCTGATACTGAAAACTTAAAACAGGGATAGTCATGAGCCCTACGGGTATAACATCAGCTGATGTCTGGAAAAAAATGTATATACTATGCTTATCAAACTGCCCAGTAAGCACTTCTCTTAATATTTATACTCTTATATTAACGCTATTCTCACTTTGGGTAGAGAATCTTCTCTTTTCAGAATGCAGTGACCTTGGGAAGACTCAGAAGGTATCATAGTGCTGGAAAGAAGTACTGGAGTACTGAGTAACATCTCGATCACACCTTCCAAGGCTCAGGGCCTAATGCGGAAGAGGTGGCAGAAAGAATGTAAGAGCCAAAGGAAGGGTAGGACTCCTTACAACATGCTCCCTCCAGACATAAAATGGCCTGGATATCCATGACCTCACAGTGCCTAACACTACCTACACAAGACCATCATAAGAAGAGGAAAAGACATCAAAATAAAAGAGAGTCTGATTGAGATGGGGAGGGGATATGATGGAGAATGGAATTTCAAAGGGGAAAGTGGGGGGGGGGGTGAGGGAGGGCATTACCATGGATACTTTTTATAATCATGGAAAATGTTAATAAAAATTGATTAAAAAAAAAAGTGTCCAGACATGAGACATTCGAGCAGAGTTTAGCACTTGTATCATGTAAGCACTACTTTTTCCAGGGCTGCCCTAGTGTATGGTTCTTTCTCCTTCAAGGATGGCTAATCAATTATCCCTAGCACCAATAAAAGAAGCAAGGACTTTTTTTTCAAGGTAGGATCTCACTCTAGTCCAGGGTGACCTGGAATTCACTGTGTAGTCTTAGGCAGGCCCCCAGCTCATGACGACCCTCCTACCTCTGCCTCCCAAATGCTGGGACTAAACGGGTTCACAAACACACTGGGCAGAACTAGGACTTTTAGGTGTGTGGCATATATACCTGTAATCCTAGCACTCAGGAGGGGTTGGAGGCAGAAGGATGTTGAGTTCAAGGCCAGCCTGGGCTAGTTAGATAAACTGTCACCAAAACAAACAAAAGGGGGCTGGAGAGATGGTTTAGCAGTTAAGCACTTGCCTGTGAAGCAGAAGGACCCTGGTTTGAGGCTCAATTCCCCAGGTCCCATGTAAGCCAGATGCAGAAGGGGACACATGCATCTGGAGTTTGTTCACAGTGGCTGGAGGCCCTGGTGCACCCATTCTCTATCTATCTGCCTTTTTCTCTCTCTGTTGCTCTCAAATAAATAAAAATAAACAAAAAAATTAAAAACTGTCGGGTGTGGTTGCGCATGGCTTTAAATCCCAGCACTCAGGAGGCAGAGGTAGCAGGATCACCATGAGTTCGAGGCCACCCTGAGACTCCATAGTGAATTCCAGGTCAGCCTGGGCTAGAGTGAGACCCTACCTTGAAAAAAAAAAAAAAGAGGTTGGAGAGATGGCTTAGTAGTAAAGCACTCGCCTGTGAAGCCTAAGGACCCTGGTTCAAGGCTTGATTCCCCAGTGCCCATGTAAGCCAGATGCACAAGGTGGCTCATGCATCTGGAGTTCATTTGCAATGGCTGAAGGCCCTGATGTGCCCATTCTCTCTGTCTGTCCCTCTCAAATAAACAAATAAAAATAAACAAAAAAAAATATTTAAACAAACAAACCAGGGCTGGAGAGATGGCTTAGTGGTTAAGCACTTGCCTGTGAAGCCTAAGGACCCGGGTTCGAGGCTCGATTCCCCAGGACCCAAGTTAGCCAGATGTACAAGGGGGCACATACATCTGGAGTTCATTTGCAGTGGCTGGAGGCCCTGGTGCGCCCATTCTCTTTCTCTCTGTCCGTCACTTTCAAATAAACAAAAATTAGAAAAAAAAAACAAACCAAAGAGCCAAGTATGGAGGCACATACCTTAATCCTAACACTAGGAGGCAAAGGTAGTTCAATGCCACTGTGAGTCTATAGTGAATTCCAGGTCTATCTGACCTAGAGTGAGACCCTACCTTGAAAAACTTAAAAAAAAAAAAAAAGGCTGGAAAGAGCTATGCAGACTATTGGAGGAATAAAGTCATCAACAGTCTTAACCAGCAGTGGACCCGGCGCCTCAAGCCAAATGTACAAACTGGTGCAATGGTGGCATGTCTGTTATAGGGGAAGCCTAAATGTTCTCTAACTGGACTTAAGGCCCACTCCACAGGAAGAAATTCATACCTCGTACTGAAAACCTAATGAAAAGCATATGGCTTGGGAAGTCATAAGCCTTAAGGGGAAATCTATTACTGTTGTTTGGCTAAATGGATATATTATGCCCATATATTGCCACTCTCACTGTTGATGAGAGAAGCTTCTCTTTTCAGTAACCACTGGGGTGACTCAAAAGTCACCAAAGTGCTGAGAAGAAGAAACAGTGCAGTCTTCAGCAGTCCCGCTCTACCACACCCTTCAAGGCTCCGGGACTATGGAAGGAAGAGGTGACAGAAAGAATGCAAGAGCCAAAGGAGGGTGGAAGAGTGCTTACAATACTGACTTCCAGACACAAAATAGCTTCCATATTCATGACCTCAAGTGGCTGATACTACCTACATAAGAGGAGGAAAAAAAAAATCCACCCTGATGACATCAAAATAGAAGAAAGACTAGTTGAAAAGAAGGGATTCAGGGGAGGGAGATTTGGAAGGTGAAAAGGGAAGGTAGTGGGAGGGGATTATGATCATGGTATATTTATTGTATTTTAGAAGGTTGCTTATAAAAATTTAAAAAACAAAGGACTTTGATGTCAGAAAGTTCTATAGTTAAATTCCTGCACCGTATGCCCTACACAAATTAAATTCTGAGCATTCAGGAGTCAAGGCTCATCTCCACTGTCCTAAGTACCGCAAACTGGGTTCAGCTGCATGCATATCCTAAACTAAGTCCAGAAAAAGAAACTGGACCTAGTGTCACAAACCTGTAATCCCAGCTATTCTGGAGGTTGAGACAAAGGACCACAAGTTCAAGGCCTGTCTAGGCTACAGAGCAAGTTAAGGCCACCTTGGGTAACTTAGTGAGACTCGTCTCAAAATTTAAAAAGGGCTGGGATATAGCTCAATGGTAGAACACTTGCCCAGCATGTGCAAGGAGGTCCTAGGTTCAATACTGGAAAAACACTTTTTTTTTTTTTTTTTAATTTAAAAAGGGCCAGGGAGGTGGGGGAGGGACAGTGGCTTAGTGCTTAAAGTGCTTGCCTGCAAAGCCAAAGCATCCAGGTTCAATTCTCCATTATCCATATAAAGCCAGATGCACATCATCTGGATTCATTTACAGTGGCTAGAGGTCCTGGTGTGCCCATTCTATCTGCTTCTCTATCTCAAATAAATAATACTTTTATTTTTTTTAATAAATAATACTTTTTATGTTTTGTTTTTTTGAGGTAGGGTTTCATGCTAGCCCAGGCTGACCTGTAATTCACTATGTGGTCATAAAGTGGCCTTGAACTCATGGAGATCCTCCTACCTCTGCCTCCTGAGTGCTGGGATTAAAGGTGAGCATCACCATGCTGGGCATAGTTTGAGTTTTTGAGGGAAGCATAACAGACTGACCTTGTTTTGTTTTTTTGTTGTTGTTTTTGTTTTTTGAGGTAGGGTATGCCTGGAGATTGTTTGCAAGGACAGAAGGCCTTGGTGCATCCACCCATCCTCCTTCCCAAATATATTTTTTTTTTAAATTTTTTTTTTTTATTTATTTGAGAGCGACAGACACAGAGAGAAAGACAGAGAGAGGGAGAGAGAGAGAATGGGCGCGCCAGGGCTTCCAACCTCTGCAAACGTACTCCAGACACGTGCGCCCCCTTGTGCATCTGGCTAACGTGGGACCTGGGGAACCGAGCCTCGAACCGGGGTCCTTAGGCTTCACAGGCAAGCGCTTAACCGCTAAGCCATCTCTCCAGCCCCAAATATATTTTTTTAAATATTAAAAAAGATGGGCTGGAGAGATGGCTTAGCAGTCAAGTGCTTGCCTGTGAAGCTTAAGAAACCCAATTCAAGGCTCAATTCTCCAAGCCCCACTTTAGCCAGATGCACAAGGGGGCGTACATGTCTGGAGTTCGTTTGCAGTTTGCAGTGGCTAGAGGCCGTGTTGCACCCATTCTCTCTCTATATCTGCCTCTTTCTCTCTGTCGCTCTCAAATAAATAAATTAAAAATAAAACAAAAGGAAAAAAAACAAAAAAAAGAACAGGCCTGGCAGGGCGTGCTGGCACACCCCAGAGGTAGGAAGATTGCTGAGAGCTTGAGGACCCCTGGGAATAGAGAGTAAATTCTAGGTCATCCTGGGCTAGAGTGAGACCCTACCACGAAAAACAGAAAACAAAAACAACCAAAAAAGACAGGCCAGGCATGGTAGCGCATGTCTTTAATCCCAGCACTCAGGAGGTAGGAAGACTGCCATGAGTTTGAGGCCACTCTGAGACTACATAGTGAATTCCAGGTCAGCCTGGACTAGAGCGTAACCCAACCTCGAAAAACCAACAAAACAAAACAAAACAAAACAAACAACAGCAACAACAAAGCAGGAAGCCAGGCGTGGTAGAGCACAAGTCTTTAATCCCAGCACTCAGCACTTGGGAGGGGAGGCAGAGGTAAGAGGATCAGCAAGAGTTTGAGGCCACCCTGAAACTACCTAAATCAGCCTGGGCTAGAGTGAGACCCTGCCTTGAAAAAACATAACAAAACAAACAAAAAAGAACAGGGAGATGAGGAAGAGCTATTCTGACCAAGTGGACAAGATGCACTGCCAGATAGATCAGTGATCTCCCATTTCCTAAAAACGGGCTTTCATTCATACTGAGAAATGGCTATGAGACACTAAAGCCCTGTATCTGGTTATCTCTGGCCATCTGACAGAACCACGAGAGCTTTCCAGGAAAGAAGGCCAGGTATCAGGTTGCAGGACACAAGCTGATAAATAATAGATCAGCTCAAATCTGTGCTTCCAAAGATCATTAACAAGCCAGCAGCTGTCTTCATCCAGCAAAGAAATTATGATGTGACTAATGAGCTTTGCCCACCTCTGGCTAAAGATTACACATGAGCTGGGCATGGTGGCTCATGCCTTTAATCCCAGAACTCAGAGGTAGGAGGATCACTGTGAGTTTCATGTCAGCCTGGGCTAGAGTGATACCCTACCTCAAAAAAAAATTACACACAACTACTTCTCAGCCATATTCCAAGTTGTTCTCAATACTAAGAAAGGCTCCTTTCTTTCCTTGTAGGCTTACAACTTTTCTTAACATGTTGGTCCTCATAGCCTTCACGAAATGATTTTCTCACTCATAACACCTTTGGATTGATCACTGTGGTCTCTTGTATATTCACTTTTCTTATAAAAATTAAATTCCATTTAGTTCTAATCATGAACAATCCTAAAAATAGTCTCAGAAATTTTGGTATTAAGTACACATTGTATCTTTCTGGTTGTTTTTCTTGTTTGAGGCAGGGTCTCACTCTACCCTGGCTGACATGAAAGTCACTTTGTAGCCTGAGGCCTCAAACTCACTCAGCCTCCTTAGTGCTGGCATTGTAGCTGCTTTTGTTCTTTTCTTATATATACATTTATTTGCAAGCATATATGGAGAGAGAGAATGGGCACACTAGGGCCTCTAGCCACTGCAAATGAATTCCAGATGCACTGGGGAATCAAACTCCAGGTCATTAGGTTTTGTAGGCAAGCGCCTCTCTCCAGCCTGCTTTTGCTCTTAAATTGAGTCTTATTTCAATTTTGTCTTATCAGGAGTAAAAATAATCCCTAGTATTTTATATAAGCAGCCTGTGAAATAAGTCAAGCAAAGAAACAAGCAGTCATTGAAATAAGTTGGCACTAAAGATAAAAAATTTGGGTTAAACCGGGTATGGCGGCACACACCTTTAATCTTAGCACTTGGGAGTCAGAGATAGGAGGATCACTGTGAGTTCAAGGCTTCCCTGAGACTACAGAGTGAACTCCAGGTCAGTCATCAGTCTGGGCTAGAGTGAGACCCTACTTTGGAAAAAGCAAAAAAAAAAAAAAAAAAAAAAAAAAGAAAGAAAGAAAAAAGATTTGGGCTAGCTGAGTGTTGTGGCTCCAACCAAGCTTCCAAAACAAAAACAAAACTTGTGCTAAGGTTTCAAGTCAGAGTTACTGGTCAGATAACTATGAATTACATCCCAGTCATTCAGCATATGGCTTATACTAGTCATTAAGCTATATGCTAGAAACATAGACCTAAAACATTTTTCTCTATTATCTCATCTGTTTGTGTATCAGCTATCTATCATCTGTCTCCCTCTCTCAAACAAACAAAAAAATATATATAAGGACTGAAGAGATGGCTCAGAAGTCAAGGCACTTGCCTGCAAAGCCTAAGGACCCAGGTTTAATTCCCCAGTGCCCACATAAACCCAGATTTGTACATGCATCTGGATTTCTAGTTCATTCATTTATTCATTCTCTCTCTATATATATCTTCTTCTATTTATCTATCATGTATCTTCCTCTCTCTCTGAAATAAAAATACTAAAAACAGGACTGGAGGGATGGCTAGGTGGTTAAGGTGCTTGCCTGCAAAGCCAAAGAACCCAGGTTTAATTTCCCAGGACCCACATTAGCCAGATGCACAAAGGGGCACATGCGTCTGGAGTTTGTTTGCAGGGGCTGGAGGCCCCGGTGCACCCATTCTCTTTCTCTGTTGATAAATATAAAAATATTAAAGGGCTGGGGAGATAACTTGGTGGTTAAAAAAATATTAAAAAGATATTCTGAGCTGGGCATGGTGGTGCACACCTTTAGTCCTAGCACTCAGGAAGCAGAGGTAAGAAGGTTGCTGTGAGTTCAAGGCCAGCCTAAGACTCAGAGCACATTCCAGGTCAGCATGGGCTAGAATAAGACTATACGTAGGGAAAAAAAAAAAAGCAAAAACAACAACAAAAAACAGAAAAGCATTCCGAGGGTTGGAGAGCTGGTTTAGTGATTATAGGTGCTTGCCTGCAAAGCCTAAGAAACCAGGTTTGATTTCCCAGTACCCACAATGTGAAATACACAAGATGGTACATGTGTCTGCAGTTTGTTGGCGGTGGCTAGAGGCCCTGGTGCACCCATTAGATCTGCCTCTTTCTCTTAAAAAAAAAAAAAAATTGAGAGTTGGGTGTGGTGTCACACACCTTTAATCCCAGCACTTGAGAGGCAGAGGTAGGAGATCACTAGTTCAAGCACAGCCACTATGTATACTGCATAATGAATCAAGTCAGCCTAAGCTAGAGTGAGACCCTATCATAAAAAAAATAAATTTCGGTCTGAAGAGATGGCTTAGCAGTTAAGCGCTTGTCTGTGAACCCTAAGGACCCTGGTTCAAGGCTCAATTTCCCCAGTACACACATAAGCCAGATGTACAAGTTAGCACATGCATTTGGAGTTCGCTTGCAGCAGCTGGACACCCTGATGCGCCCATTCTCCCTTTTTCTCAATTTTTATTAACATCTTCCATGACTATAAAAAATATCCCATGGTAATAACCTCCCTCCCACTTTCCCCTTTGAAATTCCATTCTCCATCATATCCCCTCCCCATCTCAGTCTTTTATTTTGATTTCATGATCTTTTCCTTTTTTTAAAAAATATTTTTTAAGTGTCTTTTTAAAAATTTATTTATTTTTATTTATTTATTTGAGAATGACAGACAGAGAAAGAGGCAGAGAGAGAGAGAGAGAGAGAGAGAGAGAATGGATGCGCCAGGGCCTCCAGCCACTGCAAACGAACTCCAGATGCATGCATCACCTTATGCATCTGGCTTACATGGGACCTGGGGAACTGAGCCTCGAACCGGGGTCCTTAGGCTTCACAGGCAAGCGCTTAACCGCTAAGCCATCTCTCCAGCCCCTTTTCCTCCTCCTATGATGGTCTTGTGTAGGTAGTGTCAGGCACTGTGAGGTCATGGATATCCAGGCCATTTTATGTCTGGAGGGAGCACATTGTAAGGAGTCCTACCCTTCTTTTAGCTCTTACATTCTTTCCGCCACCTCTTCCACATTAGACCCTGAGCCTTGGAAGGTGTGATAGCAATATTACTTAGTACTCTAGGGCTGGAGAGATGGCTTAGCGGTTAAGCGCTTGTCTGTGAAGCCTAAGGACCCCGGTTCGAGGCTCGGTTCCCCAGGTCCCACGTTAGCCAGATGCACAAGGGGGCACACGCGTCTGGAGTTCATTTGCAGAGGCTGGAAACCCTGGCGCGCCCATTCTTTCTTTCCCTCTATCTGTCTTTCTCTCTGTGTCTGTTGCTCTCAAATAAATAAATTAAAAAAAAAAAGGGGCGCACACGTCTGGAGTTCGTTTGCAGTACTCTAGTCACTTCTTTCCAGCACCATGATACCTTCTGAGTCGTCCCAAGGTCACTGCCATGGGAAAAGATTATCTACCAAAAGAGAGTAGCATTAATATAAAGGTATATTGAGAGAAGTGCTTACTGGGCAGTTTGATAAACATACACATTTATCCAGACACCAGCAGATATTATATCCCCCGTGATCATAACTACCCCAGTTTTAAGTTTTCAGTATCAGGGATGCATTCCCTCCCATGGAGCAGGCCTCCAGTCCAATTAGAGGGCAGTTGGTTTCCACCATGATAGTCATTCTCCCTTTCTCTCTCTCTCTCTCTCTGTCATCCTCAAATAAATAAGCCAAATTAATAAATAAATAATTCAGGGGCTGGAGAGATGGTCTAGTGGTTAAGGAACTTGACTATAAAGCTTAGAGACCCAGGTTCGATTTCCCCAGGACCCACATAAAGCCAGTTGTATAAAGTGGCCCATGTATCTGGAGTTCATTTGCAATGGCTAGAGCGCCCTGGAACACCCATTCTCTCTCTCTCTCTCTCTGCTTGCAAATAAATAATTTTTTAAATTTATTATTTTATTTTTTGGGTTTTCAAGGTAGGGTCTCACTCTAGCACAGGCTGACCTGGAATTCACTATGTAGTCTCAGGGTGGCCTCAAACTCACAGTGATCTACCTCTGCCTCCTGAGTGCTGGGATTAAAGGCATGCACCACCAAGCCCGGCTTATTTTTTAACAATTTCCATGATTATAAACAATATCCCATGGTAATGCCCTCCCTCCCCTCACTTTCCCCTTTGAAACTTCATTCTCCATCATATCTCCTCCTCCTCCTCTCAATCAGTCTTTTATTTTGATGTCATGATCTTTTCCTATTATGATGGTCTTGGGTAGGTAGTGTCAGGCACTGTGAGATCATGGATATCCAGGTCATTTTGTGTCTGGAGGAGCACGTTGTAAGGAGTCCTACCCTTCCTTTGGCTCTTACATTCTTTCCATCACCTCTTCCGCAATGGACCCTGAGCCTTGGAAGGTGTGATAGAGATATTGCAGTGCTGAGCACTCCTGTCACTTCTTCCCAGCACCATGATGCCTTCTGAGTCATTCCAAAGTCACTGCCATCTGAAAAGAGAAGGTTCTCACAAATAAATAATTTTAAAAATTCTGCCATCTTGTTCATGTCTCTGACAAGTTGCCTGTTGGGGTCACAGGGACCTAAGGTCCGTTTCCGGAACCTTGGCTGATCATGCTGTCCCTGGTGGTCCTTTCTGCCGCCGCCACGTGTCTGAAGACTGCAGCCATCCTGGGACTCAGGGCATTGTAAGCAACAAGGATATTCCACATTGGGCAGCCACAACTTGCCCTGTACCACCTCTTCCTGAATATGGAGGAAAAGTATGGCTTCAGCTGATCCCTGAGGAATTTTTCCAGTTTTCTTTACCCTAAAACTGGTATAATAGGACCCTACATGCTTGGAGCTCAACTTATCTTGCATTGTCTACCCAAATAAATCTATGTGATTAACCCAGAAACCTTTTCTACCATGTCAGTAGTAGAGTTCCTCGTGTATGTAATTAAAAAATATGGTGCCGAGGGAGGGAATTACCATGGGATATATTTTATAATCATGGAAAATGTTAATAAAAATTAAAAAAAGAAAAAAAATAATAAAAATAAAACAAAAAAAATATGGTGCCTCCATTTATACAATGGAGTTCTAATCAGCAGTAAAGAAAAATGAAGTTATGAAATTTGCAGAAAAATAGATGGATCTGGAAAGGATTATACTAAGTGAGGTAACCCAGGCCCAGAAAGCGAAGTGCCACATGTTCTCCCTCATATGTGGAACCTAGCTACAGATGATTGGGCTTCTGCATAAGAAGGAAAATACTTAATAGCAGAGGCAAGTTAAAAAGGAGACATAAAGGGAAGAGAAAGGAAGGGAGGAGGGTACATAATAGGTTGGTCTTGTATATATGTAAGTACAATGATTGAGATGGGGAGGTAATATGATGGAGAATGGAATGTCAAAGGGGAAAGTGTGTGTGTGGGGGGGAGGGAGGGTATTACCATGGGATTTTTTTTTATAATCATGGAAAATGTTAATAAAAATTAAATTTAAAAAGGCTAATAAATAAATAAATAAAAATAAAAAATATGGTGCCTCTATTGCAGAATTTATTGATAAACTCAATGAGCAAAAAAATTGCTCAGCTGGAAGTAAAGCAGGCATCCATCAAACAAATCCAGGATGTGATTGAATTGGAGAAGTCACAGCAGGCACTCACTCAGAAGCGCCACTACCTTTATGATGTTCAGAGGAATAACACTGCTATGGCCTTGGAGGTCACTTACCAGGGAACAGCTATATAAAGTGTATAAAGAAGTGAAGAATCGCTTGGACTATCATATTTCTATGCAGGACATGATGCGCCGAAAGGAGCAAGAAGACATGATAAACTGGGTGAAGAATTCATGATGATTCTCCTACTTCTGCTTCCCGAGTACTGGGATTAAAGGTGTGTGCCACCAGGCCCAGGTCAAATAATTTTTTAAAAAAAGGTCTATGGGACTGGAGGGATGGCTTAGCGGTTAAGGCACTTGCCTGTAAAGCCTAAGGACCCACGTTCAATTCCCCAGGACCCACGTTAGCCAGATGCACAAGGGGGCACATGTCTGGAGTTCGTTTGCAGTGGCTGGAGGCCCCAGTGTGCCCATTCTCTCTTTCTCTCTCCCTTTTTCTCTGTCAAATAAATAAATAAAAAAGGTCTATGGAGAGGCTGAATGTGATGGTGCACCCTTTTAATCCCAGCCCTTTGAGAGGCAGAGGTAGGAGGATCACTGTGAGTTCAAGGCTATTCTGAGACTACATAGTGAATTCCAGGTCAGCCTGGACTACAGTGACACCTTACCTCAAAAAAACCAACAACCAGCCAACCAAACAACAAAAAAAGTCTATGGAGCCAGGCATGGTGGCACACACCTTTAATCCACTGGGAAGCTGATTAGAGGGTTGCCTGAGCTTGAGGCCACCCTGAGCAAATATATAGCAAATATATAGCAAATTCCAGGTCAGTCTTGCGTAGAGTGAGGCCCCACTTAAAAAAAAAAAAAAATTAAAGTTCTATGTATTGACATGGAGGTTCAAAGTAAAGAATAGGATAGGAATTAAGAGGGGACAGGTTATGAAGACTGTTGAATTTGACATTTAATAGTTTGAACTACCTGGCATGGCAGTTCACACCTTTAATACCAGCACTGGGGAGGCTGAGGTAGGAAGACTACTGTGATTTCAAGGCCAGCCTGAGACTACATAGTGAATTCCAGGTCAGCCTGGGCTAGAGTGAAAACTTACCTTGAAAAATAAAATAAATAAAAACATTTGAATTTGACCTTGTAATCCAGTGGTTGATTATACTGACATGTTAGGACTTTTTCACAAATGTGCAAAGGGCAAAATTTGTGTGTGTGAGCCAGGCCTGGTGGTACATATTTGTAATCGTAGCACTCAGGAGGCTGAGGCATGGTTGTAAATTTTAGCTGAGGCCACAAGTTGCAACAATGAGTTAAATTCAAATGAACCAGGAAGTCAGGCGTGGTGGGGCACTACTTTAATCCCAGCACTCAGAAGAGATAGGAGGATCATGGAGAGTTCAAGGCCACCCTGAGAATACAGAGTGTGAATTCCAGGTTAGCCTGAGCTAGAGTGAAACCCCTACCTCGAAAAACCAAACAATAAAAATAAAATAGCCAGGCATGGTGGCTCACGCCTTTAATCCCAGCCCTTGGGAGGCAGAGAGGCAGGAGGACCACCCTGAGATGACAGTTAATTCCAGGTCAGCTTAGACCACAGAGAGACCCCACCTCGAGAAAAAAAAAGAACCAGGAAATAAGTAAAAGGCAAGAAGCCTAGCATGAAATCAGGCCACAAAGACAAGCTATTCAGCAAAGCACTGAATATTACTGCTTCAGAATTACTATGTAAAAGCATGGTCAGGGGCTGAAGAAATGGCTTAGTGGCTAAGGAATTTGCCTTCAAATCAAAGGACCCAGGTTCAATTCCCCAGGACCCTTGTAAGCCAGATGCACAAGGGGCACATGTGTCTGGAGTTCATTTGCAGTGGCTAGAGGCCCTAGTGTGCTCATTTTCTCTTTCTTCTCTATTCCTCTGCTTGCAAATAATTTTTTTTTTTTTTTTTTAAGCATGCCTGGTAGCCCGGACCTACTATAATCCTAGTTACTCAGGAGGCTGAAGCAGGATTGAAAGTTCAAGGCCAACTGGGGCAGCATGAAGACCCTGTCTCAAAACAAACTAAAAAAAGGCTGGTGAAATGGCTCACCTGCAAAGCCTAAGGACCCAGGTTTGATTCCTCAGTACACATGTAAGCCAGATGCACATTATGGCACATGTCTGGAGTTTGCAGTGACTAGTGACCCTGAAATACCCATTCTTTCTCTCTCTACTTGCCTATTTCACGCTCTCTCTCTTTCTCTCTCTCTCTTTCTCTCTCTCTCTCTCACACACACACACACACACACACACACACAGCTGGTGATATGTCAGTAGTGAACACTTGCCTAGCATGTGTGAGGCCCTACAGTTAATTCCTACTATCACCCCACATTGAAAAACAAGCAAAAAAAGAAATATACCAGCATATTCTCTCTAGCTGTTAATTACTAGTGGTGTGTCTCATGTGTTCTTGTCTTGTAACTTCATAGAAGAGTACTTCAAACAGGCTTGTATCACTTTAACAAAGTGAAGTTCATGTAACATACTGGCATCACATTATATTACCCAATTCAGATAAGGCAGGCAACAGCATAATTCCAGACTAAGCTACCTGCAAAACTATTCCAGCCTATGTATAAGAATGAACTTCAAGGGATCTAACTGTACTTTCTTAAGGTCTGCCATGAGATTTCATTCAAGGCTTTCATCTGCAGTTGTGGTCCCCACTGCTGCAGCACTGGAAGCTGGCAATGTCTGCCTACTTTAAGGCTGGGCATGGTAGTGATTATTAGTAATCATAGCATTCTGAGGTAGAAGCAAAAGGATCAGGAGTTGAAAATCATCTTTGGCTACACAGCAAGCATGAGGCCAGCCTGAGCTGTAGGACCCTGTGCCAAAACAAACAAGTCATTTTGAAGAAAAAAAAAAAGCCATTTTGAATACTGATCATTGGTTAGATATGGGGGGGGGGGCTACACATTCCCTTTAAATTCATTTATCCAAGTAGTATCATCCTAGCAATCTGAATTTATTGATGCTAACACAATAGCTTGATAGTCTACTTTAAATTTCTTCAGGCAATAGTGGAGATACTTTCCCAAATATTGAGGAAAAAAAAAAAAAAAACACAAGCCGGGCATGGTGGTGCACGCCTTTAATCCCAGCACTGTGAGGCAGAGGTAGGAGGATGGCTGTGAATCCAAGGCCACCCTGAGACTACATAGTGAATTCCAGGTCAGCTTGGGATACAGTGAGATGCTCCCTTGAAAGACAAACACAAACCAAACCCACCCATAAATCTATCTATCTAATCAATCAATCATCTATGGAGCCAGGCATGGTAGGTATGCCTTTAATCCTAGCACTTGTGAGGCAGAGGTAGGAGGATTGCCCATGAGTTTGAGGCTACCCTGAGACTACAGTGAGTTCCAGGTCAGCATGCGCTGGAGTGAAACCCTACCTTGAAAATCAAAAAGAAAAAAATACGGTAAACTGGGTGTGGTGGTACTTGCCTTTAATCTCAGTACTCAGGAGGCAGAGGTAGGAGGATTGCTGTGAGTTCAAGCCCAGCCTGAGACTACATAGTGAGTTCCAGGTCAGCCTGGGTTAGAGGCCCTACCCTTGAAAAACAAAAAACAAACAAACAAAAGTCAGGCATAGTGGCATGAACCTTTAATCCTAGCATTTAGAAGTGCCATGAGTTGGGGCCAGCCTGGGGCTATAGAGTGAGTTACAGGTCAGCCAGGCCTATAATAAAACTCTAGCTCAGACAAACAAAAACAAAACAACAAAAATAGATAGTGCTGGTTAAGTGTGAGGAATGGCACAGTGGAACTTGGTCCATTTCATTCATGTAAACACATTCTACACACTGAAATTAGAAAAAAGGTCAAGAGGTCAGTGTATGGTTTAAGAGTTACCAGTAACTCCCAAGCACTTGATTCTTGACTAACCCAAAAGATGTCACTGAAAGTTTTCCCACTTACCTGAGATTTCTTTGAACTCTGCACCCCATGCTATCATCCTACACCCTGAGAAGATAAGTGATGAGAGTCAGTTTCGTACATTCAGTTCCACAGAAGATAAGCAAAGTATCCAACTTGCTTATGATAAGGTAGGAAAACCACCCTTTCTTTTTGCTATTGGAATCCAAACTAGGATAAAGGAGACAGAAAAGACATCAGCAAGTTTTCAGTGAAATGTTGACATTTATATTGAAATACGCACTAACAAGATTCTACTAGTCAAGGAGACTTTGCCAAAGCAGTCACAAGCTCCCTTTGGGGAGTTTCAGCCAGTCTGCAGCAGTGATCCACTGGACAATCACCAGGGAAGCGCGGGGTTCCTCTCGAAGTCTTTCAAGAGCCTCCCTGCTCCCACATGCACCCACACAGACTCCTCCTTTTCATATATTTTTAGTTTCTTCTTCACTGCAATAAATATAAATTGGCAATGTTCACACACCATAGCACAGACAGTATTTCAGGCTTTAGCATACAACTGTAAACAATGACTAGGTTGAAAAAAATAAACAGAAAGTTGGGATTTTTTTTTTAAACAAAGAGTTACAATTTTTCAGAACAGGGAATAAGCTACTCAAGATTAATTTTGATGGTTGAAGGTTTCTGACAAAGATTTGGGTTTTCTAAAATACCCATTGTGATAGCCAGAGTTCTGCCCAAGGCAATCTACAATGTAGGGGCAGCCAAGGCACTTCCACTGAATCATCCTTGGAAGTACATCTCCAACCTCCAGTGTTCAAGATATGACTACAGACAGCTTTCCAGTCCCATAGTAGGAATTTCTGGGCAAAGGGATTAAAATTATTGGGAAGAGCCAAGCTATAATCTCAGCACTTCAGAGGTGCTTCAAGAGCAATTCAAGGGCATTCTCAGCTACACAGGGAGTTGGAGAGTAAGCTGAAATTTTTGAGATTCTGTCTCCAAATCTGCTGGGAAAGGAATAATAAAACAGGCCTGGTGTGGTGGTACAGATCTGCAATCCCAGCAGTCATTGAGAGGCAGAGAAACAGGAGGATCACCAGAAATTTAAGGCCAGCCAAGGCTACATCGCAAGATCTTATGCCCAACACAAAAAACAACCCACCCCACAAACATTAAGAGAGTATCTGTGCTAGCTGCCTGGTAAGTTGGCCCTTTATAATCACAATGACAAAGTAGGATGTTTCCATGTGGACACTGCAGTTAATTCTTATATTTTTAAGAAGTACAAAGACTAAGCTGTTCTGTCACTAAAGCAATCTAGGATGTCAGCCAAAATAAATAAATAAATAAATAAAAAAGATCAACACTTTTTACCTAAAGCAATACAAAGAAATCTGGCAAGAAATGACAGTGGACTCAGTATCTACACATTAGCAATAGGGCAGAATTTTATTTAAAAGGCTAGTGGTTCAAATACTATTGCTTGAATAGCTCTGGTAGATATAAAATGTAGTAACATCTGAGATTTACACACATAAGCAAAGGAGCTGAAGGCTAGCTCACAAAGGGCTATTTCATTCTTGGTCAAGAGAGAAGCTTAAAGCGCATGCTGCAGGAGTAATCTAATAAATTTATTTGGATCGTACTCCCACACCACACAAAAAGACCTGGAGAGAAAACTGTCTTTTTACACACAAAATTCTGACTTAATTAAATTTCCGTCATGAAACTACACCTCAGTTCAGAAAAACAATGTCTTGAAAAACTCAAAAGCTTAGGCTATTAAAAAGAAAAGGAAAATCTTAATATAGTAAACAAGTTTAGTAAACACGTGTATTTCTGTTGCTAATGAAGACATGATACATTCACAAGACTATGTATTTAAAAAAAAAAATCCTAGAAAGAGGCTCAACAAGAAAAAACACATTGCACATTCTATCCTTCTCAATCAGAAGTGGGTCTCAGCATAGGTCAGCAACTCCTCCAACACACAGCTCTGGTATTTGCTTTGCAAGCAGAACATAAAGCCTAGACCTTAGCTACTCATGTGAATACTAAGCAGAATCACTGCAGGACACATCGATACCCCAACCTGGTCCAGTTTAAAATGTTTGTAGATCCAGTTTGTATAGTTCATAGGCATACTGGTTAATAAACCACGGTTCCACTCTTTTACACGGCAGTTCAGGCAGTCAAGTAAACCATTAAGACTAAGCCCTCTTGATATTCTGAAGACATATTAATAAGAAATCTTAAAAGTTAAATGAACCTAGTTCATTTTACAACTATGGTGGGATAAGGAGAGAATGTCTATTCTGACAGCAGCTTCACTGTTTCCCCATGGAAAAAGCCAAATTCTTTTTTTTTTTTTTTCCCCCGAGGTAGGGTCTCACACTAGTCCAGGCTGACCTGGAACTCGATATGTAGTCTCAGGGTGGCCTCGAACTCACAGTGATCCTCCTACCTCTGCCTCCCAAGTGCTGGGATTAAAGGCGTGTGCTACCACACCCAGCTAGAAAAAGCCAAATTCTTTATGACTGATAGAATTTAAGAACTAAGACAATTAAAAAGGCAAAAATGAAAAAGGGGGAGATGTTAAGTGGCAGAGCACTTGTCTAGTATGTGCTACGCCCTGGGTTTGACTCCCAGCATTACTATATGCATACATAAAAGAAAAACAAAAATACACCTTAACACAATATGAAACCTGAAATAATACCAGATCAGGCCTTATGGAATGGGAATGAGTGTTCTGGTCTTCTTTTTCCAGGAAAAAAGAAACCTTAACAGGTTTTACTGGAATAAACAGAAACAAATCAGAACTCTGGCTATGAATGACACGACACAGACTCTAGAGCACAGAACACGGCACAGGAATAAGTTATATATACATCAGTAATATGACAGTAACTGGTTAGGGATTTAAGCTTCCAGCCACAGGACCCCTGGGTAAAAAAATTGTTAAAGGCTTGTAATGTAAATCCCCCAAAGAGATAAGGGGGAATTAGAAGGGTGCATGCATGGGTCTACCTATTAAAGACATGAAATTCAGCAGCATAAAAAATAATACCCTCCAAAGAGTCCCCAAATGGGACAAAACCTGTGTTTTACTGCTAAGCATGGGAAAGACTGAGAGAACAAATTCACTTGTAACTAAAGCATCTCCCATATTTGAGTGACACACGTTTAATCTGATGTTATATGTATATAGGAATCAAACAAAATAAGACAACATAGTAAATCATGGACCTTTAGAACTAGAAAAAGAAAAACATTTTAAAGCCAAGTAGGTGTGAATAATTATCACATATGACAATCCATAGAAAAAAAAGCCAAGGAGAGAATCTTCATATTGTATTGGGCTTTATGTTGTCCTAGGAAAAATAGGGGTAATTCAATAAGTGTGTCTGTTACACATATAACTAAAAAGTTCCCTTCTGGTTTCAAATGAATTGAAGAACAATATTCCTTGGCTATATTTTCTCCTGTGTCAAACAAACTTTCTATATACAGGACCAGTTTAAATCCCTCTTCCCCTTTAAACACTAGAAACAAGCATCCAGAAACATTCTATAATGCAAAGTGCCTTAAGAAAGAGGACTCTGTAGTGCCAGTGACATAACTGATCTGAGGAAGCTGGGATGCTATTAACACTGACAGGAGCCAGTCAGGCAATGGTGGTTTGCTTCTCCTCGGGTGTTTCCTCCAACAACTGCATGATCAGTTCATGGAGAGGTTTGCAGATCTTTGCATAGCCTCCTCCTGTGAGATGCAGAAAATCAAACATGTCATGGCAGGAGATGGCACCGTCCGAGTGCACGAAGCCCCCATCTGTATCCAGGAGCTGCACATTGGCAAGCTTCGGTAGCGAGACCTTGAGAAGTTGGTTGACCTTGGCATTCTTTTGTCTCAAAGGGTTGGGCTTCTCACCTCGAGGTAGCAGACCCTGGGGTAGGGCAGAGAAGAGAACATTAAATGGGAAAGCTCACCTGCATTTCTCTACTTATGATTTCAGATATTCCTAGAATATGTTTTTGTTTGTTTGTTTTGAGATGGGATCAAAATCAGTATGTAGCTAAGGATTAGAGGTGTGTACCACCATACTCAGTTTATGTGGTACTAAAGCCAGGACTTCACACATACTATTACTACTAAGCTATATCCACAGCCCAAATCATTTTTTAAAAATTAGAGAGTATGTGTGTATGGGCATGCCAGGGCTTTTTGTTATTGCAAACAAACTCCAGATGCAGGTGCCACTTTGTGCATCTGGTTTTACAGGAGTACTGGGTTATCATTGCTGGGCCACCAGGTTTTGCAAGCAAGTACCTCTAACCACTGAGTCAAATCTCTAGTCCCTAACCTTATTTTTTTGTTTGAGGTAGGGTCTCATTCCAGCCCAGGCTGACTTGGAATTTACTATGTAGTCTCAGAGTAACCTCAAACTCCTGACAATTTTCCTACCTCAGCCTCCTGAGTGCTGAGATTAAAAGCATGCACCATCAAGTCTAGCCCCAATCTTTTTCTAAATCATGATCACACACTACTATTGCCCAGGAATTTAATGCTACTCATTTCAGTGACTATCTTCCCAACTCCAGTGTTGTCCTCCCTTTAATCTCTTCTCCATAACTCAAAGATACCTATCTGAGTCGGGTATGGTGGTGCATGCATGCCTTTAATCCCAGCACTTGGGAGGCAGAGATAGAGTATAGCCATGAGTTCGAGGCACTCTGAGACTACAGAGTGAATTCCAGGTCAGCCTGGGCCACAGTGAGACCCTACCTCAAAAAACTAAAAGAAAAAAAAAAAAAAAGACACCTATCTATCTATAAATGCCACAGAAAACTCTTAATATACTTTAAGAAAGAGACCTGGAATCAATGCTGTATGAGTGACTTATGACCACATATTTGGTAAGTAAACTGTATCTTGTATTCCTTTTTTTGTTTGTTTTTCTAGGTAGGGTCTCACTCTAGCTCATGCTGACCTGGAATTCATTATGTAGTCTCAGGGTGGCCTCGAACTCATGGCGATCCTCCTACCTCTGCCTCCCATGTGCAAGGATTAAAGGTGTAAGCTACCACACCCGGCTTCCCTGTATTCATTTTAACATGCATGCTACTGATCCCATATAATATTCAGATCATCAGATGTCTGTCTTCCTACTACTACTGTAAAGAGAAAAGCAGTTACAAAGAGCAAATAAAATTAAAAATAACGTATTTTAAAAATAATTATATTTATATTTTTTTATTTGTGAGGAAAGAGAGAGAATGGGTACACAATTTTTCCCCAAAAAATATTTTATTATTTATGAGAGAAAAAGAGAGAATGGGCATGCCAGGGCCTCTAGCCATTGCATATGAACTCCAGACACATGTGCCCCTTGTGCATCTGGCTTACGTGGGTCCTGGGGAAATCGAACCCAGGTCCTTTGGCTTCGCAAGCAAATGCTGTAATTACTAAGCCATTTCTCCAGTCCCCCACAAGGGCTTTTTGCTACCACAAATGAATTCCAGACACACACTTTCTACAAATACATGGTTTTACATGACTACAGGGAAATTGAACCCAGCTGGCAGGTTCTGCAAGCAAGCTCATTTAACCTCAGAGCCATCTCCCGAGCCTTATATTATTAAAAAAATATATATATTATATATAGCCAAAGTACGTTCATGTATATGTTTACTCTAATTCTTTCAGCAAACTGTTAGGACCTAGAGAAGTTGAACTCTTTTTTTAGTTCATTTTTATTTATTAGGTGGGGGGCAGATAGAGAGAGAGAGAATGGGTTTGCCAGGGCCTCCAGCCACTGCAAATGAACTCCAGACGTGTGCGCTCCCTTGTGCGTCTTGCTAACATGGGTCCTGGGGAATAGAGCCTTGAACCAGGTCCTTAGGCATCACAGGCATGCGTTTAACCGCTAAGCCATCTCTCTAGCCCAAGAAGCTGAACTCTTAAGCACAATATAATCCATTCTGGAATATGGCAGGATATAAGTAACTGAAAGGCCCAAGAATTCAGAAGCCCAGAAATACTATCACGCTCCAAAGGGAGCTTAAGCGGGCCCCTGCATACCTCAAACTCCAGGCTTTACTCTCTGTTGGAAGCAAGTAAAGAATCTCTCTTCTCATTATATCAGAGCCCGCTCCTAATATAAAACTAGGTAAAAAGGGCATGAGATAGCCCTCAAGGATGGGAAATGAGTAATGAAGTGAACCACTTGTTTGGTTTCTGCAAATAGCCTGCACCATAAGCCTTAGTAGCCCGCACCATAAGCCGTAGCAGCCTGCCTCAGACCACCAAGGTCATAGGAGACTGATACCACACTCTGCTACCCCCACCCAAGGACCTGCGCAAATGCTGACCACCAAGGTCGTAGGAGACTGATTGGTCCACCAGGGGCTTGAACAAATTAAACTAATTGGCTTAGAAACTATGGAGTGGCACAAACTGACTGGCTCGCACCCTGCGGGCTCCTGATGTTAAAAAAATGATTGGTCTAATGCACAGGCTTTGTTAGAAACCCTATAAAAACTGTCCCGTTCCTGCATTCGGGGCTCTGCAGTCCTCTACCCCTGCGTGGTGTACGACTGTGGGCCCCAGCATGCTTGGAATAAAATCCTCTTGCAGTTTGCATCAAGACTGCTTCTCGTGAGTGATTTGGGGTGTCGCCATATCCGGGCAGAGCGTGGGGTCCCCATCTTGGGGTTCCTTCATAACAAACAGTAGATTACATAAAAAAGCCATGGCTTAAAAAAAAAAAAAAAAAAAAGACTGGCTAGCTGGGCATGGTGATGCACACCTTTAATCCCAGCACTCAGGAGGCAGAGGTAGGAGGACTGCCATGAGTTCGAGACCACCCTGAGACTACAAAGTGAATTCCAGGTCAGTCTGGGCTAAAGCGATACCCTACCTCAAAAAGTAAATAATAATAGTAATAATTTAGGGCTGAAGAGATGGCTCAGCAGTTAAAGTACTTGCCTAAGATGCCTAAGGACCTATGTTTGATCTCTCTTGAGATGCCACATAAGCCAGATGCACAAAGGTGACACAAGCATAAGGCTGAACATGCATACTAGGTGGCACACACATCTGGAATTCTACTGCAGTGGCAGAAGCCCTAGAGTGCCAATTTTCTCTCTTGCTCTCTCCCTCTCAAAAAAAAAAAAAAAATACTTAAGATAATCTAAACATAGTTCTAGTAAAAAAAAAAAAAAAAAAAAAAAAAAAGACCCAGACTCTGGCCAAATCTTCTGTGCAAGAGATTAAAAATAGAAAAGGAGTCAGGCATGTTGGTGTGTGCCTTTAATCTTTTAATCCCAGCACTTGGGAGGCAGAGGAGGATCACCATGAGTTCCAGGTCACCCTGAGACTACATAGTGAATTCCAGGTCAGCCTGGGCTAGAGCAAGACCTTATGTAGAAAAAATGCTTCTTCCTGGGCTGGAGAGATGGCTTAATGAGCGGTTAAGGCATTTGCCTGCAAACCCTGAGGACCCAGGTTGAATTCCCCAGGTCTCACGTAAGCCAGATACATAACATGGCACATGCATCTGGAGTTTGTTTGCAGTGACTAGAAGCCCTGGTGCACTCATTCTCTTTCTCTATCTGCCTCTTTGTCTCTAAAGTAAATAAATAAGATAATTTCTAAATTAAAACAATTTTTTTAAAAAGTACTTCTTAAAGATTCTCTATATTCATGAATGATTGAATTTCCAAGAAGATTCCTCAGTGGACCTAAAGAAATGCAGATCTCTACCTACCAAAGACCACTTACCAGTACAATGACTTTGGCCTGTGGCTGCCTTGTGTTAATAAGTTGTACAATGGCCTCAATCCCACCTGCTACTTCTTCCGCTGTATTGTCATGGTTGTTTGTTCCTACCCAGACAACAATGACCTGTATTAAGGGAAGGAGAAAAGGGGGCAGATAAAGACCCAAAAATAAAAGAATGTCCATCATTAGCATGAAAGCTTACTTCAAAAATCATAGGAAGCCAGGCATGGTGGCACACGCCTTTAATTCCAGCACTTGGGATGCAAAGGTAGGAGGATCACTGTGAGTTCAAGGCCACCTTGAGACTACTGAGTGACTTCCAGGTCAGTGTGCGTTAGAGTGAAACCCTACCTCAAACAAACAAACAAAATATCATAGGATAGATCTCTGATCACTTGGAAACTTCTAGCCTTGGGAATGTGAATGGTGGTAGTTCCCTAAAGGTTAATTGCAGAGAGAAATGTGAAACCATGACAATGAACTTGCTGTGCCCTGTACACTGAGAAAGGAATGAGGCTGAAAGATCAAGTAATGACCAGGGGCTGTGAAAGGTCCAGTGAACTGAATACAGAGAGCTGCTGTTCTACCAGCGTGATGGTATCCTTGCTTGGAAGGTGGGTCTCAGAGGTTGTTTCCAGGAAGGATCAATTAAAGTAGGAAGTCCTTCCCCCAAAGTGAGCCCTTCCCCCAGAGTGGGTAGCCCTGCTCAGAGGGAGACTTTATATAAGGAAGCTCTGGGTAAAGAGAGTCCTTCCTTCCTTCCACTTGGCTGCCGGAGCTGCTCGCTATCTTCCAGCAAGGATTAAAGACCAGCGCGGACTGAAGACCAGCCTCAACTGAAGACCCACGTGGATCGAAACCCAGCAGCTTCTCAGGAAGCCTCCAGGCTTTCCAGCACCATCTGCAGTGCCGGGTCGGGACTGCTGAGGCATCTGGCCACGTGGACTGAGCAGCTACCAGGTTCTGTAATTCTCTGGCCTGCAACTGCTACTGGACTACGGCAAGCTAATCCAATAAATTCCCTTTTTAAAACAAAACAAAACAAACAAACAAAAAAAAACCATAGGATAGCTGGAGAGATGGCTCAGTGGTTGAGGTACTTGGCTGCAGAGCCTAACAACTTGGGTTTGATTTCCCAGTACTCAAGAGGCAGGAGGATCTCTGTGAGTTCAAGGCCACTTTGAGACTACATAGTGAATTATTCCAGGGCAGCCTAGGCTAGAGCAAAGATCCTACCTCAAAAAAAAAAAAAAAAATCAAAAGGAGAACAGAGCACTGTGGTTCATATTAGTCCCAGTACTTGGGAGCCTGAGATAGGAGGATCACCATAAGTTCAAGGCCATATAGAACTATAGAATGAGTTCCAGGTCAGCCTGGACTAGAATGAATGAGAGCCTACCTCAGAAAACAACAGGCCGCTGACCTGAAATTCACCCACTATGTAGTTTTAGACTGGCCTCAAACTCACAGTGATTTTCCAACCTCTGCTGGGATTAAAGGTGTGTGCCACCACACCCGGCAACTGGTTTTTTTTTTTTTTTTAAACTAGACAAGCCCAACAGATGACCCTTTTTTTTTTTTAAATGGGTGGGGGGGAGATCTGGCACACCAGGGCCTCCAGCCACTGCAACTGAACTCCAGATGTGTGTGCCCCCTTGTGCACATGTGTAACCCTGCATGCTTGCGTCACTGCATCTGGCTTACACGGAACCTGGGAAGTTGAACATGAGTTCTTGGATCTCGCAGGCAAGCACCTTAACTGGATCCATCTCTCCAGCCCAGCTCTGGGTTTTTAATCCAGCTTGTCAATCTCTACCTTTTAGTAAACAACTTTGCCTCACTTAAAAAACAAAAAAAACCCCCCAAAAAAAACCAAAAACAAAAAAAACAGGCCAGGCATGGTGATGCACGCCTCTAATCCCAACAGGATTATGAGGCAGAAGTAGGAGGATCGTTGGGAGTTTGAGGGCAGCCTGAGACAATTTAGTGAATTCCCGGTCAGCCTGGGCTAGAGAGAACCTCTACATTGAAAGACGCTTGTCTGTGAAGCCTAAGAACCCAGGTTTGACTCCCCAGAATCCATGTAAACCAGGTGCACAAGGTGATGCATGTACACAGGGTTATGCATGTACACAAGGTGGCCCATGCATCTGGAGTTCAACTGCAGTGGATAGAGGGCCTTACACACCAATTCTCTTTCTCTCTCATAAGGAAAAAAGAAAAAAAACAGGACTGCAGGGATGACTTGGCAGTTAAGGTGTTTGTCTGCAAAGCCAAAGGACCCAGATTCGATTCCCCAGGACCCACAGATGCACAAGGGAGGGCACATGCATCTGGAGTTTGTTTGCAGTGGCTGAAGGCCCTGGCATGTCCCCATATTCATTCTCTCTTTCTCTCCCCATCTATCTCTGTCAGATAAATAAAAATAATAATATTTTTTAAAAAAAAGGTCAGGTGGGGTAGTTCAAGCCTGTAATTCCAGCTCTCAGAAGGCCAAGGTAGAAGGATCACTGTGAGTTCAACACCAGCCTGGATTAGAGTGAGACCCTGCCTCAAACAAAATAACAACAACAAAAAGGACTGGGCGTGGTGGTGTATATCTTTAATCCCAACACTCAGGAGGCAGAGTAGAGGATCACCATATGTTCAAGCCCACCTAAAAATGACTAGTGAATTCCAGGTCAGCCTGTGCTAGAGTGAAACCCTACCTCAAAAAGCGAAACCAGGGCTGGAGAGGTGGCTTAGTGGTTAAAGCATTTGCCTGCAAGGCCAAAGGACCTCGTTCAATTCCCCAGTACCCACGTAAGCCAGAAGCACAGGTGGCACATGCATCTGAAGTTTGTTTGCAGTGGCTGGAAGCCCTGATGCAGCCATTCTCTCTCTCTCTCTCTGCCTCTTTTCCGTTCTCTAATAAATAAATAAGTAAACAAATAAATATTAAAAAAAAAAACAGAGAGGGAAAGATGAACTTTTCAGATGGTGCTGGTTAACTTCAACTGGGCAATAATTTTAGAACATTGATTTATGCCTCATATTATATATTCAGGTAAATTCCAAGTAAAATAATACTTGAGGGGAACGGATAGATCACTCAGTGGGTACTTACTATTAAAGCACAAGGTCCTGAGTATAGTTTTTAGCACTCACATAAAAAGCTGGGCATGGCCATGTAGACCTGTAAGTGAAGTGTTGAGAGCGGTGGAGACAGGAGGATTGCTGGGGTTCACTCATCAGCCAGCCTAACCAAAAATTAGTGAGCTCTAGGCTTAGTGAGAGACTCTGTCCCTCTGTTCCAAGGAAGCATATCAGAAGAGAGACAGAGAAGATGACCTGACATCATCCTCTTCTTGCCTCTGTACACAAGTACATATGGGGCATGCATCTGTGCACATGCATACACCATACATACTAAACACTGTAAGAAAATTTTAAAAAACAAAAAAATAAGTGGTTAAATTACTCTACAAAGATATAAAGAATTCTATGACAACTGAAAGCTAATCTCTCAAAATCTACAAACAATATAAGAGAGAGTAATAAACTTGGGCTAGAGAGATGGCTCAGTAGATAAAGAGCTGGGCCTGTAGGTATGCATAATCTGACTTTAGATCCCTAGAACCCATGTAAAGTTGGAAACTGGCAAGCATGTCTCCCTCTACCCCCACCAGGCAGGGTTTCACTCATTCATTGCCTAGTTCAGGCTGGCCTTGAACTCATGGTGATCCAGTGGTCCTCTTACCTTTGCCTCCCTAGTGATGGAATGAAAGGCGTGTGCCAATATGACCGGCCTGGCAGACATCTGTAATGCCAGTGTGCCTATGGTAAGAAGGCAGATGGAAGGAAACAGGAGAACCTCCTAGAAGCTCATGTGCCAGCTAGACTTGCAAATACAGCAATGAACAACCAAAGACATGACAAGCAAAGTGGAAATGTCCTCTGACCTCCACCTTGTGTGAAATATACCACACACAAGCAATCTCCAAAATACAGGACTCTTATACCTCAATAATAAAAACAAACAATATTAATTTAATCCCAACACTCAGGAGGCAGAGTTAAGAAGAATCACCATTAGTTCAAGGTCACACTGAGACCTGAACCTACATAGTGAATTCCAGGTCAGCCAGGGCTGCAGTGAGACCCTACCTTGGGAAAAACAAACAAACAAACAACAAAAAAACACCTCATGTTGGGGGGTGACTTAGTCAGAAAAGTGCTAGTCATGAAAGAATGAAGACCTATCTGAGTTTGGATTCCCAGCACCCACTTAAAAATGCTGGGCACCTGGACTGGAGATGGCTTAGCGGTTAAGCGCTTGCCTGTGAAGCCTAAGGACCCAGGTTCAAGGCTCGATTCCCCAGGACCCACATAAGCCAGATGCACAAGGTGGTACATGCATCTGGAGTTCCGTTTGCAGTGGCTGGAGGCCTTGATGTGCCCATTCTCTCTCTCTCTGCCTCTTTCTCTGTCTGTTGCTCTCAAATAAATAAACAAACAAAAAAATTTTTTTTAAATGTTGGGCACCCACAAACTGCCCAGTAAGCACTTCTCTTAATGTTCATATCCATATATTAATGCTACTCTCACTTCTGGCTACAGAAGCTTCTCTTTTCAGATGGCAGTGACCTTGGGATGACTCAGAAGGCACCATTGTGCTGAGAAGTGACAGAGAAGTGCTCGGCACTGAAATATCTCTATCACATTTTCCAAGGCTCAGGGTCCATTGCAGAAGAGGTGACTGAAAGAATGTAAGAGTCAAAGGAAGGGTAGGACTCCTTACAATGAGCTCCCTCCAGACATAAAATGGCCTGGATATCCATGACCTCATAGTGCCTGACACTACCTACACAAGACCATCAAAATAGGAGGAAAAGATCATGACATGAAAATATATACTGATTGAAAGGGGGGAGGATACTTAATAGGTTGATATTGTATATATGTAATTACAATGATTGTAATGGGGAGGTAATATGATGGAGAATGGAATTTCAAATGGGAAAGTGTGGGGGTGGGGAGGGAGGGAATTACCATGGGATATATTTTATAATCATGGAAAATGTTAATAAAAATTTAAAAAAAAAAAAAAAAGAAAAAGAAAATATATACTGATTGAGAGGGGGAGGGGATATGATGGATAGTGGAGTTTCAAAGGGGAAAGTGTGGGGGGAATTACCATGGGATATTGTTTACAATTATGGAAGTTGTCAATAAAAATTTTGCCGGGTATGGTGGCGCATGGCCTTTAATCCCAGTACTTGGGAGGCAGAGGTAGGAGGATCGCTGTGAGTTCAAGGCCACCCTGAGATTACACAGTGAATTCCATGTCAGCCTGGGATACCTTGAAAAACAACAACAACAACAACAAAAAAAAACTTAAAAAATGGTTGGTATCACCAAACTGCACTGTAAGCACTTTTATAATGTCTACACCCACGTATTACTGCTACTCTCACTTTTGGTTAGAGAAAGTTTTCTTTTCAGATGGCAGTGACCACTGGGGTGACTCAAAAGTCACCACAGTGCTGAGAAGAAGTGACAGTGGAGAATGTTCAGAACTGAGATGTCTCTACCACACCGTCCAAGGCTCAGGATCCATTGTGGAAGAGGTGGCAGAAAGAATAAACCAAAGGAAGGGTAGGACTGCTTACAATACAATCTTTCAGACAAAATGGCCTGGATATCCATGACCTCGCTATGCCTGGCACTATCTGCACAGGACCTTCATAGTAGGAGGAAAAGATGACGACATCAAAATAAAAGAAAGGGACTGGAGAAATAGCTTAGCTGTTAGAGCACTTGCCTTCGAAGCCTAAGGACTCAGGTTTGATTCCCCACAACCTACTTAAGCCAGATGCATATGGTGATACATGCATCTGGAGTTTGTCTGCAGTGGCTAGTGGCCCTGGCATGCCCATGCCCATCCCCCCTGACAATAATTGAAATAAATAACAGGGCTGAAGAGATGGCTTAGTGGTTAAGGTACTTGCCTGTGAAGCCTAAGGACCCAGGTTCAATTCCCCAGTACCCATGTAAGCCAGATGCAAAAGGTAGCATATGCATTTGGAGTTCATTTGCAGTGGCTAGAGGCCCTAGCATGCCCATTCTCTCTCTCAAATAATTTAAAAATAAATAAGTAAATAAAAATAAAACAGGCCGCCAGGCGTGGTGGCGCACACCCTTAATCCCAGCACTTGGGAGGCAGAGGTAGGTGGATTGCTATGAGTTCGAGGCCACCCTGAGACTCCATAGTGAATTCCAGGTCAGCCTGGGCTAGAGTGAGACCCTACCTCGAAAAACCAATAAAATAAAATAAAAAAATAAAAGAGGCCAAGTATGGTGGTGCATGCCTTTTTAATCCTAGCACCTGGGAGGCAAAGGTAGGATTGCTCTGAGTTCAAGGCCATCCTAAGAATACATAGTGAATTCCAGGTCAACCTGAGCTAGATCAAGAGCATACATCGATACCACCCCCCCAAAAAAAATGAGTGATTTAGGAAGATACCTGATATTGACTTTTTGCCTCCATATGCACACACATACATATTTAAACATATAAACAGATATACACACTTATAACAAACATACATACATATGTTACAGTGACATACAAGGAATCTGGGGGAAAATATTTATAATTCACACCACAGTCAGTCTTCTCCTTGACTAGAAATACCTCATATAGTAATTAAAGCACCCAAAGAGTATAATGGATATAAATATACAGCTCCATTCGAGGAAAGGAGGCACTGAGGTGGAGGATGGATATAGTTTAAAAAGATGTTCTCAGGCCTGGAGAGATGGCTCAGCAGTTAAGGTACTTGCCTGCAAAGCCAAAGGACCTCGGTTCAATTCCCCAGGACTCACGTAAGCCAGATGCACAAGGTGATGCATGCATCTGGAGTTCATTTGCAGTAGCTGGAAGCCCTGGTGCACCCATTCTCTCTCTCTCACTCTGCCTTTTTTCCTCTCTCAAATAAATAAATAAAAATATTTTTAAAAAGATGTTGTCTTGGGCTGGAGAGATGGCTTAGCGGTTAAGCGCTTGCCTGTGAAGCCTAAGGACCCCGGTTCAAGGCTCGGTTCCCCAGGTCCCACGTTAGCCAGATGCACAAGGGGGCGCACACGTCTGGAGTTCGTTTGCAGTGGCTGGAAGCCCTGGCGCGCCCATTCTCTCTCTCCCTCTGTCTTTCTCTCTGTGTCTGTTGCTCTCAAATAAATAAATAAAAATATTAAAAAAAAAAAAAGATGTTGTCTTTCTCTCAGTAGGGTCTCCTCAAATTAAGATGGTCTCAAATTTGTTATGTAGTAGAAGCTGACTCTGAATTTCTGATCTTCCTTCCTTCATCTTGTGAGCTAGAATTACAGGGTGCTCATGCAGATTTATGTCAGGACTCTGTACATGCTGGTCAAGCACTCTACTAACTGAGCTATAGCTCCAGTCTCAATGGTTTTTCTTTAAAAAAGAAAAACAAAATCACTTTACAAGGTATTAGTCATTTTGGAGATATACACCATATTATATGACCCAACAAAATAATTTTTTATACTGTTTTAAGGTAAACAAATATTTTTTTAAATTTTTTAAAAATTTATTTGACAGAGAAAGAGGGAGAGAGAGAGAGAGAGAGAGAGAGAGAGAGAGAGAGAGAGAATGGGCGTGCCAGGGGCTCCAGCCACTGCAAATGAACTCCAGACTCATGTGCCCCCTAGTGCAGCTGGCTAATGTGGGTCTTGGGGAATAGAACCTGGGTCCTTTGGCTTTGGAGGCAAATGCTTTAAATGCTAAGCCATCCCTCCAGTCCAAGGAATATGTTCAATAAAAGCAATTTTCGGGCTGGAGAGATGGCTTAGCGGTTAAGCGCTTGCCTGTGAAGCCTAAGGACTCCCGGTTCGAGGCTTGGTTCCCCAGGTCCCACGTTAGCCAGATGCACAAGGGGGCGCACGCGTCTGGAGTTCGTTTGCAGAGGCTGGAAGCCCTGGCACGCCCATTCTCTCTCTCTCCCTCTATCTGTCTTTCTCTCTGTGTCTGTCGCTCTCAAATAAATAAAAATAAAAATTAAAAAAAAATTTATTAAAAAAAAAAGCAATTTTCATTAGTGACTCCACTTTTTCTTTTTCCCTTTTGGAGGCTTAAAAAAATACACTGTGCCAACTCTGGATGTTTATCATGTAACAAGGTTGTAGGTAGAGATGTTCCTTTGTTCACACCTGAAAATTTTCTTCAGAACTCATGAGACACTTCTGATTATATGTTAAACACATTCAAATTACTTCCTGAAGTGAACCATGGCCCTACTTCCATGGCCCATCTCTGACAAGTTCTCCCGTGAGATTGTCCCAGATCCAGCATTCCACAAGATTTCCTACATCCTGGACATCTTACAACTGAAAAAGATGGTATAGTAATAAGCCTCTCTTCAGCATGTTCTGCAGCAATAACAGCATCTCTGGTTCAAAGTACCACAATGCAAGAGAGCAATGGTAAAACAGCCTTTGTGAGTGTGTGTTTCAAGGTAGGGTTTTGCTCTAGCCCAGGCTGACCTGGAATTCACTATGGAGTCTCAGAGTGGCCTCGAACTTAGTGATCCTCCTACCTCTGTCCCCCAAGTGCTGGGATTACAGGCATGCGCCACCACGCCAAGCTTTAAAACAACCTTTTAAAGAAGCATTTTTTTTTTTACCACTTTCAAAAAATTTAATTTGAAAAAGATTCAAGATTGATATTTTAAAACATAAATTTCACCTTAGGTTTAATGTTCTCCAGTTCTCCATTTTTTAGTCTCCATAAAACATGTCTTGTTGTATCTCCCCCAATTCCAAAGTTAAGTGCGTGAAGAGGGGAAAATAGCTCTCGCCAGATCTAAAGAGAAAAATTTGATTTAGTTAAGCTAAAATGAAATCCTCAATTAAAATGTATTGTGAAGCAGCTAAAACTAACAACTTCTATTTTTTTTACTCAAATGATACTACTAAAGATAGTGTGTTGAAAGGACTCTTAAGATACCACTGTGCTGGCTCAGTTACTGATGAAGCCCTGGCTCTCATCTTAAGAACTAAGTCACAGCTCATTCTGATACCCATTATGAGATAGTGACACTTTAAATTGAGTAGCCAACTCAATATACCCTCCCTAGACAGGCGTGGTGGCACACATCTTTAATCTCAGCGCTTGGGAGACAGAGTTAGGAGGGTTGCCAAGAGTCTGAGGATAGCCTGAGACTACTTAGTCAATTCCAGGTCAGCCTGGTCTAGAGCCAGATCCTACCTCAAAAACACAAAACAAAACAAAACAAAAAAAATCAACTCACCATTCATTCAACTGGGGCGGGGGGTGAGGAAGAAACATGAGAAGAAATTTTAAGCCAGACAGGGTGGCGCATACCTTTGACCCCAGCACTTGGGAGGGTAGCCATGAGTTCAAGGCCGCCCTGAGACTAGTTAGTGAATTCTAAATCAGCCTGGGCTACAGTAAGACTGTCCCTTGAAAAAACAAGCCACCAAGCCAAAAAAGAAATTTAGGGTGCTGGAACCAAAAAGGAACGTATCCTTTAAGGTTCCCATGGAGGAATGTGTGACCTTTTTCAAGATCTGAAATAGCTCATTACAAAAAAAAAAATTCAATCAGGAAATGGCAGAATGTAAATGCTAAGTGAGAATCGGAACTAGGACAATATAGATGAACACACGTAAGTGAGAATAGAAAAATGCAACAAGGGCAAATAAAAGCGAGCATCACATTTCTGTGAAGCCACAGCAAAAATAGAGGGTCAGTTTCAAACACCAATTGTTTCTCGTCTCATCATGCTTAATGGTACCAAGAATCCTGGTAGGTAGCTCTGCTTTCCCTGTACTTTGCACTAGCACTTCTCTATTAGTCATAAGTCTATAAGGTAGTTCAAAATGAGTCTGTATCAAACATACACTAGGAACCAAGAGCACAACACCCTCACCCGTATCCACCTTTACCTCATATTGCTGCATTAATTGTACCATAGAGTCTCCCACAAACAGCACATCAGGCTCTTTGTCTTTACAGTCGAGGACAAACCTATTATGCTGGTTTGAAAAAAAGAAGAAAAATTAGAAACTGGTATTTCCTTCCTGGTAATATTTCTTGGTCTAGAAAGAATACTGTTCAACTAGTTACTACAAAAACTTTATTTGGGGGGCTGGAGAGATGGCTTAGCAGTTAAGGAGCTTGCCTGCATAGTCAAAGGACCCAGGTTTGATTCACCAGTACCCATATAAAGCCAGATGCACAGAGTGGCACATGTGTCTGGAGTTTATCTGCAGTAGCTAGAGGCCCTGGCACACCCATTTTCTCTCTGTCTCTCTCTGTAAGGTTTGTAGCTCTGTGACAGAGAGCACACTTAAGGCTGTGCAAGGCCCTGAGCTTGATTCCTAACACGAGAGGGGGGGGGGGGAGGGAGGGAGGGGGGGGAGAAAAGAAAAAAACTACATTACTACCAAAAATAAAAACCTTTTTATTCTATCCCTAAGTTTTATTCCTCTTTTTCTGCAATGTCTTTTTACTCTTACTATTATTGGTCATTCTATTAGGTTCAAGAAAACCAGACTTCTACTGAATCCAGAATATAAAATTATTTCATATGGGCTGGAGAGATGGCTTAGTGGTTAAGTGCTTGCCTGTGAAGCCTAAGGACCCTGGTTCGAAGCTCGATTCCCCAGGACCCACGTTAGCCAGATGCACAAGGGGGCACATGAGTCTGGAGTCCATTTGCAGTGGCTGGAGGCCCTGGTGCGCCCATCCTTTCTCTCTGTCTCTTTCTTTCTCTATGTGTGTTTCTCTCTCTGTTACTCTCAAATAAATAAAAATGAACAAAAAAATTATTTCATATGCTTTAAAAAAACGTGTGTATATATGTGTGTGTTTTTCCAGGGTATCTTGCCAATGCAAATGAATACCACACACTTATGCCACCATTTTTTATGGGTGTGTGCACATTTATAAGTATGATGGGGATGTGAACCTGGGCCAGCAGGCACCTTTAAACCAGTGAGTCATCTCCAAGCCCCTTTATATACTTTATAGAAAGTTTGCCTGAGAGAGGGCACAGCAGTTAAAGGTGTTTATTGGCAAAGCCTAATGGCCTGAATTCAATTCTCCAGTATCTACTTTAATCAGATGTACAAAGTAGTGTTAGCTTCTGGAATTTGTTTGCACTGGCAAGAGCCCTGGGACACCCATTTCTCTTCCTGCTTGCAAATAAAATAAGGCTTGTCTTTTTAAATATTTAATTATTTATTATTTATGAGAGACAGAGAGAGTCAGATAGAGAAAGAGAGAATGGGTGTGCCAGGGCCTCCAACCGCTGAAAACAAATTCCTGGCACATGCACCACCTTGTGCATCTGGCTTAGATGGGTTCTGGGGAATCAAACTTGGGTCCTTTGACTTTGCAAAAAAGCACTTTAAGCACTACACCATCTCCCCAACCCAAACAACTGTCTTTTCCACAATCTTTTTTAGAATTTTTGAGACAGGGCCTATATACCTCAGTCTGCCCTGGAACTTGCTATGCAGCAGAGGGTGACACCTGTGAAGCCTAAGGACAAATATTCAATTCCCCAGTACCCTCCTAAGCAAGATAAACAGATGGCACATGCACCTGGAGTTTGTTTGCAGTAGCTAGAGCTCGTGATGCGCCCATTCTCTCACATAGTTAAATAAGGGTTTTTGTTGTTGTTTTGTTTTAAAGAGACAGGCCAGGTATTGTGACACATGACTTTAATTCCAGCACTCTGGAAGCAGAAGTAAGAGAATCACTGTGAGTTTGAGGCCAGCCTGAGACTACATAGTGAATTCCAGGTTAGCATGGGCTAAATAAGACCCTACCTCAAAAACAAAACAAAAAGACCCTAAACAACTGAAGTGATTTATCCCATATAAATAATACCCCCTTTTACCTGAGACATCCATCTGTCATCTCCTTGAATATCTTCTGCTGCATGTGGAATAGCTGCTGGGTTTGAGTCTCCTTGGCTCATTCTATACCTGAGGAGAAATGTCTATGTCATGTTTCAAATTATTTTTAGAGATGAGTTCTCCAACACAACTACCTAGACTTAAAATATAAAATATAGTGTCACCATACTTCTAGACAGACATCAATATCACTTAGGCATAGTGCATTACACTAAAAAAAAGAAAAAAAATCCACCCCATCACATCCCTACCTTGTGGGTAAGAATAGATGTAAAAACTGTTCCCAAGAATACACTTTACCTGAGACACTCACCCTGAATTAGTTTGCCCTGATTATAGGCTAAGCACCAAATTACCTCAAGAATTAAGACACCTGTAGAACAATGGTATCTACACCACAGACTTTTGGGCTTCTAGAGCTACACAGAGGAAGCAATACCACAGTATTAGAAGCTACTAGTTATACAATAATTATAGTATAGAATAGGAGAAAACTAGTCACAGGCTCTGACATGATTTTTTTCTTTTCTTTCCTTTTCTTTTTTCTTTTTTTGGTCTTTTGAGGAAGGGTCTCTCACTCTAGCTCAGGCTGACCTGGAATTCTCCTATCTCTGCCTCCTAAGTGCTGGGATTAAAGGCGTGCATCACCACACCTGGCTCTGACACTATTTTTATTTTTTTTTTTAACTTTTTTTTTTTTTTTTTTGAGAGCGACAGACACAGAGAGAAAGACAGATAGAGGGAAAGAGAGAGAATGGGCGCGCCAGGGCTTCCAGCCTCTACAAATGAACTCCAGACATGTGCGCCCCCTTGTGCATCTGGATAATGTGGGACCTGGGGAACCGAGCCTTGAACCGGGGTCCTTAGGCTTCACAGGCAAGCGCTTAACCGCTAAGCCATCTCTCCAGCCCCTGACACTATTTTTAAACAAATTATTTCATAATTTTTTAGTAGCAAGGGCCTTGCTATGTAGTGCTGGCTGTCCTGGAATTCATGGTAATGCTACTGTCTCAGCCTTCTGAATAATGGGATTACACGGTCTTGCTGTGTAGCTCAGGCTGACCTCCACTGATAATGTTCCTGCCTTAGCATCCCAAGTGCTGGTATTACAGATGAGGGCTGGAGAGATGGCTTAGCAGTTAGGCGCTTGCCTGTGAAGCCTAAGGACGCCGATTTGACGCTTGGTTCCCCAGGACCCATGTAAGCCAGGTGCACAAGGTAGCGCATGCATCTGGAGTTTGTTTGCAGTGGAAGGAGGCCTTGGCGTGCCCATTCTCTCTCTATCTGCCTCTTTCTCTGTCACTCTCAAATAAATAAATAAAAATAAACAAAAACTAAAAAACTATATTGATTCATTTATTTGAGAGGGAAAGAGGCAGAAAGAAAGGGGGAGAGAGAGAGACAATATGGGTATGCCAGGACCTCCAGCCATTGCAAACCAACTCCAGATACATGAGTCACTTTGTGTGCATCTGGTTTATGTGGGTCTTGGGGAATCAAACCAAGGTCCTTTGGCTTTGCAGGCAAACGCCTTAACTGCTAAGCCATCTCTCCAGGCCCCTCACATTTTTATTTATTTTTTAAAAATATTTTCAGCCTGGGCTAGAAAGAGACTACTTTGGGGCTGGAGATTTGGTTTTCAAGGTAGGGTCTCACTCTAGCTCAGGCTGATCTGGAATTCACTATGTAGTCTCAGGGTGGCCTCAAATTCACAGTGATCCTCTTACCTCTGCCTCCAGAGTGCTGGGATTTGTATGCACCACCACGCCTGGAAATTTTTATTTTTGGTTTTTGAAGGTAGAGTCTTGCTCTAGCCCAAGCTGACCTGTAATTCACTATGTAGTCCAGGGTGGCCTCAAACTAATGGCGATCCTACCTCTACCTCCTGAGTCCTGGAACTAAAGGCATGTACCACCACACCCAGTGATTCAGGAGCTTGTAACTTGGTAGATTTCCAGCTGCCTAGATGGAGGAGGTATCACTTTGGGCAGACCCTAGGGTCCAGATCTGATTTCCAACCAAAAGGGTATGCAGAGTGCTGCTGGTGGTATTTCTCTCTGCATGGATCTGTGTAAGGAGCCAGCTTTTTCTGCCATTATGGAACTTACCTTGAGTCTGAAAGTATCAAATAAATCCCTTCCTCCCATAAACTGTACTTTTTTTTTGTTTTGGTTTTTCGAGGAAGGGTCTCACTCTAGCCCAGGCTGACCTGGAATTCACTATGGAGTCTCAGGGTGGCCTCGAACTCACGGCGATCCTCCTACCTCTGCCTCCCAAGTGCTGGGATTAAAGGCATGCGCCACCATGCCTGGCTTATACCTGGTTTTTAAGTTTATCCCAGCCACATGAGCTGCCTGGGACAGTGGTGCATGTGTCTGGAATTTGTCTACAGTGGCTAAAAGGCCCTGGTGTGCCCATTCTCTCTCTGTGTCTATCTCTTAAATAAACAAATAAAATATTAAAAACAACAAAAAGCAAACAAATCAACAATCAGCAAAGAAGAAAACTGAGTTCTATTCATGCTGCACATACACAATGGACTGCTAAATGGTCTTTTAGGCTACTACTAAGCTAGACCTCTAGCCAAAGGTTAGAATCCACAGTACTAAGGCAACACAAAAGCCTATCTTCTCAAGAAAAAGAAATTATAGAAGCAGACAATACTAACACTGATTACAGAGCTCAATGCTAAATGACATTAGGTCTAAAAAAAGTAGTGTGTGTGCTAAGACCTGATTGAAAATGTATGGTATCTATAATTTGGGCATGCCTTTCATCAGACATTTGTGCACCTATGAAAGACAATACATGCTATGTTTTACATAGACTACTACCAACCCTCACAAGTACTACAAAATGAAAACAAGGATCAGAGAATTTAAGTCATTTGTTTATTGACTAAAGGGGATCTAAAATTATGTTTGCCTGATCACAAAAATGTCACTGAGCAAAGCCAGCCCACTGATCACAAATGAGTTCACGCTGATTTTCCAAAGACAGCCTTATACCTAATCATTTCACAGAGAAGACATGTTAACACAGGGCTAGAAACATCAGTGTAAGGGGTGCACATGTCTGGAGTTTGTTTGCAGTGGATAGAAGCCCTGGCGCGTCCATTTTCTCTCTATCTGCCTTTCTCTTTCTGTCATTCTCAAATAAATAAATGAAAAAATTTTAAATAGAAGAATTATGAAGAGCTGCAAGGTGGATCTATTTAGTTCTAATCAGGCCATGGTATCTGTTCTGAGTTTCATTATATAAGAAAGACATAGCCAAGTGTGGGGCTGCATGCCTTTAATCCCAGCACTCGCACTTGGGAGGCAGAGGTAGGAGTTTGAGGCCAGCCTGGAACTAGACCGAGTTCCAGGTCAGCCTGGGTAGTGAGAGACCCTGCACCTTGAAACACCATAAAGAAAATCATAGAAAAATTAAAAGAGGACTGGAGAGATGGCTTAATAGCTAAGGCATTTACCTATGAAGCCTAGGGACCTAGGTTCAATTCCCTAGTACCCACATAAGCTAGATGACCCATGTATCTGGAGTTCATCTGCAGTGGCCAGATTCTATCTGCCTCTTTACCTCTCTCTAATAAATAAAATAATTTTTTTCAAGGCACAGTCTTGCTCTAGCCCAGGCTGACTTGGAATTTTCTATGTAGTCTAGAATTCACAGCTATTTTAAAGGCGTGCACCACCATGCCCAGCTAAAATAAAAAATTTTTTAAAAGAAAGAAATATCAAAAGGGCCAGGCATAATGGCTCATGACTTTAATCCCAGCACTTGAAAGGCTGAGGCAAGAAGATCTCCATAAAGTCTGAGGCCAATTGAGCTCAGAGTTCCAGAACAAGAGTGAGACCTTGCCTTAAAAAAAAAAAAACAGAAAAGGAAACAAAAATTAAGATTGCTAAGAATCCTCCAGTTTTATTTTCAGTGCCAGGGATGGGATACCTCCAGTGAGTTGTTGGCCAGGGAGGTCCCTGATGCCCCACAAAACATAATAGGCCATTGCCGAGGCCCTTGGTTTCCCACCAGGAATAGATGTTAAGACCCTATTGCTGAAGACTCCACATACTTGGGCTGCAAAGCCACTGAGAAATCCTGCTGGAACTGAGCTGATAACCTCCTCCATGTAGACCACCTGATAGAAAGCTGGAAGAAGCCATTCTACATGTAGTTCAATGGGAGAAAGAGATAACACCAGTGAAGATACTCAACAGTGGATTTTGCAAGCCTTTTAATTGGCCAGCCAGGCCAAATAAGCCAACAGGTGCAAAAGTGGTATGTCTGTCATGGTGGAAACCAACTGCCTTCTAACTGGACTGGAGGCCTGCTCCATGGGAGGGAATACATCCCTGATACTGAAAACTTAAAACTGGGATAGTCATGAGCCCTAGGGGTATAACATCTGCTGATGTCTGGATAAACGCATATACTATGCGTATCAAACTGCCCAGTAAGCACTTCTCTTAATATTTATACCCTTATATTAATGCTACTCTCACTTTGGGTACAGAATCTTCTCTTTTCAGATGGCAGTGACCTTGGGACGACTCAGAAGGTATCATAGTGTTGGAAAGAAGTGACTGGAGCACTGAGTAACATCTCGATCACATCTTCCACGGCTCAGGGTCTAATGCAGAAGAGGTGGTGGAAAGAACAGAAGAGCCAAAGGAAGGGTAGGACTCCTTACAATGTGCTCCCTCCAGATATGAATATCCCTGACCTCATAGTGCCTGACACTACCTACACAACACCATCATAAGAGGAGGAAAAGATCATGACATCAAAATAAAAGAGACACTGATTGAGATGGGGAGGGGACATGATGGAAAATGGAATTTCAAAGGGGAAAGTGGGGGGAGGGAGGGTATTACCATAGGATATTTTTTATAATCATGGAAAATGTTCCTGTTTCAGATTCAATTCCTCACTACCCACGTAATGCCAGAAACACAAGGTGGCACATGACTCTAGAGTTCATGTGCAGAAGCAAGAGGCCCTGGTGTGCCCATTTTCATTGTCTCTCTAATACATAAATAGTAAAATATATTTTAAAAAAATGAAATAAGCCGGGTGTGGTGGCACATGCCTTTAAAATTTTTTTTTTTGGTTTATTTGTATTTATTTATTTGAAAGTGACAGAGAAAGGGGCAGATTGAGAGAGAATGGGCATGCCAGGGCCTCCAGCCACTGCAAACGAACTCCAGATGCGTGCGCCCCCTGGTGCATCTGGCTAACGTGGGTTCTGGAGAATCGAGCCTTGAACCGGGGTCCTTAGGCTTCACAGGCAAGTGCTTAAACGCTAAGCCATCTCTCCAGCCCGGCACATGCCTTTAATCCCAGCACTCAGGCGGCAGAAGTAGGAGGATTATTTTGAGTTCTCAGGCCACCCTGAGAATACAGAGTGAATTCCAGATCAGCCTGGGCTAGAATGAGACCCTACCTTGAGAAACCAAAAAACAAACCATAATAATAATAATAGCTCAAAAAATAAAATAAAACTGAAGCCTGGCATAGTGGTGAATGCCTTTAATCCCAGCACTTGGGAGGCCAAGCTAGGGGGATCACTGAGTTCCAAGTCAGCTTGGGACTACAGAGGGAGTACCAGGACAGCCTGAACTGGAGTGAGACTTTACCTTGAAAACAGTAACAACAAAAATGTTGAAAACCATTTCATTAGTTTATTGTTACTTATTGTCCTATCTGGAGAAATTTAAGTTAGGAATTATTGAGGCAAACATTCAGTGACAGGATTAATTAAAGCTGTAACTGAGAACTTCCTGCAAAAGAGGAAAAAGAATCTTTTCTACTCTCACTGTATGACTCAAACTTTTTCCTGGGGACTGTTTAAGGAACGAGGGTGATAAACTCAACAGGAGGTATCTCTTAACAATATTATGCAATGAAAATGCATTAGAAGATATATTCACCACTTAAAGACAAAATAAAATACTGGTACTCAAATTCATTTCACTTTACACCACCACATTTAAATACAGGGTTTAAAAAAAAAAAAAAGGCCAGAGAGCCCAGCATGATAGCACATATCTTCAATCCCAGCACATGGGAGGCAGAGGTAGGAGGATCGCCCTGAGACTACATAGTGAATTCCACATTAGCCTGGGCTAAAGTGAGACCCTACCCTGAAAAACCAAAACCAAAACCAAACCAAAACCAAAAACAAAAACAAAAAAAAAAAAAAAAAAAAAGAAAGAAAGAAAGAAAAAAAGAAAAAAAAGCAAGCAAGCAAGTGGGCAGGCTGGAGAGATAGCTTAGAAGTTAAGGTATTTGCCTGCAAAGCCAGAAGACCCAGGTTCAAATCCCTAGTACCCGCCTACATAAACCAGATACTCAAGGTGGCATATGCATATGGAGTTCCTCTGCAGTGTCTAGAGGCCCTGACATGCCCATTCTCTCAGTGTCTCTTAATACCTTAAGTGCTGAGCCACCAATCCAGCCCTAAAAAGGGGGTTTAATTAATTAAATTTGCATGTGTGGGCGCACACATCTGTCAATGCGCACCAGGGCCTCTTGCTATTGCAAAAGCACTTATACTGCAGACACATGTGTTTTATATCTATCTACCTTCCTTCTTTCTTTCTTTTTTTCTGAGGGAGGTCTCACCTGGCTCGGGCTACCCTGGAATTCACTATGCAGTCTCAGGGTGACCTGGAACTCACTGTGATCCTCCTACCTCTGCCTCCCAAGGGCTGGGATTAAAGATGTGCACCAGCATGTGTTATTCTTACACCCGGCCTTATGTGGGTAACTGAGGAATTAAACCTAGGCTTGTAGGCTTTGTAAGCAAGGGCCTTTAACCACTGAGTCATCTCCCCAGCCCTTAAAAAAGAATTTTGAGCCAGGGGTGGTAGAGTGCACCTTTAATCCCAGTATTGGTAAACTAAAGTACAAGGATCACTGTGACTTTAAGGCCAGACTGAGACTACATAGTTAATTCCACACCAGCCTGGGCTAATGTGAGACCCTACCTCCAAATAACAATAATAATAAATTGGCTGGGAAACAAAGGACAGAAGCAGCTATTTTATTTTTTTGTTTTTTTTTAAATTTTTATTTATTTGAGAGCAATAGACGGGGGGGGGGGAGAGGGAGAGAGAGAGAGAAAGAGAGAATGGGTGCGCCAGGGCCTCCAGCCACTATGAACGAACTCCAGACGCGTGTGCCCCCTTGTGCATCTGGCTTACGTGGGTCCTGGGGAATTGAGCCTTGAACCAGGGTCCTTAGGCTTCACAGGCAAGCGTTTAACCACTATCTCTCCAGCCCCAGAAACAGCTATTTTAAAGCATTCAATTACTACAGGCAAGTGGTAGTACAAGACTAATCCCACACCTGGGAGGCTGAAGCAGGAAGATCACCTCTTTAAGTTTCCCTCTAGCTCAGGCTGACCTGGAATTCATTATGTAGTCTCAGGTTGGCCTATATTAAAGGTGTGTGCCACCACACCTCTGCCTGGGACTACATAGTGAATTCCTGGTCAGCCTGGACTAGAGTGAGACCCTACCTCAAAAACCAAAAAAATAAATAAATAAAATAAAATAAAGAAAGAATTACACCAGGTGTTGTGGCATATGCCTTTAAACCCAGCACTTGGGAGGCAGTAATAGGAGGATCGCTGTGAGCTTGAGGCCAGCCTGGGACAACATAGTGAATTCCTGGTCAGCCTGGGCTAGGACAAGACCCTACCTTAAAAAAACAAAAACAAAAAACACAAAACCAGGGCTGGTGAGATGGCTTAGCAGTTAAGGTGCTCACTTGCAAAGTTTAAGGACTCAGGTTTACTTCCCCAGTACCCATATAAGCCAGATACAAGGTGGTACAATGGGACTGGAGTTGGCTTGCAGTGGCTGAAGGCCCTGGCACACCCATTCTCTCTCTCCCTCAAATAAATAAATTAAGTAATTAAATTAAATAGGGCTGGAGAGATGACTTAGTGGTTAAGGCACTTGCCTTAAAATCCAAAGGACGTAGGTTCGATTCCCTAGGACCCATGAAAGCCAGCCAGATGCACAGGTGGTACAAGTGTATGGAGTTCATTTGCAGTGGCTAGAGGCCCTGGCATGCCAATTCTCTATCTGCTTCTCTCTCAAATAGATAAATAAACTATATATTTATTTACATATACATACATACATACATACACACACAAAAAAAATATAACGAAAAGCGAAAAAATAAATACATAATAATAATAATGCCAGGCATGGTGGCGCATGCCTTTAATCCCAGCACTCAGGAGGCAGAGGTAGGAGGATCGCCGTGAATTCGAGTACACCCTGAGATAAAATAGTTAATGCCAGGTCAGACTGAGCTAGAGACCCTACCTTGAAAAACTAATAATAATAATAATAATAATAATAAAAATAAAGAATTACACCTAATGCTTATTGAGAATTTGCTATTTACAAGACCCAATGCTAGGAGTGTTGTTATTTAAATTGAACTGATGTTCAGGGAGATCTAAGGAATCTATCCAAATGTATAACTTTTAAGTAGCTAAGGGATTTGAAACAGGTGGTAGATCTCTTATCTGAGGTTTTTAGAACTTCTTTCAGGAGGAATATCTGCACACAAATAGTGAGATATCTTGGACATGGGACCCAACTCAGCACACGACTCACTTATGTTTCAGACACACCTTACAGACATAACCTGAAGGTAACCTTAGTGTGCTCAAGGTCTTGCTGATGGTTCTGCTGGATATTGAGTCAGTATTCAAAAAAAAAAAAAAAAATCAAGACTTTGGAGCATTTCAGATTGGGAATACGCAACCTATTATTGTTGTTTTTTTGTGGTGCTGGGATTTGAACTCAGGACACCACATATGTGAGGCAAACAGTCTACCATTGAGCTTCATCTCTAGCTAGCCCTAATCTATTACTGTTGAGCAAACTAAATCCTATTACTCTTTTTATTTTTATTTTTTGTTTTTCAAGGTAGGGTCTCACTCTAGCCTAGGTTGATAAGGTGATTATGTTCTATTTAGTATTGAAAACTATATGAAAGTGATGAATTCTAGCTGGGCATGGTAGTGCACACCTTTATTCCCAGCACTAGGGAGTAGGAGTATCACCTTGAATTCGAGGCCACCCTGAGGCTACATGGTGAAGTTATTTCATTTAAATTTGAATTTCCTATCTCTACCTTCAAAGTGCTGGGTTTACAGGCATTTGATACCTCACTCCACACTAAACCCTAAATTTCTTCATTGCCAAAATGAAGATATATAGAAGGAAAAACTTGGGAACAAAATGTCACTTGTCTAAAGCTACAAGGAAGAAAACTGAAAAATATTCCCAAGGGCCTCCAGCCACTGAAAACAAACTCTAGACACAAGTACCACCATGTGCACCTGGCTTAAGTAGGTTCTGAGGAATCGAACCTGTATCCTTAGGCTTCGCAGGCAAGCACCTTAACTGCCAGGCCACCTTTCCAGCCCCTAGATTGTTTCTTTATTCCCTTAAGCTATGAACACAAACTCATTCTTCTTTCTCTAAGAAAAGCAGTTTTCTTTGTACCTCCAAACACTTAGATTTGTTATTGTTTTGTCAAGTCAAATGTATTACAAGGCATGGTGGCTTAAACTTCCAGCACTAGGGAGGCTGAGGTAGGATTATCATGAGTTCAAGACCAGCCCAGGCTAGAGAGTTCCAGGTGAGCCAGAGGTAGGGTGAGACCCTGCCTCAAACCAACAAACAAAATCTTAAAATACAAAGTAAGTTTCCATCTTAGAGAAGCCCAAAGTTTTGTTAGAACACACTGGGGGGAAAAAAATGGAGCTATCTCCTTTTTAAAAGCTATACCAGAAAGGGTTAGGCATTTAAAGAACTCAAAATTTTTCCAGGTGTGGTGGCACAGCATTCAGGAGGCAGAGGTAGGAGTATTGCTGTGAGCTCCAGGCCACCCTGAGATTCCTTAGTGAATTTCAGGTCAGCCTGGGCAAGAGTGAGACCCTACCTCGAAAAACTAAAACAAAAACAAAGAACTCAAAATTTGGATGTTTAGCTGATATGGTGGTACACACTTTTATTTTTTTAAGGTAGGGTCTTACTCTAGCTCAAACTGACCTGGAATTCACTGTGTAGTTTCAGAGTGGCTGGTACATACCTTTAATCCAAGCACTTGGGAGGCAGAGATAGGAGGATCCCCTTGAATTTAAGGCGACCCTGAGACTACATAGTGAACTCCAGGTCAGCCAGGGCTACAGTGAGACCCTACCTTGGAGGAAAAAATAAATGGAAGTAGAAACTTGTATTCTTAACAACAAAAAAAGAAGAATGAATCAGAAATTATCCAGAGATAACTGTGGTATATTACAAAAGCATAAATGGGCAGGAATAGGAAACAGAAGACAATGACATAACCATTCTCCGAATAGAAATTTTAAAATAAATACTTGTTTAGGACAGGCATGGTGGTGCATGCCTTTAATCCCAGCACTCGGGAGGCAGAGGTAGGAGGATCACTGGAGGACCACTGGTGGGTTCATGGCTACCCTACCATGAGACTACCTAGTGAATTCCAGGTCAGCCTGGGCTACAGTGATACCCTACCTAGAAAAGAACCAAAAACAAAAAAAAATTGTTTAGTACCTGGGCGTGGTGATGCATGCCTTTAATTCCAGCACGTGGAAGGTAGGAGGATTGCCATGAGTTCAAGGCCACCCTAAGACTACATAGTGAATTTCAGGTCAGCCAGAGCTAGAGTGAAACCCTACCTCGAAAAAGGAAAAATAAATAAAAAAAATAAACTTGGTTAGTGATAGTACCAACAAGCCCTAGGTTCAATTCCTGGTACTGTACACACACACACACACACACACACACACACACACACACAATAAACTCTTCCATTTCACCTTACCGATTCATAATAATCTCTTTATGCAAGACGCCACAGAACCAGTTAGGAAAAGAAAAAAAAATCTAGCAAAATGGAGATTGAAAGCTGGGGAAGTACTGTTCATTTCCATGAGACACTACATCCCAAAGAAGCTATAGCTGAACTTCAGATTGTGATCTCTAGCAAGAAGCAGTGATCCTGCATTTTCTGTCTTCTCCACTTAACTTGGACTATGACCATACAACAGGATTTCCAGAGGCTTGCATCTGCATAGTGCAGAAACAGGTCCCAATAGAGAAGCAACTCTCAAACTCAACTGGATTTTTTTTTTCAGATTTTTGAGGTATGGTCTCACTCTAGCCCAGGCTGACCTGGAATTCACTATGGAGTCTCAGGGTGGCCTCGAACTCACAGTGATCCTCCTACCTCTGCCTCTCGAGTGCTGGGATAGAAGACATGCGCCACCATGCCCCACAGAATTTTTTCTTAAAAAAAGTATTTTATTTAGCGGGGCGTGGTGGCACATGGCCCACAGAATTTTTTCTTTAAAAACAAAAACAAAAACATTTTATTTAGCCAGGCGTGGTGGCACACCTTTAATCCCAGCAGTCGGGAGGCAGAGGTAGGAGGGTCACCATGAGTTCGAGGACACCCTGAGACTCCTTAGTGAATTTCAGGTCAGCCTGGGCAAGAGTAAGACCCTACCTCGAAAAACAAAAAACAAAAGTTTATTTATTTATATTATGTGTGTGTGACGGGGGAGGGAATGGGCACGTGAGGGCCTCTAGCCACTGCAAATGAACTCCAGTCGTATGTGCCACCTTGTGCATCTGGCTCACATAGGTCCTGGGGAATCAAATCAGGGTCCTTAGGACTCACAGGCAAGTGCTTTAACCCCCCAAGTCATCTCTCCAGCCCTCAAATGGATTTTTTCTTTTAGTTTGAACCATGAAACAAATAGCGGGAGACCGTTGCTGAAGAAAGAACTGAAAGATTTAGAATGTTTCTGCTTGGACCTGAGACTCTTTATTTTGCTTGAGTTTGTAGGATTGTTCTGAAGACTAGCCTCACCAACATACCCTGCGCCTCAGTGGTTGTGGGTGGGCCCCCAGGATCCAGCACATGCATAATTTATTATCAAGTGCCCAAGCCAACAAATTAATGCGCAATGATTTCCTGCCCTACTCCTCGACAAGGAGACAATCTTTATGTCAGAGCAATGTGCACAGAGGAGGAACCTGAAGACCCAAGGCATAGAGTAATCAAAGACCAGTCTGTTTTTTGTTTTCTCCCATCTTTCTCCATAGCTTCGCCTCTCACCCAACTAAAATCTGTAGAATGCAGCCCCAGGATCGGGTCCTAGGTTCTTAGAGGCCTTTCCTTTGTCCATGGGCAGGCTCTGCAAGGACGCTAAGGCTTCAAGCGTTGCGTTTTTAAGATCCATATGAACACGATAAAAGCAACGCTCGCCTGGGAGCTATGGAAAGATGAATGAGTCACCCTGCCACGAGTCAAACCTGTAGACCACAGGCTCGGACCTGATATAGGATGTGGACGGAGAAGGTGGAGATTCCTTCTCTCCCCGCCCCCCCCCCCCAAAAAACCCTATCCAATGACAGGTTTACCCCAGCTTCGTCGCTAAAGAAGATACTACACGCTAAGAGATCCATACATTCCTCCAAAAATCCCTTCCGAGTCATGCCCTGCGTCTTTGGAATATATTAGAGGAGACAGCACAGAAGTTTCTTAAGAGTGGAAATTTTTCAACAAAAGAGAGTGATTTAAAACAACAACAACAACAAAAAGTACACAACAGAATAGCAGGCTTGGGCCTCCTCTTAGGAGGCGATCCGAGGCGGAAGGGTCAGAGTCCCACCCCAGGGTTGGAGGGAAAAGGCAAAAGACGACAGCTGGGCCCGGAGGCCGGGGAGCGCTCGCAGGAGTGTCAGCCCAGCGGGCCCGGGACGCGGCGGGGGGCCGAGGCCCTTCCCAGGGGTGGGCCGGGCCGGGCCGGGCGCGGCGCCCCGCGCGTTTCTCCCGCTAGGAAAGGCGGGGTGCACGGCTGAGGGGACCGCGACAGGTTCGGGGGTTGGGGTGCTGGGAAAGAGGTTCCCGGGGTGGGGACGACGCCAGGGCCCGCGGAGGTGCGCGCGCGGGGGAGGGGCCGCCGGGTGGAGGAGGGGAGGCCGCGGGCCTCTCACAATACGTCCTCGCGGCTCCTTCCAGCGCCGACCCTACGCCGTGGCTCCCCGCGCCCCGCTACTCCGACCCCGACGCACTCACACAGGCAGAGAGGGTCCGTGCGGGCCCCAGGCGGCTGCGGCGTCGGCGGGTGGCGCGTCTGTCGCTCGCTCGGTCCCGGCGGCCCCCGCTCTGGCGCGTCCCTCCGCGGGCCCCAGCACCAGCAGCAGCGGCAGCGCCTCTACTTCCGGTCCCCCGCCTCTCCGCAGAGGGCTCCCGGAAGTCCCGCCTCCACCGGCCAGGCCGCGGCCGGCCCCTCCGCGCTCGCTTTCGCTCTGCGGGCTCTAGCTGCTGATTCCCAGGTGCCCGCCACGCCCCGCCAGGTTCCTGGCTTTGTTCTCTGTGTCTGCACTAAGGGAGCCTAGCCTCTCTATCTTTCCTATAACTGCATCCCTGAGTCCTGAGCGCCTGTCAGTGTGATGGATGCCGTCCAGGGATGGCTTTCGGGACAATGTAGCGTGACCTCATGACGCCATTCACTTCTCATCCAGCCAACCTGGCTTCCTCTCCAGCCCATGGAATAAACCAGACATGTGAAAGTAGGATGGAAATAGCCATCCTCCCACCCAAGTTAATGTGGCAGGCCGCTACGTTTGAGAGAGAATTTTTTTGTTTCTATGAATGTATAAATTGTGGGTTACACAAGGGGATGACGAGCTCATATCTTTCTAAAAAATTACTTGTTTATTTACATTTGTAGGTGCCCCAGGGGCTCTTGTCACTATAAAAAAAAAAAAAAGGCCAAAACACACGCACCATTTTTTGTGTGTGTGTGTCTGGTTTTACGTGGGTGGCCTAGGAATTGCACCCCTGCGAACTGCCTTTGCAAGCAAGCGTCTTTAAACGATGAGCCATCTCACCAGCCCCTGAAACCAAATCATTTTCTAAAGTTTGATCCAGTTTAGGGATAGGCACGTATTAATACTGGGATTATATGCTGCTATTAGATCAACGCAAGATCTGTCAGAGCAGAGAAGAGGGATAAGAGATGTGTTTGAGCTTTAGGAGGGAACCTTTGGTGGTGTAGCCCTGGGGGTGGCCCTTTAAGGACAGAAAGGATTCCTTCAAACCTATGCCTGTGAAGTAGCCAGAGGCTTCTAGGACTGTGAAGCTGATCAAGGGGCTCAGGTGTTGCTGGAAAAATGTTTAAGAATACCTCAAAAACCATGGAGCCTAAAGTGTCAAGACATGAAATTATTTTTCAGATCACCTGTGCTCTCATGTGGCACTGAATTTGTATGATCTCAAGGATATATATAATCTAGTCAGCATGGTGGCGCACACCTTTAATCCCAGCACTGGAGGCAGAGGTAGGAGGATCACTGTGAGTTAGAGGCCATCCTGAGACTTCGTAATGAATGCCAGGTCAGCCTGGGCTAAAGTGAGACCCTAACTCGAAAAAAAACAAAACAAACAAACAACAACAAAAAGATATATAACTTTGTTCTGTAATAGTGACTTTTACATTGTTAACTTACTTTGGAACTCTCTTGTAGATAGTCACATCATATATGCTACACTGAAAATGCTCAGTAAATGTTTTGCAAATGATAGTATCAAAAACAGAAGTTTTGAGCTGGGGACGTGACTTAGTGGCTAAGGCACAAGCCTGTGAAGCCTAAGGACCTGGGTTTGATTCTCCAGGTCCCACGTAAACCAGACACATAGTGGCACATGCACCTGGAGTTTGTTTGCAGTGGCTAGAAGCCCTGGTGTGCCCAGAGAAAGTCCTTACCTTAGAAAATCCCACTATAATATAATTTCCCAATAAAATGTACTTGAGAATTTTAAGTAATCACTTCAGATCTGTGATGAAAGCAGCAGTGTGCTTGAGGAGGAATGAAGAGCTAAGGCCACGTGAAAGCACTTGGGCTATCTAAGCATCTGAGCTCCCTTTACTAGCTAATCGTTTTCCTTTCAGTTGCCCAGCAACCTAGAAGATAAATTCATCCAAGGCTGGACCTAGTTGATTGCCTGCCTGTAGTCCCAGCTACTGAGGGAAGCAAGGCAGGGGATCACTTGAGCATAATAGTTTAAGGCCAGCCTAGGCAACACCATATTTTTTTGAGTGTGGGGCGGGGGAGACAACAATTAATGCACTTACCCCTTGTGAACTGACTTCCCAAGAAAAAAAAAAAGCCACACCTTTGTTAAACATTCTACAAGACTGATTACAGTGAGAACTTCTATGATTGTGGAGAGATGGAATGTTACAGATTGTGAGCCAAATTATCTTGAGCTACCGTTAGTGCCCTAACAAGCCATTTTTAACATTTATTTATTTATGAGAGGGAAGAAGAGAGTGAGTAAGAAAGAGATTATGGGTGCACCAGCACCTCCTGCCCCTTTTTCTTTTTAATTTTTTAAGATTTATGTATTTTTAACATCTATATTTATTTGAGAGAAGGAGGCAGAGAGACAGAAAGAGAAAGGGAAAAAATGGGCACACCAGGGCCTCTAGCCACTGCAAATGAACTACAGATATATGCGCTTCCTTGTGCATCTGGCTTAGATGGGTCCTGGAGAATCAAACCAGGATCCTTTGGTTTTGCAGGCCATCTCTCTAGCCATTAAGATTTATTTTTATTTATTAGAGACAGAGAGAGGGGGAGAGAGAGATAAATAGAATGGGTGTGTAAGGGCCTCTAGCCACTGCAAACTTCAGATGCATGTGTCCCATGTGCATCTGGCTTACATGGGACCTGAAGACTCAAATCTGGATCCTTAGGCTTCGCAGGCATGCACCTTAATGACTAAGCCATCTCTCCAACCCTTTTTGTTTTTTGAGGCAGGGTCTTATTCTAGCCTAGGCTAATCTGGGATTTACTATGTAACTCAGGAGGAAGATCACTGTGGGTTTGAGGCTACCCTGAGACTCCATAGTGAATTCCAACTCAGCCTGGGCTAGAGTGAAATCCTACCTAAAAAAAAGGTGGGGGGGAAGCTGGTGAAATGGCTTAGCTGTGAAGGCATTTGCCTGCGAAGCCTAAGGACCCCAGTTTGATTCCCCACGACCCACATAAGCCAGATGCACAAGGGGGGTGCATGCATCTGGAGTTTGTTTGCAGTGGCTAAAGACCCTGGCACACCCATTCTCTCTATATATTTATCTACCTCTCTGTCTCTCAAATAAACAAACAAACAAACAAAAGAGACAGGTGTGGTGGCACTTGCCTTTAATCCCAGCTCTCAGGAGGCAGAGGTAGGAGGATCTATTAGTTCAAGACCACTCTGAGACTATTCCAGGTCAGCCTGGGCTAGAAAGAGACCCTACTTCGAAAAAAATAAAATATATATATATATATAAGTAAATAAGTAAATACAAAGAAAGGGGAGGACAGGAAGGACTGTTAGGTAGAAGATAGATGTTAGTGGTGGAGCTGGGAGGGAGAAGGGGCTCCTGAAGACAGCCCAATTCCTGTTTCCTTTTGTTTCCTGTTTGTACAGCTTGCAAGTCTACCTAAAAACCTGGCCTCAGCTTTCATGATAAAGCCTAAGTTCTTTCTCTCCCTTTTTTCAATATTTTTGAAGAGTTTGCTTTTATTTACTTTATTAAAGAGAGATGAAGATATGTGGGCTCCAGGGAATTAAACTAAACTTGGATCCTTAGGCTTCGCAAGCAAGCACCTTCACTGTTTGTTAAGCCATCTCTCCAAGCCTCAATTTTCTTAACCATCAGACAGCCATAGCTCAATCATGGGACCTTGAGTAGTCTCAAAAAAGGAGTTAGAGGCTAGAGAGATGGTTCAATGGTTCAGGTGCTTGCCTGCGAAGCCTAAGGACCCAGGTTCACTTCCCCAGTATACATGTAAGCCAGATCTATAAGGTGGTGGATGAGTCTGGAGCTTGTTTGCAGTAGCTAAAGGCCCTGGTGCACCTATTGTCTCTATATATCTGTCTTTCTCTCCCTCTCTCTCTACAATAAATAAATAAATAAATACATACATACATAAAATATTTTTTAAAAGATGCATAAAATGATGCATGCATCTGGGGTCATTTGCAATGGCTAGGTAACCTGGTGTGCCGATTCTCTCTCTCATAAATAACTACAAAATTGGGAGGCAGAAGTAGGAGGATCGCCATGAGTTCAAGGCCACCCTGAGACTACATAGTGAATTCCAGGTCAGCCTAGACCAGAGTGAGACCCTACCTTGAAAAACCAAAAAATATTTTTTTTTTAAAAAAGGGAGTTAGTGCTTGCGGGTGGTTTAGCAAAGCCTTTTCCCAATCATTTCAGCAAGTCTGATAGAGGCTCCAAAGCTTGAGTGGAATAAGTGCTTGCAGTTGCAGTTGATGGTGGAAAGAAGTGTAAACAGGCTGTGGCTATTATGCTTATGCTTTTTTGTTTGGTTGCCAAGGTAGGATCTCACTCTAGCCCAGGAATTCATGATGTAGTCTCAGGGTGGCCTTGAACTCATGGCAATCCTCCTACCTCCGCTTCCCAAGTGCTGGGATTAAAGGTGTGTGCCACCAAGCCCAACTATGCTTATGCTTTAACTTGAAATTGTTACTAAACTAGGGCTGGAGAGAAGGCTCAGTGGTTAAGGTACTTGCTTGCAATGCTTAATGAACAGGGTTTGATTCCCCAGTAACCACATTAAGCCAGAGGCACAAAGTGCTGCATGAATCAAGTTTGTTTGAAGTGGCTAGAGCCCCTGGTACTCGCTTGCTCTTTTTCTGCTTGCAAACAAACAAACAAATAAATTAAAAATTTAAATAAGCATTAACTGGGTCTGGAGAGATGGCCAGTGGTTAAAGCACTTGTTTTCAGAGCCTAGGACTTGAGTTAAATTCCCCAGTACCCACACAGAAACAAAGTGGCACATGCATCTGGAGTCTGTTTGCAGTGGCTAGAGGCCCTGGCACACCCATTTTCTGTTTGTCTGTCTTCTCTCTCCCTCTCTCTGCTTGCAAATAAATAAGTTAATTAAATTAAAAAAAAAAAAAAAGAACTACTGGCCAGGTGTGGTGGTGCATGCCTTTAATCCCAGCACTGGGGAGGCAGAAGTAGGAGGGTCTGTGAGTTCGAGGCTACCCTGAGACTGCAGAGTGAGTGCCAGGTGTGGTGGTTTAAGTCAGGTGTCCCCCATAAACTTAGGTGTTCTGAATGCTAGGTTCTGAGCTGATGGAGATTTGGGAATTAACGCCTCCTGGAGGCTGTGTATTGTTGGGGGCGGGCTTATGGGTGTTATAACCAGTTTCCCCTTGCCAGTGTTTGGGCACATTCTCTCCTGTTGCTATTGTCCACCTTATGTTGGCCAGGGGGTGATGTCCACCCTCTACTCATGCCATCGTTTTCCCTTGCCATCGTGAAGTTTCCCCTTGAGGCTGTAAACCAAAATAAATCTCTTCTTCACACAAGCTGCTCTTAGCAGGGTGATTTCTACCAGCAATGAAAACCTGACTGCAACACCAGGTCAGCCTGGGCTAGAGTGAATTACTAAACTGGGTGCTGTAGGTGTCACATGCCTGTGGTCCTAGCTATTCTGGAGACTGTGGCAGAAGGATTGCAAATTTAAGGCAACCTGGACATTAGGGAAACTGTCTCAAAATAAAAGCAATAAAAGGGGCTGGGAGGTACTGGGATTAAAGGCATGCACCACCTCTCCAGGCCTCGCCATTGCTATATCTTTACAGAGTTGTCTCTCATCAGCCTGGCAAGCAAGCAAGTAATCATAATACAGTTGGTAGGAATGGGGGAGCATAGGGTAATATAGATGTACCCGGGAGGTCTCACTAGAATTGCAGGAATGTTTTACCCCACTACTTGTTGCTATAACAAAATACCTAAGACTGGAAAATTTGTAAAGCTTTAAAAAATTAAAAGAATAAACTGATTTCTGAAAAAAAAGGGGGGGCGCTGGGAGCCGGGCATGGTGGCACACGCCTTTAATCCCAGCACTCAGGAGGCAGAGGTAGGAGGATTGCTGTGAGTTTGAGGCCACCCTGAGACTCCATAGTGAATTCCAGGTCAGCCTGGGCTAGAGTGAGACCCTACCTCAAAAAAACAAAAAAAGGGGGGGCTGGGAGCTGGGTGTGGTGGCTCACGCCTTTAATCCCAGCACTCAGGAGGTAGAGGTAGGGAGACTTCCCTGAGTTCAAGACCACCCTGAGATTCCATAGTGAATTCCAGGTCAGCCTGGGCTAGAGTGAGACCCTACCTCGAAAAAAAAACAAAGAAAAAAGGGGGGGCTGGCATGTAGTTTAGTAGTACAGCACTTGCTGCCTGCATAAGGCCTCAAATTCATCTTTGGAGTATAGTAAATTCCTCTGAATTGAAATATTCCCTCTTGGAGGGACATTTTGAATATCGCTAGAGCAATGGTGATAAAGTATCTATTAGTAGGGCAGAGTCAGAAGGTCAGTAAATTTGGGAGATCTGAAATTGAAAAGCTCACAGGACCACTGCCGAGATTATAGGAGCAGTAAACAACTGTTGAGGAGAAGACTAAAAAAAAAGGTTGCAAGACTTCTCTGATTAGGGGTGTAGACACTGCAACCAGCAGAGCTGCCTGCGGGTCTGCAACATAAGAGATGAGAGTCGCAGCTTCCATGAGTTGTCACCTATGCTGGGTGGGCTTTTCAGTGATGCAGCTGCCTTTGTTTCCCTTAGCAACCCATCACTCTGCTCTGTAAGGAACCCCAATCAACCAATGGTTCAACAACACTGGTTATGGTGCAATTGTGCTTGGGTCTGTCGGCTGACCTGTGACCTTACTGGGTTGAGTACACAAGTTCACATCTCCCCAGGAAAAAAAGATTCAGGATAGTAGTACTGGAGGGGAAAAAAAAATTAAATTACTGGGTGTGATTGTGCACAGCTTTAATCCCAGCCTTCAGGAGGCTGAGAGAGGAGGATTGCTATAAATTCAAGGCCAGCCTAGGCTACAGATTGAGGTCCAGGTCAACCTGGTCCTAGAGTGAGACCCAACCTCAAAAAACAAAAATAAATAAGTAAATAAAATAAAATTACTGGGCCTGGGGAGATGGCTCAGCGATTGAGGCCCTTGCCTGCAAAGCCTAACAACCCGGGTTTGATTCCCTGAAGCTGGATGCACAAAGTGGCCCATTCATCAGGAGTTTGTTTGTACTGGCATTATGCTCTGGTGCACCCATTGTCTCTCTCTTGGTCTATTTCTTCTGTTTCCAAATAAAGACATAAATAAATATTAAAAAAGGATAATCGGGCTGGAGAGATGGCTTATAGGTTAAAGTGCTTGCTTGCGAAGTCTAAGGACCCATGTTCAACTCTCCAAATCCCACGTTAGCAGATGCACAAAAGTGAGGCAAGTTCAAGGTTGCACATGGTCCTGTGACCTAGGTGGCACAAGTGTCTGGAGTTCAATTTCAGTGGCTGAGGCCCTGGCATGCTAATTCTCTGTCTCTCTATATTTCTCTGTCTTGCTAATCAACCAATCAACAATAATAATAATAGCCAGGCATGGTGGCACACGCCTTTAATCCCAGCATTAGGAGGCAGAGGTAGGAGGATCTCTGTGAGTTCTAGGCCACCCTGAGACTGCATAGTGATTTCCAAGTCAGCCTGGCTAGAGCGAGACCCTTCCTCGAAAAACCAAAAAATAAAATAATAATAATAGGAAAGCTGGGTGTGGTGGTGCATGCCTTTAATCCCAGTACCAGGCAGAGGTAGGAGGATCACTGAGTTCAAGACTCACTACGGGTATGAGCTGGGTAGCAAAACTGCATAGTGAGTTACAGGTCAGCTTGTAAAAAAAAAAAAAAAAGTTAACGCTGGAGCTTAACAGTTAAGGCACTTGCTTGTGAAGCCAAAGGACCCAGGTTTGATTCCCCAGTACCCATGTAATCCAGATATGCATGGTGGTGCATGCATGTGGAGCTCATTTGCAGTGGCTGTAGGCCCTGGTGCATCCATTCTTTCTCTATCTGCCTCTTCCTTTCTCTCTAAATAAACAAATAAAATAGTAAAAAAAAAAAAAAGTAAGAACTTTTTTTATGTTACTCATTTTTATTTATTTATTTGAGAGCAACAGAGAGAGAAAGAGGCAGAGAGAGAGAGAGAGAGAATGGGAGAGAATGGGTGTGCCAGGGCCTCCAGCCACTGCAAACGAACTCCAGATGTGTGTGTCCCCTTGTGTGTCTAGCTAACGTGGATCCTGGGGAATGGAGCCTTGAACAAGGGTCCTTAGGCTTCACAGGCAAGTGCTTAACCGCTAAGCCATCTCTCCAGCCCAAGTGAGAACATCTTTAATTAATGAACTTAAACATATACATTTAGAAGGCTTTTTTTTTTTTTTTTTTTTTTTGAGGTAGGGTCTCACTTTAGCTCAGGCTGACCTGGAATTCACTATGTAATCTCAGAGTGGCCTTGAACTCATAGCAATTCCCCTACCTCTGCCTCCCAAATGCTGGGATTAAAGGAGTGAGCTACCATATCTGGCTTATTTTATGAATTTTTTTTTAAATATAATTTATTAGTTTTCTTTTCAGTAAATACAGACAGTTTGGTACCATTATTTAGGCTCATCTGTGATCTACCCCCTCCCATTAGACCCTCCTTGTTAATGAAAATGGGTCGTGCATTGTGGAGTTAGCCCCCAGTTATTGGTATGATAAATGTCTCTGCAAATCATGACCCAACATGTAACTCTGACATTCTTTCCGCCCCCTCTTCCGCAAGATTTCCCTGAGCCATGTTGGGTTCATTTTTGGTCTGCTTCAGTGCTGAGGTGTTGGGGGCCTCTGAGGCTTTGGCTCTCTGATTTGGTAGGAGTTGATTTTTCTCTGCGTCGATCTCCTTCCCCTTTGTGCTGGTATCTGGTTCACAGGAAAACATCACCCTTGCTTATTTCGCCAGTTGTCCTTAGTTTCAGTTGGGCCCCTTTTGAGGTATGTTGGGGCAGCTCTCTTCTTAGGATCTGCATCTATCTTTTTTTTCCCTTGTTGTTTGTAGTGCAGCTAGGCGGTCGCCATCTTGACCGGAAGTCCTATTTTATGAATTTTTGAAACAAGTTCTGACTCTGTAGTCCAGATTGGCCTTGCATTCACTAGGCAACCCATGCTGACCTCAGCTTTGTTGCTATCCTCCAGCTTGAGTTCTGGAATTACAGACTTTTTAAAGAAAAATCTCTCTCTCTCTCTACATATATATACATATATATGTATAATTTTTGTTAATTTGAGAGAGAGAGAAAGCAGGGGCGGGGAAAGAATGGACATGCCAGGGCCTCTGGCCACTGCAAATGAACTCCAGATGCATGTGCCACCTTGTGCATCTGGCTTATGTGGGTCTTAGGAAATCAAGCCTGGGTCCTTACTTTCTCTTCTTTCCTTTCCTTTTTTTTTTTTTTTTTTTTTTTTTTTAAGACAGTATGGGCATGCCAGGGCCTCCAGAAACATGTGCCATCTTGTGCATCTGGTTTACATGGGTACTGGGCAATTGAACCTGGGTCCTTAGGTTTCGCAGGCAAGCACCTTAACCACTAAGTGACATGTTGCCTGAAATTACAGATTTGAGTCACCATGCCTAGAAACTTTTATCTTTATTTTCAATTGATTTATTTGTTTATAGCTAGATTGCTAGTGGTCTCTCCTCTAAAACAGGGAACATCAATTCTTTCTACCTGAGACCAGAGAGAAAATTCAGCTTCTAGTTTATCTGTTTTTGTTTTGTTTTGTTTTGTTTTTGTTTTTTTCTAGGTAGGGTCTCACTCTGGCCCAGGCTGACCTGGAATTCACTCTAGTTTCAGGATGGCCTCAAACTCATGGTGATCCTCCTACCTCTGCCTCCTGAGTGCCACCACACCCGGCTTATCTGATTTTTTCAAAGTGAATTCAAAATGAGGAACAACCAATTTTGTCTTATCCTTATGCCTTCATCCCCAAGTACCAAGGAGATCCAAAGAGAATACCTGTCCCTTGTTTTCAGGGAAGGTAGGGTGTTGCCTATGGCAACCAACCACCAGACCACTTGAGATTTACCACTATAGATTCCCTGAGCCACAATGGCAATCATCTTGTAGGGAATAAATCTCAGTGAAAAGGCTATGGAGAAACTAGTTCTCTATCCCCAGTTATCTCTTTCTTTTTTTTTTTTTTTTAGTTTTTCAAGATAGGCTGACCTGGAATTCACTATGTAGTCTCATTGTGGCTTTGAAGTCATGGTGATCCTCCTACCTCTGCCTCCTGAGTGCTGGGATTAAAGGCATGCGCCACCACGCCTGGCCATCTTTGGCTTTTCTTTTTCTTTCTTTCCTTCTTTCTTTATTTCTTTCTTTCTTTTTGTGAGGTAGGGTTTTACTCAAGGCCAGACTGACCTAGAATTCACTCTGTATTCTCAGGGTGGCCTTGAACTCATGGCAATCCTCCTGCCTCTGCCTTCCGAGTGCTGGGATTAAAGGTGTGCGCCACCACCATGCCCGGCTCTTTCTTTTTCCTTTTTTTTTTTTTTTTTTTTTGTCCTGAGGTAGGGTCTCTAGCCCAGGCTATCCTGGATTCATCATGTAGTCTCAGGGTGGCCTTGAACTCACAGCAATCCTACCTCTTCCTCCCAAGTGCTGGGATGAAAGAAATGTACCACCATGCCCAGTGTGTCTCTGACTTTTCCTGAATGGCATAAGGGATGGTGAACAACCTTCTTGTACCAGGGGATGGGTTAAATAAGGATTCTGTTTCCACTGGGTCCCTGGGGCAAAGCAAAATACAAGGAAAGTTATCCTTGGCAGAAGTAAAAGTAGCAACACGGCGCCAGGGAGTCTTGCTGCCCAGTTTATAGCCTGGCATATGGTGTCAAAGCCCCTCTCTTTTTTAGGGGGAGTGGGTTGGGCTTGAGGCAGGGTTGCATTCTAGTACAGGTGACTTGGAACTCGCTCAGTACCTCAGACTGGCTTTGAAGTCACAATGATCTTCCTACCTCAGCCTCCCAAGTACAGAGATTAAAGGCAAGAACCACCACACCCAGCTAACGCTCTTCTGCTAAGCCTGTTTGGGGCTAGAGAGATGGCTAAACCGTTAAGGCACTTTTGCCTGCAAAGCTTGACAACCTGGCTTTGATTCCCCAGTACCCACATAAAGTCAGATGCACAAGGTGGCGCATGCATATGGAATTCTTTTGTAGTGGCTAGAGGCCCTGGTGGTGCCCATTCTCTCTATTCCTTTTCTATCTCTTTCAGCTTGAAAATATTAAGCATTGTTTGTTCATATGGGTGTTAAGGAATTAATAGTTGAACATCTACTCAAAGACCTATGATAAAAGAAAAGCACCTTTTAACTCTGAGTAGGCATGAGGTCACCTTCAAGACAGGATCCTCCAGAGAACCAGACCAAGCTTGATAACGTGGTACACATTAATTATGACTCTTGAGATCTTGGAGATCAAGCACCACCTGCTATCTGCTAGCTACAGGGCTGGGAAAGCTGGAGAGGTAGTTCAAGTTCAGCCATAAAGAAGCATAAAGGCTTGAGAACCAGACAGAAGAAGATATCCCAGGACAAGCAGACAGAGCACATTTACCCTTCCTTTCTGCCTTTCCATTCTCTTTGCGTCCTCAACTGATCGTACGATGCCCACCCACACTGACAAGGGCAGATCTCCCTTTTCAGTCAGCTGATTCAAATGCTACTCTCATCTGAAAATGTCCTCCTGGGTACACATTTAGAAATAGTATATATACATATATTTAGTTTTTCGAGGTAGGATCTCACTCTAGCCCAGGCTAACCTGGAATTCACTATGGAGTCTCAGGCTGGCCTCAAACTCATAGCGATCTTCATACCTCTACCTCCCAAGTGCTGGGAATAAAGGCATACGCCACCATGCCCAGATTTAGAAATAAATATTTTTTCTTCAGTTTTCCAAGGTAGGGGCTCACTGTAGTTCAGGCTGACCTGGAATTCACTATGTAGTCTCAGGGTGGCCTTGAACTCATAGCGATCCTCCTACCTTTGCCTTCTGAGTTTTGGGATTAAAGGCATGTGCCCCCACGTCCAGCTTAGAAATAATTTTTATTTATTTATTTGACAGAAAAAGAGGGAGAGGGAGAGAGAATGGGTGCACCAGGGCCTCCAGCCACTGCAAACTCCAGACTCATGTGCCCTCTTTACATCTGGCTAACATGAGTCCTGGGGAATCGGACCTGGGTCCTTTGGCTTTGCAGGCAAATGCCTTAACCACTAAGCCATCCCTCCAGCACCAGAAATTTTATATATATATATATATATATATATATATATATATATATATATATACACATATATGTATATATACATATGTATGTATATATATATGTATGTATATATGTATATATATGTATGTATATATGTTTTTATTTATTTATTTATTTATTTATTTATTTATTTTTGGTTTTTCAAGGTAGGGTCTCACTCTGGCTCAGGTTGAGCTGGAATTCACTATGTAGTCTCAGGGTAGCCTAGAATTCACTGTGATCCTCCTACCTCTGCCCACGAGTTCTGGGATTAAAGGCTTGCACCACCATGTCCTGCTTAGAGACAGAGAGACTATTTTCCCAGCTATCTGGGCCTCCTTCAGTGTCCTCACCTCGACTTAGAAGAATCAGCGTCCCTGAGCATGTGGCTCAGTTGGCAGGGTGCCTAGCATGCGTGAGCCCTTGGGTGGATCCTCAGCAACAACTGAGCAGGGCTGGTGTCACATACCTGTAACCCCAGCCTACAGGAGGTGGAGGGACGAGAATCAGAAGGTCAATACTGAGTCTGAGGCTAGCCTGGGCTACGAGACTTTATCTCATAAAAAAGACGGGGTGCTGGAAAAATGGCTTAGCGGTTAAGCGCTTGCCTGTGAAGCCTAAGGACCCTGGTTCAAGGCTCGATTCCCCAGGGCCCATGTTAGCCAGATGCACAAGGGGGCGCACTGGTCTGGAGTTCGTTTACAGTGGCTAGAGGCCCTGGTGCGCCCATTCTCTCTCTCTCTCTCTGCCTCTTTCTCTCTGTCACTCTCAAATAAATAAATAAAAACTATTTTAGGGGCTATCTAAGATCCTTCATCCCCAGAGTATCTAGGGTGCATAGTGAAGAGTTGCTTGTTAGCTGGTGTAGGGGGTACACCTTGAATCCCAGCACTCAGGAGACTGAGATAGAAGGACGCAAGCCAAACTGGGGCTACAGAATGAGTTCCAAGTCATCCTGGGCTAGAGTGAGACCCTACCTGGCAGTGGGGGAGTGGGTGGAAACAACAAAAAACAGAGTTGCTGTTGCCCTGAGATACTCTGTAGCTGCCTTCTCCCATGTCACTTGGCAAAGTAGTTCTTGCTGGGGACTGTCACAGCTCTGATGGGAACAATGCACTTTGCTGTGCTCTGTTGTTGTGCTGGGGTGCTCTCCAGCTATTAACCTCTGTGCAGGCTGGCACTGCCACAGCAGTGCTCCTTCTTTGGGGGTAGGAACCCTTACTCTTCTGTTTTACACTCAAAGAGGCATCCAAAAACATGCTGTTTGAACCCTGGTGTGTGATAGAAATGGGGAACAGCATTTTCATTCTTCCTTCTCCTCCTTCTTTTTTTTTTTTTTTTTTTGGTTTTCCAAGGTAGGATTTCACTCTAGCCCAGGCTGACCTGAAATTCACTATATTGTCTCAGGGTGGCCTCGAACTCATGGCGATCCTCCTACCTCTGCCTCCCGAGTGCTGGGATTAAAGGTGTGCGCCACCACACCTGGCTGCCTCCTTTTTTTGTGTGTACTCTAATCATGTGTGCTGTGGCATATGTATGATGTATACAAATATATGTGCTGATGCTGTCCACAGACCTGTGGAAGCCAGAAGAGAATATTGGTCATCTCCCTCTATCACTCACCCTCCTATTTTTCTTTCTTTCTTTCTTTTTTGTTTTGGTTTTTCGAGATAGGGTCTCATTCTAGCTCAGGCTGACCTGGAATTCACTCTATAGTCTCAGGGTGGCCTCAAACACATGGCAATCCTCCTACTTATGCCTCCTGCCCAGCCCCCTCATAGGTTTCCATGAGAAGGAGTCTCTTACTGATTCTGGAACTTGCCATCTTTCAAGAGCCCCAGTAATTCTCAGATCTCTACTATTCACAAGACTGGAGTTACAGACATGCATAGCCACGCCCATTGGCTTGCAAGGGTGCTAGGGGAACAAACTCAAGGAGTCTCTGGCCTCTTCAGACTCTCATGTTTGCTCAGAAACTGCACTTGACCACCGAGCCATCTTTTTAGTCTAGAAACTGTGCTTTCAATATATCCATTAGGGTGAGGCATGGTGGCACCCATCTTTAATTACAACAGAGGTAGGAGGTTCCCTGTGAGTCTGAGGTCAGAATGTGATTACAGATTGAGTACCAAGTTAGCTAGCCTGGGCTAGAGTGAGACCCTACCTCAAAACAGCAACTATGTATGTATGTATGTATGTATGTATGTATGTATGTATGTGTGTGTATATATATATATATATATATATATATATATATATATATATATATATATACACACACACACACATATACATATATATGTGTTTGTATATATATGTGTGTTTGTATATATATATACATATATATGTATGTGTATATATATATGTATATATGCACACACACAGGCATATATATGTTCATATTCTTGGTGAATCTTTTTGTTCCTTTTTTTCTTTTGAGGTAGGGTTTCACTCTTGTTCAGTAGTTCAGGCTGACCTGGAATTCACTATGGAGTCTCAGGGTGGCCTCAAACTCTTGGGGGTGGTCCTCCTACCTCTGTCTCCCAAGTGCTGGGATTAAAGGTGTGTGCCACACACCCGGCCTGTTCCTTTTTTGTTGTTGTTGTTTTTCAAGGTAGGGTCTCACTCTAGCCCAGGCTGAGCTAGAATTCACTATGTAGTCTTAGGCTGGCCTTTCTTTAACCTATAGTGATCCTCTTACCTCTGTTTCAAATGCTGGGATTAAAGGTATGTGCCACGATGCCCGCATGCTCCTTTGTTTTTATTTATTTATTTTTAACTTATTTATTTGAGAGAGAGAAAGAAAGAGAGAATGGGCGTGCCAGGGCTTCCAGTCACTGCAAACTAACTCCAGATGCATGCTCCACCTTGTGCATCTGGTTTACACGGGTCCTGGGGAACCGAACTGAGCTCCTTTGGCTTTGCAGGCAAGTGCCTTAGCTACTAAGTCATCTGTCCAGTCCTGCTTCTTTGTTTTCTGAGACAAGGTCTCATTATATAGCTCTGACAGGCTTAGAACTCACTATGTAGATCAAGCTGATCTCAAACTTGCTGCACTCCAGCCTCTGTCTCCTGAATGCTAGGATTCTAGGTATGCACCACCAAATCTTATGCCTACCTCTTAGTTCATTAGAAGAGAACCTCTCAAATGAGGTACCTAGTCTCATTTTCAATAAACTTCCTTAGAGGCCATCATCCCTGAGTTATCTGCAGTGGAGAAGACAAGAATGTGGGTCCAGCCGGGCGTGGTGGCGCATGCCTTCAATCCCAGCACTCGGGAGGCAGGGGTAGGAGGATCGCGGAGAGTTCGAGGCCACCCTGAGACTACATAGTGAATTCCAGGTCAGCCTGAGCCAGAGTGAGTCCCTACCTCAAAAAAAAAGAAAAAAGAAAGAAAAAAAAAAAAAAGAATGTGGGTCCAATCTTGTACAGCCATGTGCTATTGTTAAAGTGTTTTCCTTTGTTTTTTGTTTTTTCAAGGTAGAGTCCTGTTCTAGTCCAGGCTGACCTGGAATTCACTATAAAGTCTCAGGGTGACCTCAAACTCACAGAGATCCTCCTACTTCTGCCTCCCAAGTGCTGGGATTAAAGGCGTGCACCACCATGCCCAGCTTTTTTCTTTTTAAATATTTATTTTTATTTTTTTATTTGAGAGAGAGAGAGAGAGAGAGAGAGAGAGAGGGAGAGAATGGGTGCACCAGGGCTTCTAGCCATTGCAAAAGAACTCCAGATGCATGCGCCGCCTTGTGCATCTGGCTTACATGGGACCTGGAGAATCGAACCTGGATCCTTAGGCTTCACAGGCAAGCACCTTAACTGCTAAGCCATCTCTATAGCCCATGCCCAGCTTTTTGAAACTTTTTTTTAATTGACAACTTCCATAATTATAGACAATAATAAACCATAATAATTCCCTCTCCCTAGTTCCCATTCACAAATCCACTCTCCATCGAATCCCCTCCCCCTCTCAATAGTCTCTCTTTTATTTATTTATTTATTATTTTTGGGGGCGGGGAGTTTCCAGGTAGGGTCTTACTCTAGTCCTGACTGACCTGGAATTCACTATGTAGTCTCAGGGTAGCCTCGAACTCACAGCAACCCTCCTATCTCTGCCTCCCAAGTGTTGGGATTAAAGGCATGTGCCACCACGCACAGCTTCTTTCTCTTTATTTGACTCTTTCTCTCTCTATATATATCTCCCTCTCAAATAAATAAATAAAATAATTTAAAACAAAAGAATGTGAAGAATAATGGTGGCTCATGCCTGTGATCCTCAGCTTGGAAGGCTGAGGCAGAGGATTATCATAAATTTGAGGACAGTCTTGAAAGGGGGTGGAGTTAGGGTGACTTCTTATCTTTTGCCTAGTTCCCTAGAGATACAAACCATCAGGACCCCTCCTGGGAGGGAGGTCTTTCATAGGATTTAAACATTGTGGTTGGACAAGTTCAGCCCCTGGAAGTCAAGGTCCCAGAGCTAATGTCTTCCTGAGACAGCCCCTAGCCCTAACCAACCAGCTGGCCCTCTGGTTCACCTGGGCCAAAAGACACAACCCACCACCCTAAAGTCATAAATACCTTTGTAAGGGGAGGGCAGACTCTCTCACTCTCTCTGAGCATTTGGTATCTTCTAGCTGTGGGTGAGTTTTTCCCTTGGCTAGGCTTGGGCTGGATTGGTTCAGGCCCAGGCCCAGCAGGGAGAGCCCCCAGCCCTTGCTATCTGCATGGGTTCTTGATCCCCTCCAGCTCCTCACATGGTAGGAGCTCCTTGAACTTTTCTCCTTTCTTTTCATGCTTTTTCCCCCAGATCCATATCTGGTTTTATAGACTCCTGAGATGTTCCACATGGGCTTTTGGGCTCCACGTGGTGTACTTCTCCCTATTTTATCTCCTCTTATCTCCAAGCCTTCCCCTTTCCACACTCTTTTGTAAAATCTGAATAAAATGTGGTATTTTAAAAATCATTCTCAGTGGGGCATGTTGGTGCACGCCTTTAATCCCAGCACTTGGGAGGCAGAGGTAGGAGGATCATCCTGAGTTTGAGGCCACCTTAAGACTACATAGTGAATTCCAGGTCATCCTGGGCTAGAGCAAGACCTTTCCTTGAAAAACTGAAAAAAAAAAAAAAAGATTCTCTTGAATCTGGAATTGTCAATTCTTTGGTTACTTTGCAGATATGAACTCAGGGCTTGGGGTTCCATGAAGCACCCCAGAACCCCAATTTTCCCATTACAGTCTATGCTACAGTGCAACACTGTCTCAAAAAAAAAAAAAAAGAAAGAAAGAAAGAAAGAAAGAAAGAAAGAAAGAAAGAAAGAAAGAAAGAAAGAAAATTAGAGAGGCTAGAGAGATGGCTCAGAGGTTACAGGCACTTGCTTGCAAAGCCTTCTGTCCCAGGTGTGCATCACCATGGGCTGCTTAATGTTATTTGAAAGCGGTTAGAAGGTTAGGCTCATAGCTCCGTGGTAGAGAAATTACCTAGCATGCTCAAGTCTTCGAGTTTAAACCTAGTACTGAAAAAGAAGGAAGGAAGGAAGGAAGGAAGGGAAAGAAGCGTCAAAAAAATACATATGAGGGAGCCAGGCATGGTAGCACATTTGTTTAATCCCAGCACTCAGGAGGCAGAGGTAGGAGGATCACCATGTGTTCAAGGTCATCCTGAGACTACCTAGTGACTTCCAGGTCAGCCTGGGCTAGAGGAAGACTGTGGTAGTTTGAATAGATGGCTCCCAATATATTCAGTGTTTTATTAGTTTGTAGTTTGGATATGCAGCCACGTGGCTGGAGGACGTGTCAGATCTTAAGGTGTGATGGTGGGTTTGAAATTCCAGTCCAAAGCTATGCAGAGTGCCTAGTTCCACCTGGAATTCCTGAAGTGTGCTTGTGGCTTCTCTTTCTGCCTGGTCCTTTAAGAGGGGGCCAACTTCTGCCATTATGGATCTTCCCCTGAATCTGTAAGCATCAATAAATATTCCTTCCAAGCCATTCTCCATGCAGTTCAATGGGAGAAAGAGAAAACAGTGAAGATACTCAACAGTGGACACTGCAAGCCTTATATTTGGCCAGCCAGGACAAATGAGCCAATGGGTGCAATCATGGCACATCTGTCATGGTGGAAACCAACTGCCCTCCAGTTGGACTGGAGTCCCACTCCATAGGAGGGAATACATCCCTGATATTGAAAACTTAAAACAGGGGTAGTTATGAGCCCTAGGGGTGTAACATCTGCTGGTGCCTGGCTAAATGTATATACTAGGCTTATCAAACTGTTGAGTAAGCAATTCTCTTAATGTTCATACCCATATATTAATGCTACTCTCACTTTTGGTAGAGAACCTTCTCTTTTCAGATGGCAGTGACCTTGGGATGACTCAGAAGGCATCGTGGTGCTGGAAAGAAGTGAGTGACAGGAGTGCTCAGTACTGTAATATCTTTATCACACCTTCCAAGGCTCAGGGTCCATTGTGGAAGAGGTGGCAGAAAGAATGTAAGATCCAAAGGAAGGGTAGGACTCCTTACAACATGCTTCCCCCAGACACAAAATGGCCTGGATATCCATGACCTCACAGTGCCTGACACTACCTACACAAGACCATCAGAAGAGGAGGAAAAGATCATGACATCAAAATAAAAGAAAAACTGATTGAGAGGAAGGGATATGATGGAGAATGGAGTTTCAAAGTGGGAAGTGGGGGGGGGCAGGGAGGGTATTACCATGGGATATTTTTTATAATCATGGAAGTTGTTAATGAAAAAAATTGAAAAGAAAAAAAACATCTCTTCCTCCATTAACTGCCTGGTTTGGAAGTTCATTTCAGTGAACCTGAAGCTGTCTGTTACAGATATCATAACTGAAAAAAAAAAAAAAAAAAAAAAAAAAGAGGGGTTGGAGAGATAGCTTAGCAATTAAGACACTTGCCTGTGAAGACTAAGGACTCAGATTCTACTCCCCATAACACATGTAAGCCAGATGCACAAAGTGGCGCATGCATCTGGAGTTGGTTTGCAGTGGCTGGAGGCCTTAGTGTGCTTAATTTCTCTTTCTTCTGTCCCCCCTTCTCTCTAATAAATAAAGGAAAATAAAATATAGGGCAGGAGAGATGGTTTAGTGGTTAAGGCACTTGCCTTTAAAGCCAAAGGACCTAAGTTTGACTCCCAGGACCCACGTAAACCAGATGCACAAGGGGGTGCACATATCTGGAGTTCGTTTACAGTGGCTAGAGGCCCTGGCATGCCCATTCTCTCTCTCTCTCTCTCTCTACCTACCTATTTCTGTATCTCTCTCTCTCAAATAAATAAAAATAAAATACTAAAAAAAGCTAAACAATGTAAAGTATAAAGAGGGCTGGAGGAATGGCTTAGCAGTTAAGGCATTTGCCTGCAAAGCCAAAGGACCCAGGTTCGATTCCCCAAGTCCTATATTAGCCAGATGCACAAGGGAGCGCATGCATTTGGAGTTCATTTGCAGTGGCAGAGGCCCTGACACACCCATTCTCTCTCTTTCTCTCTCCCTCTTTCTCTGTCAAATAAATAAATAAAAATTAAAAAAATTAAAAATATACATATATATATAAACAGTAGCTGGGCGTGTTGATGCACACCTTTAATCCCAGCACTCGGGAGGCAGAGGTAGGAGGATCACCATGAGTTTGAGGCTACCCTGAGACTACAGAGTGAATTCCAGGTCAGCCTGGGCTAGAGCGAGACCCTACCTTGGAAAAAAAAAAAATCAAGAAAATTTAAAAACTAGGTGTGGTGGCGCATGTCTTTTAATCCTAGCACTCAGGAGGCAAAGGTAGGAGGATCACTGAGTTCAAGGCCTCCCTGAGATTACATAGTGAATTCCAGGCCAGCCTGGGTTACAGTGTGACCCTACCTTGAAAATAAACAACTTAAAAAAATACATATGAGTTCCTTTTTATCTTCCCTCCTTCTTTCTCTCTCTTTCTCTCTTTCTCTCTCTCTCTCTTTGTTGTTTATTTGGAGGTAGGATTTCGCTCTAGCCCAGACTGACTTGGAATTCACTATGTAGTCTCCAGGTAGCCTTGAACTGAAGGTGATCCTTCTACCTCTGCCTCCTGAGTGCTGGGATTAAAGGTGTGCACCACGACGCCTGGCATCTCTCGGTCTTTTAACAGACACTGGTGTCCATGTTCTAAAGTTTGGGAAGACAGCTGGGAGGTGTGGCTCAGTGGTAAAGTCTTTGTACAATATTTATGAGGCCCTAACTTCAATCCCTAATAAAAACATGTACACATAGAAAGTGTGGCAAGCCAACTGATTTTGGAGATAACTGCCTCTTAAGTGCTTCTGAGATTCACTGCTCACCACTTACTTGCTGGCTGAGACAGTCATTAGTTAGGTCAAGTGTAATGTAAGGATAATAACTAGTTTGTCAAGTCTGAGACAATAATGCATTCACTAGAAATACTAGTTATGCTCCACAGACACAAATATTCTCAACTTCCAAAGATTGAACTTCCCATATTTAAGGAGAGATGGTTCAGCAAGCAGTTAAGGCACTTCGCTGAAAAACCTAACAACTAGAATTCAATTCTCCAGTACCCACGTAAGCCACATGCATAAAGTGGCACATGCATCTGGAGTTCATTTACAGTGGCTAGAGGCTCTGGTGTGCCTATTCTCCTTCTCTTTCTCTCTTCCACTGCTTGCAATGAAATAAATAAAAGTATTTAATAACTATAAAAAAGAAGCCAAATTACTTAAAGGATCACTTTCTCCCTTTAACTTTGAAGTTAATTCATTTTCATAGAACTAGTTTCATTTTGAATCATTATTGTTTGAAATTAACTTGGAAGGCAATACATTATTGTTTACTTGTTGTTGGAATTTAGAGGAAAGAATTTCAGAGGAGCACAACCTGTGTACAAGTCTCGAGGCAGCAATGGCTTTCTAGAGGGACCCTGAAACTTAAGATAAACTTGTCTTTTTTTTTTTTTTTTTTTTTCCTGGTAGGGTCTGAGCCCAAGTTGACCTGGTATCTGGTATTCCCTTTGTAGCCCTGGGCTGGCCTTGAACTCATGGTGATCCTTCTATCTCGCCTCCTGAGTGCTAGGATTAAAGGCATGTGCCACCATGGCTGGCTTTTTTCTTCTTTGTGTGTGTGTGTGTGTGTGTGTGGTGTTTTTACTTTTTTTTTTTTTTTTGAGGTAGTGTCTCACTGTAGCCTAGGCTGACCTGGAATTCACTAAGTAGTCTCAGGATGGACTCAAACTCAGGGCGATCCTCCTACTTCTATCTTCCGAGCACTGGGATTAAAGGCAAGCACCACCACGCCCGGCTGTACATGTGTTTTTATGCATGTTCGTATGTGTGGTGTGTGTGTGTATGTGCACACACTTGTGTGTGCCTATGAAGGTCAATGTCAGGTATCTTTCTCAATTGCTCCCCACCTTATTTAATGAGACAGGCTATGTAGCCACCTTCTCCGTTGCTGGGACAAAGCACCCAACCAAAAGCAGCTGAAGGGAGTAAAGTTTTTATTTTGGCTTATGGTCTTGAGGGGAAGATTCATGATGGCCGGGGAAAGCATGGCATGAGCAGAGGTTGGACATCACCTGTACCACAGCAGGTGGAAAACAGCAGCAGGACAGTGAGCAAAATTCTAGCATGGGAACTGGCCATAACACCCACAAGCCTGCCCCCAATAAACACGCCTCCTCCAGCAAGACTCCACCTCCCAAATGGCCATCAGCTGGGGACCAAGCATTCAGAATATGTGAGTTTATGAGAGATATCTGATTCAAACCACCACATGGGGTCTCTCGTGGAACCTATAGCTCACTGATTTCACTGGACTAGCTCTCCAGCAAGCCCCAAGGATCTCCCTATCTCTGCCTTTTAGCACTGGATTACTGGCATGTGCTACCATGCTTAGTTTCTGCAGGTGCTGGGAATCCCAACTCAGGTCCTCTTACTTGCATGGCAAATACTTTGCTGACTGAGCCAACTCCCCAGCCCTCCAGTCTGACCCTTACCTGTGCCAAAAGAAAGAATAAATTAATGTATTATTTCTGGAGACAGAGTCTATGTTGCCTAGGCTGACCTCAAATTCCTAGACTCAAGTGATTCCCCTGCCTCAACTTCCTGAGTAGATGGAACTTTAGGCATGTGCCATCATGACTTGGCTTTGACAATGTTTTTTTGTTTTTGTTTTTCCTAAGTGAGGACGGGAGTGGGGGAGATTGACTAAAGGAAAGGTGGAGAGAAGGCTAATCAAAATCTAAGAGGATATAAATAAATCATATGGAAACCCACTTTTTTGGTCAATGGAACAGACAGGAGCCAGAGATTGTTACTAGAAAATTTTCAGTGCCAGGGATGGGATACTTTCCAGTGAGTTGTTGGCCAGGGAGGTCCCTGATGCCCCCAAAACATTATAGGCCATTGCTGAGGCCCTTGGTTTCCCACCAGGAATAGATGGTAAGACCCTATTGCTGAAGTGGCTGCAAGGCCACTGAGAAATCCTGCTGGAACTGAGCTGAGAACCTCCTCCACATAGACCAGCTGACAGAAAGGTGGAAGAAGCCATTCTGCATGAAATTCAATGGGAGAGAGAGAAATCACCAGTGAAGATACTCAACAGTGGACATTGCAAGCCTTATATTTGGCCAGCCAGGACAAATGAGCCAACGGGTGCAATCGTGGCACATCTGTCATGGTGGAAACCAACTGCCCTCTAATTGGACTGGAGGCCCACTCCATGGAAGGGTATATATCCCTGATACTGAAAACTTAAAACGGGTTAGTCATGAGCCCTAGGGGTATAACATCTGCTGGTGTCTGGCTAAATGTATATACTATGCTCACCAAACTGCCCAGTAAGCACTTCTCATAATGTTTATATTATATTATATTATATTATATTATATTATATTATATTATATTATTATATTATTATATTATTATATTAATGCTACTCTCACTTTTGGTAGAGAATCTTCTCTTTTCAGATGGCAGTGACCTTGGGATGACTCAGAAGGCATCATGGTGCTGGGAAGAAGTGACAGGAGTGCTCAGCACTGCAATATCTCTATCACACCTTTCAGGTCTCAGGGTCTAATGCAGAAGAGGTGGTGGAAAGAATGTAAGAGCCAAAGGAAGAGTAGGACTCCTTACAATGTGCTTCCCTCAGATACAAAATGGCCTGGATACCCATGACCTCACAGTGCCTGACACTACAGGAGGATTGTTGTGAGTTCCAGGTCATCCTGGGCCACTGAGAGAGCCTACCTTAAACAAATAAACATGTCTTGAGAACTCTGGGGATCAACTTCCCTGGGTGGTACAAAACCTCCCTCAATGAGGACCACTACTTAAACCTAAAGTGCAGCTGTAAGCTCACCCCACTGTCTTTTTTTTTTGGTCATTAAGAAATCCAGTTTGTGGGGGGAGGGAGGGCATTATCATGGGATATTTTTTATAATCATGAAAAATGTTAATAAAAATTGTGAAAAAAAAGAACTAGCAGTCTTACTAGATGTAAAAAAAAAGAAATAGTGGAGCTTTTGCATCATCAATCCCTGTCTATATCGCTCTGGCTTGACTAGAGTCTGCTTACACTATGTGAACTAAAGAATTGCTCATTAACCACTAGGAACACTATAGCATCGGATAACCACTGCCAGGGAAGGGGAAAGGACCTGCCCATGGCCACCCAGCTGCATTATCTTTAGAAAACCTGAGTGCAGAGAAGATTTTAGTGCCGGCTTACATGTAACTCCAAATGAAAGGAATAGGAATGTTCAAGTAAAATTACATTTTTGAAATGACTCAAAGTTCACTAGTTGAAATTAAAAGAGCCTCTTACTAGAAAAAAAAAACTATGCTGAGTTCTATTTTTCTAACTTATTTGGTTCACAGCACTTGCAGTAATATGTAAAATTTCAAAGGATTGCATTGCATGAGAGAGAAATGTATGTATATCTGAGGACATGAATAGCTGAAAGAATAAATGCTGCTATTATATTAAAAAAAAAAAAAGGCTGGAGAGATGGCTTAGCGGTTAAGTGCTTGCCTGTGAAGCCTAAGGACCCCGGTTCAAGGCTCAGTTCCCCAGGTCCCACGTTAGCCAGATGCACAAGGGGGCGCACGCGTCTGGAGTTCGTTTGCAGAGGCTGGAAGCCCTGGCGCGCCCATTCTCTCTCTCTCCCTCTATCTGTCTTTCTCTCTGTGTCTGTCGCTCTCAAATAAATAAATAGAAAATTTAAAAAAATAAATCCAGTTTACACTGAGCGTGGTGGTGGCGCATGCCTTTAATCCCAGCACTCGGGAGGCAGAGGTAGGAGGATCGCTGTGAGTTGGAGGCCACCCTGAGATTTGGCTTTCAGCTTTCTGGCTCCTGATGTGGGCTTGTGGTTTTCAATTGGCTGCCCTTTAAATAGGAAGAACAAGAAACCCCCAATAAAACAGGAAAGGGCATCATGTACTTTAGGACTTCCACCAGCAGGTGTCTCTGCAGCCAAGGGAGAGGAGTCCTTTTGGCCTCTGGAGGTGGAAGGATTTTCGAATTTAAATGGGGGAAATAAAGGCAGACACCAAGCAAAAAAAGAGCTAGGGCACTTCCTACAGAAACGATTCCCAATTGTTCAAATTGTTCTCAGCCATCAGCTGGAAATGTTGCTAAGAGGAGCAAGAGCCCCTCAGTAGAAGGAAACTGTACTAAGCAGAGTCCCAGTCTTGTCAACTGTAGCAACTGCCAATGAACTCCTGATGAACACAGCACTTTGTGCATCTGGCTGTACGTGGGTATTGTGGAATTGAACCCTGGAGGTCATGCTTTGCAAGCAAACACGTTTAACTACTGAACCATCTCTCCAGCCCAACTACTTGAGCTTTGATCAACTGAAGATAACTCACCTTACAAAGCATGCCTGCTTGTGAGAAAGTTGTCCTGGATGAGCTTTTTTTTTTTTCAACTAAATGTATTTATTGCTCTAGTGAATTAAAAATAAAATAATATCAAGTGGGCTGGAAAGCTAGCTTAGCAGTTCAGGCCCTGGCCTGTGAAGCCTAAGGACCCATATTCGACCTCTCTCCAGATCCCACATTAGCCAGACACACAAAGATGGGGCAAGCACAAGGTCACACATGGCCAGAAGGTGGTGCAAGCATCTGGAGTTTGACTGCAGTGGCTTGCCTGGCATGCCAATTCTCTCTGTAAAAAAAAAAAATTAGGGCTGGAGAGCTGGCGTAGTGGTTAAGTGCCTGCCTGTGAAGCCTAAGGACCCCAGTTCGAGGCTTGATTCCCCAGGACACACGTTAGCCAGATGCCCAAGGGGGCGCACGCGTCTGGAGTTCGTTTGCAGTGGCTGGAAGCCCTGGCGCGCCCATTCTGTCTCTCGCTCTCTATCTGCCTCTTTCTCTCTCTGTCACTCTCAAATAAATCAATAAAAATCTTTTAAAAAAATTAAATAATCAAGTTAGGTGCAAGGAGTGTAGCTCACAGGGTAGAGTGCTTATCTTCCATGCACAAGGTCTGGATACATCGTAGCCCTGCAAAAGTGGTCACTACCAAGGAAACTCCAAAGGGGTACTTGGGTATTAATAAGAAGATATTGAGCAGGAATGCTAATATAGTCACAACTAAGAGGCAGAGAACCAGTAGGGAGGGAGTAATAGCATGCACTCGTAAGCTCCATTCTGGAGGTTGAGGCAGGAGGATTGGGAGAGAGGAAAGAAGGGGAGAGGGAGAAGGGAAGGGGATTGAGGGAGGAGAGGAGAGAGAGAAAGAGATAGATTTTCATTTTGAAAGATTCATCTGGGAGGATTCAAAAGATGATCAATAATCCAAACATTCTTTAGCTGTATCTAAAAGCTTGTATAAAAAGGAAGGGTGACAGGCCCAGAAAGCCAAGTGCCACATGTTCTCTCTCATATGTGGATCCTAGCTACAGATGACTGAGCTTCTGCGTGAGAAGGAAAATACTTGGCAGCAGAGGCCAGTAAGTTAAAAAGGAGACATAAAGGGAAGAGAAAGGAAGGGAGGAGGACACTTAATAGGTTGATATTGTATATATGTAATTACAAAGATTGTAATGGGGAGGTAATATGATGGAGAATGGAATTTCAAATGGGAAAGTGTGGGAGTGGGGAGGGAGGGAATTACCATGGGATATATTTTATAATCATGGAAATTGTTAATAAAAATTAAAAAACAAAAACAAAAACACACTTGAGTCTAGAAAAAAAAATAAATAAAAAGGAAGGGTGAATCGATTAAAAAGAAAAATGTAGCTGGAGAGATGGTTCAGAGGTTAAGACACTTGCCTGGGAAGCCCAAGGACCCTGGTTTGATTCTGAGCACCCCTGTATGCCAGATGCACAAAGTGGCACATATCTAGATTTCATTTGTCCTGGCTGGAGACCCTGGTGTGCCCATCCTCTCTCTATCTGTCTCTCTCTCTCTCAAGTAAATAAATAAAAACCTTGCTGGGCATAGTAGCACATGCCTTTAATCCCAGCACTTGGGAGGCAGAGGTATGAGAATCTCCATGAGTTCAAGGCTACCCCGAGACTACATAGTGAATTCCAGGTCAGCATGGGCTAGAGTGAGACTCTACCTCAAAAAAACAAATAAATAAATAAATAATAATAGAATGGAGTTTCAGGGGAAGTGGGGGAGAGAGGGCATTACCATGGGATTTTTTTATAGTCATGGAAGTTGTTAATAAAAAATTTTTTGAAAAAAATAATAAAATTATAAATAAATAAAAGCCTTAGTGTTAAAAAAGAAAGAAAGAAAGAAAAATGTGGGCAACTTGAACAGTCAGTCCTTGACACAAAGCTTATTTATCTTTCATTCAGCTCTTGACTGTCATGTTTTATGACAAAAGACCAAGTTATTAACTTTTTTTATTTTTATTTTTGTTTATTTTATTTATTTAAGAGTGACAGACAGAGAGAACAAGAGGCAGATAGAGAGAGAATGGATGCCCCAGGGTCTCCAGCCACTGCAAACAAACTCCAGATACACGTGCCACCTTGTGCATCTGGCTTACATGGGTCCTGGGGAATACAAGCCTCGAACTGGGGTCCTTAGGCTTCACAGGCAAGCACTTTACTGCTAAGCCATCTCTCAGCCCCCTGTTTATTTATTTATTTTGCTTTATCAAGGTAAGTTCTTGCTCTAGCCCAGGCTGAACTGGAATTCACTCTGTAGTCTCAGGCGGTCCTCGAACTCACAGGGATCCTCCTACCTCTGCCTCCCAAGTGCTGCTATTAAAGGCGTGCACCGCTACACCCAGTTTCAAATGGTTATTTTAGACCTGCTTCTGGGTACCCAGATGAGATACTCCAATGAGATGGGCTTGATCTGGGATTGAAGCACACAAGCCACACAGCTTAGGTGGTGATGGAAAACAGCCAGCAAACACCAAGCTCATAGACAGCTCTTGCAGAGAACCAGTGCATCTGGAGTGTTCAGACATGCGCCCACTCTGACCCAGTTCCTGTGTGATGGCAGAATTTATACTTGTTAGGGAAATTAGCAGCATGTAAATACTCTATGGTGTTATCTCTTGGCATACGGAATTTTGAATAATGTTCCCATGTTAAGTGACTGTTAATAGCAGCTTATTTCAGAGAGTTGATATAAAATATAGGGGGTTGGACTTTCTTTAAGGTCTTCATGGCTCTGAGAATGCATGAAGCAACAGAGTTTTCCTTTTCAGTTACTTGTAACCTTCCCTGCACAGTCTAAGTGGACCCATAAAATCACCAAGTGAGCCTCACATCTCTGTACTTCCAGCACTATGGAGATGGTTACTAAGTTCAAAACTATCCTGGATGGGGCTGGAGAGATTGCTTAGCAGTTAAGGCGCTTGCCTGAGAAGCCAAAGGACTTTGGTTCGATTCCCCGGGACCCACATAAGCCAGATGCACAAGGGGGCTCATGTGCCTGGAGTACGTCTGCAGTGGCAGGAGGCCCTGGCATGCTCATTCTCTGTTTCTCTCTATCTGCTTCTTTCTCTCTCTCTCTCAAATAAATAAATAAATAAATAAATAAACAAACAAACAAACAAACAAACTAGCCTGGATGGGTTGGGCATTGTGGCATATGCCTTTAATCCCAGAATTTGGGAGGCAGAGGTAAAAGGATCTCTGTGAGCTCAAGGCCAGTGTGGAACTATGGAGTGACTGCCAGGCTAGAGTGAAACCCTACCTTGAAAAAAAACCAAAACAAACAAATAATGACAACAGCAACAACAAAAATCTAGCCTGGGCTACGTAGCAAGACCCTGTTTCAAAATCAACAAAGTAAAATCATAAAGAAGGGTTTGGCATGTGTCTGGAGTTCATTTACAGCGGCTAGAGGCCCTAGTGTGCTTATTATCTCTTCTCTCACTCTTTCTCCACCCTTGCAAATAAATAAATAAGTTAAAAAAAAAAAGAAGAAGGGTTTGGGGAGATGGTTCAGTAATTAAAGGTGCTTGCTTATAAAGCCTGCTGACCTGGGTTTGTACCCAGTACCCAAGTAAAATTAAGATAGAGCTGGGCATGGTGGCACATGCTTTTAATCCCAAGAGTCAGAGGTAGGAGGGTCACCATGAGTTCGAAGTCACTCTGAGACTCCATAGTAAATTCCAGGTCAGCCTGGGCTAGAGTGAGACCCTACTTTGAAAAAGAAAAGACAAAAAAAGAGTTAATGTAGGGCTGGGGAGATAACTTAGTGGTTAAAGTAACTTGCAATGCAAGCCTGGTGACAAAAGTTTGAATCCTCAGAACTCATATTCTGATGCAAGTAGCATGTGTGTTTTTTAGTCCCAGTCCACTATGGCAATGAGAGGAGGAGTCAGGAGAATCCCAAAACTCATAGGCCAGCTAGTGTGGTGTTTGGAGTTGCAAAACAACAAGAGGGAGTCTGTCTCACAGCAAGATGGAAGGTGAGGACTTACACTCTGAGGTTGTCCTCTGGCCACCACTTATGCATGTGGCACACATGTCCCCCTCCCCCCCCAATACTAATTTAAAAGAGTTAATGTAAAAAAAGAAAAAGAAAAAAAAAGAACTAGGCCGGGTGTGGTGGCACATGCCTTTAATCCCAGCACTCGGGAGGCAGAGGTAGGAGGATTGCCGTGAGTTGGAGGCCACCCTGAGACGATTTAGTGAATTTCAGGTCAGCCTGGGCTAGAGTAAGACCTTATCTAGAAAAAAAAAGAAAATGAGATAAAGAGCTAATGTGTGATATCTCACTGCTTATATCACTCTTGGGTCATCAGAAACTTTTTGTTTGTTTGTGTTTTTGAGGTAGGATCTTGCTTTAGCACAGGCTAACCTGGAATTCACTATGTAGTCTCAGGCTAGCCTTGAATTCATGGTGATCTTCCTACCTCTGCCTCCTGAGTGCTGGGATTAAAGGCATGCACCACCACACCAGCCTTCTCCTCCTCTTCTTTTTCTTCTTATTTTTTTATTTTTCAAGGTAGGGTCTTTAGCCCAAGCTGACTTGGAACTCACTCCATAGTCCCAAACTGGCCTTGAGCTCACAGCAAACCTCTTACTTCTCTTGGAGTACTGAGATTGAAGATGTGTACCACCACGCCCAGCTTGAACCACTTTTAGAAGTATCTACTGTTCTATCATTTCCATCTAGAATGCTTTGGCTTGGTCTTTTCAAGATCTGTAAACAAGACAAAGTGACATTTCATTGTAGAAAGTCCCTTTTAATCCCAGTACTTGGGAAGCAGTGAGTTCGAGGCCATCCTGAGACTCTGTAGTGAATTCCAGGTCAGCCTGAGATAGAGTGAAAGCCTACCTTGAAAAACCAAGAGAGAGAGAGAGAGAGAGAGAGAGAAAAGGGGGGGGAGAGAAAGAAAGTTCCTTTTTTGCCATATATCTTTTGTGGTTTTGGAAAAGAGGGATTTGGTAATAGTGGCTGGTTATGAGGTAGGTGGTGGCTCTGTTTTCCTCTTAGGAGTTTTCCTCTCAGGAGTGTTGGAGGGTCTCTGAGAATGCAGCCCCTCCCCCAAGCCTGTCTTCTGTATCTGCCACAAGACAGGAACACACCCACTGGGCTATTTCTTAAGGACAGCTGTTTTGAGCCATGAGTCTTTTCAGGGTGTGTTTTACAAGTGGAACCACTACAGGCACTTTGTTAAATTGTATAGCCATGGTGTGTGTGTGTGTGTGTGTGTGCTCACCTATTTGGCCACTCTAGCTAGCCAACTTGCTCTGGAGTCTCTTGCTTTGAGTGCTGGGATTATATGTGAGCTGCCACACCTGCCCAGCATTGAGTGCTGGGGATCCAAACTTAGGAACTCATGCTTGTGCAGCAAGAATTTTACCCCTGAACCATCTTTGTAGCCCCTAGTCTGTTGTTTTATTTTTTAATTTTTTTTGCTCATTTTTATTATTTATTTATTTGAGTGTGACAGAGAGAAAGAGAGAGAAAGAAACAGACACAGAGAGAGAGAATGGGCACGCCAGGGCTTCCAGCCACTGCAAATGAACTCCAGACGCGTGCGCCCCCTTGTGCATCTGGCTAACGTGGGTCCTGGGGAACCGAGCCTCGAACCGGGGTCCTTAGGCTTCACAGGCAAGCGTTTAACCGCTAAGCCATCTCTCCAGCCCTAGTCTGTTGTTTAAAATAGGGCGCGTCAGCTGCCTGTTTTGCCCTGTCTTGCTTGTAGGAATTTTCAAACTCCTCTTCTTCCCTAGTGCCAGCTTTCCATTATTTTCACAAATATCAGAGACAATCAATTGATAAAGTGAGAAGGAGTTTTTCTTTTTCCACCTGCTGTCTTAGAGACTATGCCATGATTTATTACTTGATTCCTTTGCTTATGGGCCTGTGGTGAGGCAGCACGTCATGGTGGCAGCATATGTAAGAGCAAAACAATTCTCTGCATGGCTGGGAAGCAAAACAGAGAGACAGGAAAAGTTTTAAATCCCGTAATTCCTTTCAAGGATATGCTCCCAATTCCCTGAAGCCCTCCTCCCACCAGACCCTATCTCTAAGTTTCCACCACTTCCTAATAATGCCAACTTGGGAATCAAGCATTTTAAAGAATATTTGTGTGTGTGTGTGTGTGTTTTCATGGGAGTGAATGAATATGGGCACACCTGTGTCATGGTGTGCCTGTGGAGATCAGAGGCCTTTTCACCTCTTTTGAGGCCAGTTTCTTGCTCTACTGTTTTTTGTGGCGCTCACTAGCAGCTTTTGGGAAATTCTCTTACCTCCATTACAGGATTATAGAAGCCATTTAAGGCTTCCAGATTTTATGTGGGGCCTGGGGATGGAATTTGGGTACTCCAGCTTGAGCAGGGAGTGCTTGCTTTATCCACTGAGCTATCTCCCCAGCACCTGGGTTCAAGCTTTTAACATGTGAGATCTTAGTGTACATTCAAGATTGGAACTGTCAAACTGGGTCTAACTTGAGACCAATTACCCTGAATTCTGGAGAAACTCATTTTCCTTCAGACATGCACCTTTTCAGGGATTATGATACCTTGAGGAAATATCCCAGGCTCCAGAGGTAGGCTTCCTGGGTTGGAATCCCAGTCCTTCCTTCCCTCCCTCCCTCTCTCTCTTTCTTTCCTTCTTTCTTATTTATTTCTTTATTTATTTTGTTTTTTTTTTGAGGTTAGGTCTCACTCTAGTTCAGGCTGACCTGGAATTCACTATACAGTCTCAGGGTGGCCTTGAACTCATGGTGATCCTCCTACCTCTGCCTCCCGAGTGCTGGGATTAAAGACGTGCACCACCATGCCTGGCTTTCTTTCTTTTCAGGTAGGATATTGCTTTAGCCCAGGTGACCTGGAATTCACTCTGTGTTCCAGGCTGACCTCACACTGATCCTCCTGTTTTTAAATTAATTTTTTTGGTTTATTTTTATTTATTTGAAAGTGACAGACAGAGAGAGAAAGAGGCAGATAGAGAATGGGTGCTCCAGGGCCTCCAGCCACTGCAAACGAACTCCAGACACTTGCGCCCCTTTATGCATCTGGCTAACGTGGGTCGTGGGGAAACAAGCCTCGAACTGGGGTCCTCAGGCTTCATAGGCAAACGCTTAATCGCTAAGCCATCTCTCCAGCCCACATTGATCCTCCTACCTCTGTCTCCTGAGTGCTGGGATCAAAGGCATGTGCCACCATGACCAGCCTTGAATTCCAGCTGTACTTCTTCCTAGCTCTCCAACCTTTGCCAAGTCCCTTAACCCTTCTGAACTTTGTGTGCCTTATCAACAAGGTGATGATAATAATATCTCTCTCAAAGGGTTACTGTGAGACTTAAGTGAGTTCACACGTGTAAACAGTAGTGTAGTGCCTTGACAAACTGTCACTGTTGTTATTATTATTTTGTGGTATTGGGGAGAAATCTAGGGCCTTGAGCATATTAAGCATATGTTCTACCACACCTACACCCACAGCCCCCAAATTATTGCTATTAAGTGTGAACTCCTCCTTAAAAATCTGACTCAGTCTTTTGTACTCAGTACATCCTTATATGGAACATAATACATCTGAACTATTTTCCCTTATTTCTGATTTCCTTTGATGAATTTTCTCTACTCCCATTTTTCTATATTTTCACCAAACAGGGAGAGCTTCAGCAAGTCTTTTATTTGACACTTAAATCAACAAACCTCTTTTTAGCTTCACTCCATAAAGACCACACATAACACATGGTTACATTTGGTTTATTTTTTGGAATATACCTCTTCTCGTTGGAAATTAGATCAATGCTCCATTTTTCTAAGTCTTCTTCAGTGTTGTCTTTAATAACCTAGAGAGAGAGATTGTTGAAATTCTGTCCATGGACAGAGGACACTGTGAGTACATAGTCACTAATGAGGGAGGTTTCAGTACCACTCCTATAGCCTCCGGAGTGAAAGATTGTTTCTCTGTTTTATCAGCCAGTTGTTTCCTGTTGAGCCCCCCAGTGAAATGGGAAAATTGGGGCTCTTAGGCCTAGTCTCAAAGTTAGAGACAGGGAAGGATCATAAACTGGAGAGAGGCTGGCCACACCCCATTGTTTATCTAGGATTGTGTGAGCTCAATTGATCAATGGGCTTAACCAGTTCAAGAAGCAAGGTCCACTTCATCCTCGTCTTTATTTGCTTGTAATGGAGCCAATTAGTGTTAATTGTGTTGGCAGTTTGGAACAGCCACCAGGGAACTGATCCAAAGTAATTGTGGGATGACCCCCTCTGTCCCATCTAAGTTTTAACCATTACTCATTATCAGATGGGGAACAGAGCAGGAGGAAATATCCTATGATCAGAGAGAGAGAGAGTAAACCTGTATTCCTCTTACCAAACATACTGTGCCCTGAATGTCAGTATTATTATTATTATTTTTTCTGAAGTAGGGTTTCACTCTAGCCTAGGCTGACCTGGAATTCACTATGTAGTCTCAGGGTGGCCTTGAACTCACGGTCATCCTCCTACCTCTGCCTCCCAAGTTCTGGAATTAAAAGGCATGCCGGGGCTGGAGAGATGGCGTAGCGGTTAAGTGCTTGCCTGTGAAGCCTAAGGACCCCGGTTCGAGGCTCGGTTCCCCAGGTCCCACGTTAGCCAGATGCACAAGGGGGTGCACGCGTCTGGAGTTTGTTTGCAGAGGCTGGAAGCCCTGGCGCGCCCATTCTCTCTCTCTCCCTCTACCTGTCTTTCTCTCTGTGTCTGTCGCTTTCAAATAAATAAATAAAATTAAAAAAAAAAAAGGCATGCTGTGTGGGGCTGGAGTGATGGCTTAGTGGTTAAGGCACTTGCAGGCAAAGCCAAAGGACCCAGGTTCGATCCCCCAGGATCCACATAAACCAAATGCTCAAGGGTGGGCATGCCTCTGGAGTTCGTTTGCAGTGACTGGAGGCCCTAAGATGCCCATTTTCTCTCTATCTCTCTCTCTGCTTGCAAATAAATAATATTAAAAATTAAAAAAACGGTATGCACCACCACCCCAGGCTCTGAATGTCAGTTTTTAATATTGCAAATGCAGTAGCCTGACCATACGGGAGACACAGGTATGGAAGCATCAGGACTAGGTGAAAGGGATTCATTTTCACAGAGCAGTGTCCAGAGCCTTCCCTTTCCCTTTGAGGCAGGCCAAAGGCTATCTCTCATTTACAGCCCAATTTATTACCCCATCTCTACTAGAGGTAGCTACATCAATCTACTTAATAAATAGGGGAATGGGAAGGAGGAGGGAGAAGCCTGGGAACAGTTTTCAGATAGCAGGATGGAAGAAAAAAACATACGAATTTTATTGCTGGAGTTCTTAATTTGATCATTCATGTCCTTGGAGAGTCATTGGCAAGTATGGAATTTTTTAAAATTTTTCGTTGTTTATTTTTAATTTACTTATTTGAGAGTGACAGACAGAAAGAGACAGAAGTATACCAGGGCTTCCAGCCACTGCAAATGAACTCCAGACGCTTGCGCCCCCTTGTGCATCTGGCCAACGTGGGTCCTGGGGAATTGAACCTGGGTCCTTTGGCTTTGCAGGGAAATGCCTTAACTGCTAAGCCACCCCTTCAGCCCGGAGTATTCATCTTTAAACACTACGTGATTCTCCGGACATTGTAGGCCACCACTTCACCAGGGTTAAAGGAGCCACAGAAATAGGATGCAGACACTGACAGCCGGTTAGCTAGCTATAGAACTTGTTAGAGACAGGTAGGAAGGAAAACGATGTTCCTTCCCTGGCCCTCGCCCACCCAGTGATCGGGGTGCATGCTTAGGCTGGTTTCAACGCCCTTGAACACGCAAACACTACTTTCCCCATTCTCCTGTGTTAGATGACGATCAGACTGATTGTACCAGGTGAGCTGGGTTTTGTAAGCGCTCTACCAGTTTCCCGTCTTGCTACCAACTTGGTTAGAGTTGCTTAAATACTGTAGCTATTCCTGCCTCTGTGGCCTCAAGGGCTAAAGTGGGACAGGGCTGGTATTTTTGGTGATGAGGAAATCCTTTTTTAGGGAGGTTGGGAGGTGGTTGATGTGGGACAGAGGTCACCGCAGGGATCCAGTCCAGGAACGATGGAGGGGGGGGCTCGGCTGTGGGTCTCGCACCCTCCGCCCCGCAGTCCGGCAGAAGCTTCGAAGTCGCTGGCAACCCTCGAGGTTCCCCACTTACTTGCTCCCCAGAGGGGGGCACCCGGGAGCCAAGCGCCTCAGGAACCGGGACCCACGCGGGAAGGTCGAGCTTGCCGGTGAGGTCACGGTTGCCATGGCTCTGGGCAGTGACGCGCGTCGGCACGTGACGCGCTGTTGCCATGGCACCGGGCGCCCCGGCGGCACCGGAGCTCCGCCTCCCGGAGTGACGTCCGTCGGCACCCCCCTCTTTCCGCCACCCCCCGTGCCCCCTCCCCCCCACACAGCCGGCTCCCCGCGGCCCCGGAGGTTTCACTGCACAACAAGATGGCGGCGGCGGCGGCGAGCGGAGCTGGCGGGGCTGCCGTGGCCGGAGCCGGGGGAGCCGGACCGGCGGGCCGTCTGCTGCCTCCTCCCGCGCCGGGGCCCCCGGCCGCCCCCGCAGCTGTGTCCCCGGCGGCCGGTCCGCCGCGTCCCGCAGCCCCGGCCTCCCGCGGGCCGATGCCCGCTCGCATCGGCTACTACGAGATCGACCGCACCATCGGCAAGGGCAACTTCGCGGTGGTCAAGCGGGCCACGCACCTCGTCACCAAGGCCAAGGTAGTGGCGCCCGGCGACCGCGAGCGAGCGAGGCTGTGGGGTTGCGCTGCCCCGGGGAGCGTCGCCGGCTGGCGGGGTCAGGGGAGGTCCGCGGTGCTCCCCGCGGGGGGCTCCGGGGCTCGGCGTGTGGGACGGCGTCGGGGACCGGGAACCGGGGCCGGGGTGGGGGCTGTCCCGGATGGAAGTGGGAGAAGGCAGGGGCAGCGGCGGACCCGCCGGCGGGGAACTCCACAGGGCAGCGGGGCGCGCGGAGACCGGGGGCGCTGAGCACGCGGGGCATGGGGAAGGAGGGGTGATCCTCGGGGCCGTGGAGGGGCGTGGGTGAGTGGACAGGCGGCATTGGAACTCTCAGGGGGCCCGGCTGACTGGACGCCCAGAAGACTCCGGAATCCGAAGGGAAGAGGGCAGGAGCGCACTTGAAATGTGCACCAAGGGGATGGGGAAGACAAGCGCAAGCCCGCAGACCCCGACTTCTGAGGGGCTTCCGAGGGACCCCGGGATAGTCGGGGACATGGACTTGAGGGGATCTGTAAGTGGGTGCCGGGCACGGGGAGGTATGAGGAACCTGGCACCCATGACAGAGATAGGAATCCACGTTTGATCTTGTGAGACTTATACATGGTGTCAGTGGAAGCCTGAAGGGGACACTTGATTATTGCAGAGAAGTCAATGAAGAAAACGGGAAAGAAAATAAGGGGGAAAACTGTTTTGTGTGCCTGTATGAAAGGGCTCAAGGACAGAGGTGAAGGGGAGGAGGGGGTTGTGGTGGCACTAGCTAATCAAGGGTTAAACAGTTTGGGAGAGCTGGATTGCTGGTTATTTTTAGTTGTCAGAGGGTCTGGAATTGTGGGCTTTGTAGAGCCAGGGTGGGCTTTCAGTGGGGAGAGGAAAGCTTAGATGGCAGGGTGCAGACCCCAGAGGATTACGCTCATTGGACCCCTTGGTTCCCAGGGGATTTGAGGAGCTGTAGTGAATTGGCCAAGGTCAATTAGGAAATCATTTAGGTATACATGTAAAATTATTGTTTTGAGGAAAAATATCTTGATTCATTGAGCGTATTGACGAATTCCTTTAAAAAAATTAAATTTTTTTTTTTTTGGTTTTGTCAAGGTAGGGTCTCACTTTAGCCCTGGTGATCTGGAATTCACTTTGTAGCCCCAGGCTGGCCTTGAACTCACAGTGATCCTCCTACCTTAGCCTCCCAAATGTTGGGGCTAAAGGTATTCACCATCACTACCAGCTTTATCTTTTAGTTTTGGTGGAACCCACAAAGCCCATTTTAACTCCCAGTTATTATATGCTCAGTGCCTCACTTGAATGAATACTTTTAATGTCGTCATTCATTTCAAGTTGCAGTTTGAGTTTTTACTTCTTCCTCAGCCTGGTGAATGAAGAATTCTTACAGCAGCTGCGGCAGCTTGCTATCCTAGCCACACCAATCCCCCTCACCTCCTCGAGCTAGCCCTTGCTTATTGTCACCTACACTGTTTTGGCTTTTATGGGAGTCACTCTCTTTCAGAAGTCAATGACTTATCTGGGCCTTCTCTCCTGCACACTTGCAACCTGAAGTTCCTTCCCCTGCGCCTCTCTGTCAAAGAGGCCCTTCCTAGGGTGGCTGTGGCCAATTGATTGGTCAGTTTCACTTCCTGTGGAAGGACCCTTTCAGGCTTTTTGTCAGCTTTTATCAGAGGCCCTCAAGACTTCAGATCAAAACTGAGTAAGATACTCAGGTTCAGAATTTCCTGTTGCTTTTCTCAGACCCTTAGCAGGAGTAGGCTGAGCCTAGAATCTGGGGGAGTGTTCCCAGTTCTGTTTACTGTTAGCCAAGCCAAACTTGTATTTACAAACAATGTGCCATGTTCCTTGATTTCCTCTTCTCTTCCAAGTAACCACATTTTGCTCCTGTGATTATTTTGCCCTGATCTCTAGGGAATAGACTCCATGAACTTAATTGGTTGTCTGTCTTATAGGGCTCTATGATTTAAAGAATTTTGAATCTTTCAGCCTTTAAATATTCTAAAATATTGATTAAAAAAATCTATGACAGGCAGAGTTAAATGTCTTATAAATGTAACTGCAAACAGTTGATTCCTGGCTTTATATATATAAAAGAGACGTTTCTATCTTCCGTAGTCAGCAAAGCCAGTGCCTAATTATGGCTGGTCTGCCCGCTTTCTAATTTGTATGAGCCTGTGTATGTCATAGTGTTTCTCTGAGACCTTGGTGCCCTTTAGAACTGTAGTCTTTACAGTATTGGCTTGTTTATAAATGGGTGTCACTGTTTACATTGGTTTTTATCATTGATCATTTGTGGTGTGCTGTTATGCAATTCCTGCGTATGGAAATACTCAGTCTTGAATGAGGCTGGAATGGCTTGGACAATGAGTTGCATGTGTGAAGAGGCCACACCGGCATTCATTCGTGTTTCTGTAGCCATGTGCAATTTCCTATTTGCAGTTCCAAGTGCCCTATCTTTTGCTGCTTAAATTACCCTGACGACATGAGTGAAGCTTAACTCACAAGGAGTTGTCATGTGCTCGGGGTGAACAGAGAGCATATTTTGGCCTGCTCCCTGCTTATCTGAATCCACTTTGGAAGGGGTCCTCAACTGCTGACAGCTTAGATGTGCCCAGCAGCTGTTGACATACAGTATGATGGCCTATTAAGGCCATGGTTTAGTTATATAATGGTGGGTAGGTGCTGGAAGGCACAGGAGCTGCTGTCTCTGAGTTCAGGTAGGCAGATTTTCCTCCCCTTGCCTGCAGCATGTGTCTTCTGCAGTCAGGTCAGATGTGAACAAAGTTATTTTTCCCCCATTGCTTTCTACTATGTGTGATCTTGTTTTCTCTTTTAGAAGTGTGTGATTTTTATTTTCTTTCTCCCCTTATCTCTTTAGTCACTGAAGGGTCTGGGTAGATAAAAGCCAGACTTTGGTAATTCTGATGATGTTTGTGTTGGCTGAAGGAGGTTAGGTAATAGGTGTTTTCTGAACATCAGAGGTCTATTTATGACCCCTTTTCTTACATGACCCATTCCAAGGACTAAGAGGCTAAAGTAAACTTCATTTATTAACTAAGCTACTGCACTTCATTCAACAGTAAGTGGGGAAGCTGGCCCTTTCCTAAGTAGTGTTGACTCTCGGTGCTCCTCGGGTAGGACCTGGGGTGAATCAAATATTGTAGAGCAGAGGAAATGCCTGCCTAGTAGGATTTTTGGGTACTTTTGCAGCACGGCATCCACGAGCTCAGGCTTCACGTTGGCAGCACTGCAGTGCCTGGAGCATCACTGCAGAGCAGTTCACACGAGCCAGTACTCATCCGAGACAGATTTTGGTCAGCAGCTCACCCTGTCTTTGTCCTACCTGCTTGAGTTTTTTTTTTCTTTCTTCTTTTTCCTTTTTCTTTCTTTCTTTCTCTCTTTCTTTCTTTTCTTCTTCTCTTTCTTTATTTCATTTCATTTATTTCTTTCTTGAAACCTAGCAGAAACAGAAGTGAAAGATTCTGTTCTTTTGGTAGAGCACTATAGAATACTAAAGAGATTTAAAAAGTAGTTTTTTTTTGTGCCTAATTATAATGTCAAACTAGTTGAATGAATGAGAACAAAAAGTAAATTATATTTTGGACAATTTTTTAAAAAGTTATTTGTTTATTTATGAGAGAGAGGGAGAGAGAGAGAAAGAGAAATAGGCATACCAGGGCCTCTAGCCACTGCAACAAACTCCAGACTCATGCACCACCTTGTGCATCTTGCTTATGTGGGTTCTGGGGAGTTGAACCTGGGTCCTTAGGTTTCACAGGCAAGTGCCTTAACGGCTTAGCCATCTCCTCAGCCCTGGACAAATATCTTTAAACTGTCTTTTCAGCAACTATCTGTCAGTTGCCTGAGACTGGTTTGTGAGAAGAGCTTCAGCTTTACCTGAGACTGCCTGTCTTGAATCCTCTGCTGCTCAAGACTGGTGTAGTCTTGGTCCATGAAAAGTTGGTCAGCTCAGTGCTTATATTTCTTCATCTCTAAAATGGTTCAACAGTAGTGCTTACCTCACAAGTTTGAGTGTTGTGAAGATTAAATAGGATAATATATGTGAAGCTATTCATGCAGTGCTTGGCACTTAGGAAGCATGCAGAAAATGTCATCATCGTTCTCATCATCATTAAGTGCTTTGGTAAGCAACATGAGTAAGACAAGCCCCCTTGTTTGCATTTATCTCCTGGAAGACCTGACAGTTCTGTGTAGGTAGATACAACGTAAAAAAAATTTTTTTTTCTAGGTAGGGTCTTGCTCTAGCCCAGGCTGACTTGGAATTCACTATGTAGTCTTAGGCTGGCCTCAAACTCACAGTGATCTTCCTGCCTCTGCCTCCTGAGTGCTGAGATTAAAGACGTGTGCCAACATGCCTGTTTTGTTTTTTCCAAGGTAGGGTTCTACTCTGGCCCAGCCTGACCTGGGATTCACTATTTAGTTTCAGGCTGGCCTTGAACTCATGGTGATCTTTCTGCCTCTGTCGCCCAAGTGCTGGGATTAAAAGTTGTGTACTACCATGCCTGGATCCTGTTCTTTTTTTTTTTTTTTTTCCTTTTATTTATTTATTTTTTTATTTGCAAGGAGAGAGTGATAGATAGATAGACAGACAGACAGACAGACAGTGGCGCCAGGGCCTCTTGCCACTGCAGATGAGCTCCAGATGCATGCACCACTCTGTGTATCTGGCTGTATGTGGGTGTGGGGCAATAGAACTCTGGCCAGCAAGGTTTGTAAACATGTGCCTTTAACTGCTGAGCCATCTCCCTAGCCCAAAGGTATGCTTTCATGCAAGAAAAAAAAAAAGTTTGTTAACTATTTCCAGGTCCCACTTTGAAATTCCTGGATGTAACACTCTGTAGCCCAAGCTGGCCCAGAGCTCATTATATATGGGGTAGCTTTGAACCTGTAATGATCCTCCTGCCTCAGTTTCCCTAGTGATGGGATTATAGGTATAAGCTACCACATGGGGCTATGAAATTGTTACTTTCTTTCTTTTTTTTTTTTAAATTATTTATTTATTTATTTGAGAGCGACAGACACAGAGAGAAAGACAGGTAGAGGGAGAGAGAGAGAATGGGCGCGCCAGGGCTTCCAGCCTCGAGATTGTTACTTTCATTAAACACTTTTTTTGTGTGTGGTTTTTTGAGGTATGGTCTTGCTCTAGCCCAGGCTGACCTGGAATTCACTATATAGTTTCAGGTTGGCCTCAAACTCATAGCAATCCTCCTACCTTGGCCTCCAGAGTGCTGGGAGTAAAGGTGTGCACCACCATGCTCAGCTCATTAAAATAAACAAAAATAAGTTTTTGTTTGGGGTTGGAGAAATGGCTTAATGGTTAAAGTGCTTGCCTGCAAACCCTAACAACCAGGGTTAGATTCCCCAGTGCCCATGTAAAGCCAGATGCACAGAGTGGTGCTTGCACATGGAGTTTGCAGTGGCTGGGGGCCCTGGTATGCCTGTATTCGTTTTTTCTCTCTCTCCTTGCAAATAAATAAATGAAAAAAAAAATAAATTAAGAAAATTATTTATTTGCTAGGATGTGTAGGGAGGGAGAAAGGGGCTACTGTAGACCCTCTTTCTTGTTGCTGTAAACTCCAGGTGCATATGGTACTTTGTGCATCTGGCTTTATGTGGATAGTAGGGAACTGAACTTAGCCAATAGGCTTTGTAAGCAAGTGTCTTTTTTTTTTCTGTTTTGTTTTTTTGGGGTAGGGTCTTGCTCTAGCCCAGCTGATTTGGAATTCACTATGTAGTCTCAGGGTGGCCTTGAACTCAAGGCGATCATCCTACCTCTGCCTCCCCAGTGCTGGGATTAAAGATGTGCCCCACTATGCCCTACTCTGCAAGTGTCTTTTTTAACTGCTGAGCCATCATCCTAGCCCCTAAACTTTATTATGTATTTGTATGTGAGTGTGGGCATGTGCACCACAACATGTGTATGGAGGTAACACAGGACAGCTTTTAAATGAGTTTTTACCTGTCCAAGTCATTTGAGGTGGGGTTTCTCAATTTGGATTCCTGATTTTGACTCTGCTATTCTTTGCTGCTCTCACCTAGAGCTTCTAGGACATTCTGTCTCCACTTCCCATCTGCATCAGCTCCTGGGATTAAAGAAGTTAACCATAGCTTCTGGCTTTTTATGATGGGTCTGGGTTGGAACTTGGGTACTCCAGCTTGGGCAGTGAGTGCTTTATCGACTGAGACCTCTGTCTCTCCAGACCCCCAGTTAAAAAATAAATTTTAAACAAGAAGGTTAGCTAATTAAAATTAACTTTGGACTTTACTTGGGCTACATCAAAATTAAATTGATTAATTAACTTAGTGGTTCTGGGGATTGGACTCTCACACATTAGGCAAACATTTGTACCACTGATCCATATTCTCATCTTTCCATCCTCCTTTTTTGTCCCAGGATTTCACTGTATGTCTCTGATTGGCTTGGAATTTACTGTATAGCCCAGGCTGGCCTTGAGTTTATGGCAGCCTCAGCCTCTTGAGTGCTGGATTATAGGTGTGTACCCTGATATCCAGGTGTTTTTTAATTTTCCTTTCTAATTTATTATTTTTTAAAGGCTTTATTTATTTATTTTTAATTTATGAGAGATAGGACGGGCACACCAGGCTCTCTAGCCACCACAAATGAACTCCAGTTGCATGTACCACCTTGTGCATCTGGCTTACATGGATACTGGAGAATTGAACCTGGGTCCTTAGGCTTTGTAGGAAAGCTCCTTAACTGCTAAGCCATCTCTCAATAAAAATCAAAAACTATTATTTATTTATTTATTAGAGAGAGAGAGAATGGGTGTGTCAGGGCCCCTAGCCACTAAAAATGAACTTCAGATGTATGTGTCACCTTTTGCATCTGGCTTACGTGGGACCTGGGGAATCAGACCTAGATCCTTAGGCTTCACAGGCAAGCACCTTAACTGCTAAGCTATCCCTTCAGCCCATTTTTTGAAATTTTTTGAGATATGGTGTTATATGTGTTTCCGTCTAGTCAATGATTGGCCATCCTCCTACCTCAGCAAGCGTGCAGCACCACACCTGGCTTGAATTTTTATTTTTTCCTTCTTTTTTTTTTTTTTTCGAGGTAGGGTCTTGCTCTTTCCCAGGCTGACTTGGGATTCAGTATGTAGTCTGAGGGTGGTCTGGAACTCACAGCAGTCCTCCTACCTCTGCCTCCCTATGATTTGGGATTAAAGGTGTGTGCCACCATGCCCGGCTCCTCCCTTCCTTCCTTCCTTCCGTCCCTCCCTCTTCAAGGTAGGGTCTTGCTCTAGCCTAGGCTGACCTGAAATTCTATCTGTAGTCCCAGGACAGTCTCAAACTCACAGCAGTCCTCCTACTTCTGCCTCCTGAGTGCTGCTGGGATTAAAGGCCAAGAAAAAACCAGCGTGGTGGTGCATGCCTTTAATCCCAGCACTTGGGAGGCAGAGGTAGGAGGATCACCGTGTGTTCGAGGCCACTCTGAGACTACATAGTTAATTCCAGGTCAGCCTGGACCAGAGTGAGACCTTACCTTGAAAAACCAAAAAAAAAAAAAAAAAAAAAAAAGGCTAAGAAGGCATGTGCCACCACGCCTGGCTATTTTATTTTTGTAACTTACTTTGTGTGTTTGGGGGAGTGGGTGCTTGTGGAGGCCAACAACATTCAGTGTTGTTCTTCAGGCATTGGTTACCTTTTTATTTATTTATTTATATTTACTGACTGTGTGTGTGTTCTTGAGGTAGGATCCCACTCTAGCTCAGGCTGACCTGGGATTCACTATGTAGTCTCAGAGTGGCTTCAAACTCATGGCGATCCTTCTACCTCTGCCGCCAAGTGATGGATTAAAGGCACGTGCCTCCACATCTGCCACTGGGTACCTTTGTTTTTAAATATTTATTTATTTATTAGAGAGAGAAAGGGAGGGAGAATGGGCACTCCAGGGCCTCTAAGCCACTGCAAACAAACTCCAGATGCATGTGCCAACTTGTGCATCTGGCTTATGTGGTTCCTGGGTATTCAAACTCGGATCCTTAGGCTTCTCAGGCAAGTATCTTAACTGCTAAGTCATCTCTCCAGCCCACCCTTTAAAAAAATATATTTTTATTTTTATTTACTTATTTGAGAGAGAGAGAGAGAGAGAAAGAAGGAGGGAGGGAGGGAGGGAGAGAATGGACATTCCAGGGCCTCTAGCTGCTGCAAACACACTTTAAAAAAAAAAACACTTTAGCCGGGCGTGGTGGCGCACGCCTTTAATCCCAGCACTCGGGAGGCAGAGGTAGGAGGATCGCCGAGAGTTCGAGGCCACCCTGAGACTACATAGTGAATTCCAGGTCAGCCTGAGCCAGAGTGAGACCCTAACTCCAAAAACCAAAAAAAAAAAAACAACAAAAAAAAACACTTTATTTGTTTATTACAGAGTGAGATAGAGAGAACAGGCATCCCAGGGTCTCTAGCTACGGCCAATGAACTCTAGATGTATGCACCACCTTGTGCATCTGGCTTATGTGGGTACTGGGAATTGAATCGGGTCCTTAGGCTTCACAAACAAGCGCCTTAACTGCTAACCCATCTCTCCAGCCCTGCAAACAGACTTTTGAGGCAAGGTCCTTCAACGGTCTGGAACTTGCTTAGTAGTCTAGACTGGCTGGCCAGTAAGCTCCAAGGATCAGCCTGTTTCTACTTCCCTTGCCCTGGGATTACAAGCATGGGCCACCATTCCTGTTTTTTTTTTTTTTTTCCCCCACTTGGGTACCGGGGATTGAAGTCAGGTTCTCATGTTTGCAAGGCAAGCACTTTACCAACTGAGCTATCGCTCCAGCCTCTGTAACTAATTTGAATCACATTCATGTTGGAACAGTTTGTTCATATGTAGTTATTTTTTTCTTCAGCGATTCACTTAAATTATGTGAAAAATATGTAAAAATGTTCCTGCAAGTTTAAGAACCTAGTTACAGCTGGAGATCGTTGCACATGTTTGTAATCCCAACACCGGGAGGCTGATGCAGGAGGGTAATGAGTTTGAGTACAATATAGGTTTCATAGAAAGTTCTAGACCATCTTGAGTTATGTAGTGAGACCCTGCTGCAAAAAGCAAACAAGCCAAGACAAGTGTGGTGGTGGTGCTTGCCTTTAATCCTAGCATTTGGGAGGCTGAGATAGGAGGAGGTGGAATGAGTTTTAGGTCAGCTTGGACTATCGAGAGGCCCTACCACAAAAACAAACTGAAACTTCTACTCATGCCACCCCCAAACAAAATGATTTGCATTCTGCATTAATAATGTACACCCTGAATTAAGTTTTTTTTTTTTTTTTTTTGAGACAGAATTTCACTCTTGTCCAGGCTGACCTGGAATTCACTACATAGTCTCAGGGTGGCCTTGAGCTCATGATGATCCTCTTACCTCTGCCTTCCCAGTGCTGGGATTAAAAGTATGTGTCACCACGCCCGGCTAGGAATTTAGTTTTAATTTAAATTTTTTGTTGATTTTTTTTTGAATCTATTTTGTTTGTGTGTGTTCATGTGTGTGAGCGTAGTGCGTGGAGGTCAGAAGGCAAGCTCAGGTGTCTTGTGTGAGATGGTCTCTTTGCTCTCCTCTGCGTCACGTAGGCTGGCTAGCCCTTGAGCTTTGTGGGATTCTTGTGGCTTTCTGCTGGAGGAGCACTAATTGCAGACAGGCCACTGCTACGTCCTGCTTTATGTAGGTTCTTGGAATTCAGGCTCAGGTCTACCTACTCGAGGACCAGACCTTTGCCTGCAGAGCCATATCCCTGGCTGAGGATTTTTTAAAAATATATTTTATTTATTTATTTGAGAGAGGGAAGGAGAGAGAGAGAGAGACAATGGGCATGCCAGGGCCTCCAGCCACTGCAAATGAACTCCAGATGCACGTGCCCCCTTGTGCATCTGGCTTATGTGGGCCCTGGAGAGTTGAACCGGGATCCTTTGGCTTCCCAGGCAAATGCCTTAACCAGTAAGGCATCTCTCCAGCCCTGGCTGAGGATTTTAAAATTTAAATGTTACACACAGAAATCATTTGCCCCTAGACTTCATTTCAAAGACTGACCAGCCACATCTTTGTGTGCTGTTTTATTACAGGCTCATCTCATGAGGGTACAAAGCACAGTGGGCTAAAAGCATTATTTCTGTCTTTTTAAGGAAGCAGACGAGATCGCGCTTGTGCCCTTTGAAAGTTAAAACAAGAGTCATGATAAGTAGAAGGAAGAAAGAATATCAAAAAGAATCTGATGGGGGTGGGGAGGGAGGGAATTACCATGGGATATATTTTATAATCATGGAAAATGTTAATAAAAATTAAAAAAAAAAAGAAAAGAAAAAAAAAGAATCTGAAAGCAGTATTTCCATTAGGGGATGGTCGCTCCATCCCTAGACAATCTAGAACTATCTGTTGCAAGATGACAAAATTTATTTTGGTGTAGATGTGATGGGGTTTCTAGCTGTGTTGAAACTTTGTGAAGTGCTAAGACTGATTAGGATGTCTTTCTAGAGTCAGAGTACAAGTCTTCTACTTTCAGCATCAAAGATGTTTATTTTAACATTTTGACTTTGGTGCCAGCTCCCTAGAAAGTCATAGATCTGGCTCAAGCCAGAGGTGCCCAGACTAGTTATTTCTGTGCCAGAAATGCTGTTTTCATTTTCCAAGCATCATTCTGGCTAATGTTTCCTAGTGCATGACGTAAAAGAGAACAAAATGGATGCTTTGAAAAGGGAAAAAAAAAGAAGAAGAAGAAAGAAAAAGAAATGCTCTTGACTTGCCAGTCTCAGTAATTGTAAAAAGTACTTAAGGGCTGGAGAGATGGCTTAGCGGTTAAGCGCTTGCCTGTGAAGCCTAAGGACCCCGGTTCGAGGCTCAGTTCCCCAGGTCCCACGTTAGCCAGATGCACAAGGGGGCACACGCGTCTGGAGTTCGTTTGCAGAGGCTGGAAGCCCTGGCGCGCCCATTCTCTCTCTCTCTCTCTATCTGTCTTTCTCTCTGTGTCTGTCGCTCTCAAATAAATAAATAAATAAAATAAAAAAAATTAAAAAAAAAGTACTTAAGACATTTTTGCTATGAGGTGGGACTTTTCCCTTACCCATCCATTCACTCAGCACATACTTAGTTGAATGAAGAGTGTTATATCAGGTTCTAGTCTAGGCTCTGGAATACATTACTGAGGAAGCGAGACAAGAAGCACTTGTCTTCCTGGAATTTGCTTTCAAACAGATGGAGATATGCAAGAGACATGCAAACCAAAACTAACAACAACAGAAATAAACCCCCTTTTTGTGATGAGTACTGAGAAAAAAATGAATGTGTGCCAACTATTGGGGAGGGGCATGCTTCAGATAGAGTGGCCAGAGGAAGAGGGTGGTACTTTAGCTGAGATCTGAATGTTGAGGAATAGTTAACCTGGAAAGGAAGATCTGGAAGACAGAACATTCTGTGCTGAAGGAATGGCAGGTGCAAAGGCCTTGGGGGGGGGGAGGGGCTACACTTGGATCATTCAAAGGTTAGCTCCCAGGCTATGTGTCTTGAGTTAAGTGAATAAGGAATTGGGATGGGATGGTAAGGGGTAAGATTAGACAGGGAGATTATGTAGGCCTTCTAGTCTACTTATGGAATGAGTATGAACGTGGGATTGACTTCAGAGAGTATCATAGCAGAGCACTCAACATCTGATTTGTTTTCAAATACTCATGTTGAAGCCAGGCATGGTGGCGCACCTTCCCCCCACCTGCCCCACCCAGGTAGGGTCTCCCTCTGGCCCAGGCTGACCTGGAACTCATTGTAGTCCCAGGCCTCCAGCTCACAGAGATCCTCCTCCTCTGCTTGCTGAGTGTTGGGATTAAAGGTGTGCACCACCACACCTTTAATCTCAGCACTTTGGGGTTGTGGTTGCAGGATTGAGATGAGTTAAAGCCTGGGGCCACTGAGTGGGTTTCAGACCAAAAAAAAAAAGACCAAAAAAGGCAAAACAACAAAAACAAAAATAAAAAACAAAATAGGTCAAACTCTCATCTTGATTATTTTATGGTTAAGGGCAAAAAAGCTTTATTGGATCCATTTCTTGAGACAGGGGAGGTATTCAACTTTTAACAACTTGCATTCTTTCACACCAAAAGAGAATGCTGAGTGGCTCGCTGTCTAGGGTTACAGTTGTCGCTTAGGATGTGGGAGAATGCAGTATATTTTATCCACAAGCTAAACATAACCAGCCAACAAATTGCTGTTGATTTATTAGCACAGAAAGAACCTTGGAGATGTTCTATTCAAAGCTTAACAGAATCTAAAATCTCAGCATTTAATGGATTATTACATAAGTCATTTAGACTATATTTGGGGGCAGGGACTGGTCTGCTCTTCTTTGAGGGTAGCTGTCTTAAGTCTCCTAACTAGCTAGATCATAATCTTTTTCCATGGATGGTGCCTTCTTACAACTCATTAAGAGAACTGGTCGTGTAGGTACATATCCTGATGACATAGGTGAGAGCTAAGAGAACCACTTATCTCGGGTTCTTCTTAATTTGGTTCTGGTTTCTGGCCTGAGATAAACCTGTTCTCCAAACGAGTGACCTTACCTATCTGGTGAGTGTCTGGCTCCTCCTAATAGTTACTTGATCCCTCACTGGTGCAATAGTATTGTTATAGTGTCCTGTAGGTGCTTTATGATAACATCCAGAGGCTGAAAACTACATATATTTTCTTAGGCTTCTGTCCTTGTGTAATAAATCATTGCTAAATAAATAGGTTAGGTAATGACATTGAGAAGCCTCAACAACCTGTGAAGAATTAGCTTGAAAGGCTTTTTTGTTTAGATCTGTTCAGAGAGTGCCTGTAATGGTGTTCAGGAGGCAGAGTTCAAGGCCAGCCTGAGATTATATAGTGAATTCCAGGCCAGTTTGGGTTAGACCCTACCTCAAAAACAAACAAACAAACAAACAAACAAATCTGTTCAGAGTAGAATCTCTTCAGCTAATGCAGAGCTGTTGGGTGAGCTGTCATGAAGTTATGTTAGGAACAACTTGCTGTTTAGCAGGTGTGTGGTCCATGGTTGATAAGGGCTCTCTGCCACCTTAACTATTTTATCTCAAAATTAGTCTATTCAAAGAGGTGTGGTAGTACACATCAGTAATCCCAGCATTTAAAGAGGTGGAGGCAGGAAAATCAGGAGTTCAAGGCTATCCTTGGCGACATAGTAAATTGTGGTCTCAACAAACAATTAGATTGTGAATTTTTAGCCACGTTTTCCCAGAAACTGGATAGGTAGAAAACCTGTTGCTTGTTTGTCTCTGTGGGCTGGGCTTACTCAGCTGGATTCTTTGGGCCAGTTACTTTAAACTAAATTTAGCGCTTGCTAACCAGCAGTTTGTTTTCTTTCTGATAGCCTCCCTCTACGCTAAAGAATGGGAAAATTTAGGTTAGCATCATTTCTCCCCCACCTTCCCTCCTTCTTTGCTCTTTTTTTTTTTTTTTTCCCCTTCTGTGCTTTGAGAGTGAAAGAATGGGCATGCCAGGGCCTCCTGCCATTGCAAACGAACTCCAGAGGCATGCGTCACCCTGTGCATCTGGGTTCATGTTGGTACTGGGGAATTGAACTCAGGACATGCTTTGCAAGCCAAGTTCCCTTAACCTCTAAGCTATTTCTCCAGCTGCTTTCTTTTTCTTTTTTTCTTTCTTTCAAGACAGAGTCTTAGTATGTAGTCCTAGCTGGTGTGGTAGTCACTACTAATTTAGGCTGGTATTGAATTCATTGCTAGAAGAGCAGAGAATATTGACACTAGGATAAAGAAAGAGAAATTCAGAATTGGAGAGATGGCTTAGCAGTTAAGGCATTTGCCTGCAAAGCCTGAGGACCCAGGTTCAGCTCCTCAGAACCCACATAAGCCAGATATATATAGTGGCGTATGCATCTGGAGTTTGTTTGCAGTGGCTAGAGGCCTTTCTTTCCCTCTCTCTCTTAAATAAATAAATAAAACTACTTTTTTTTTTTAAGAAAGAAATTCAGTAATACAACTGAAATGTGTTTTTTCAAAATCTGAGGCCTGGAGAGATGGCTTAGCAGTTAAGGTGCTTGTTTGCAAAGTCTTGGTGGCCTGGGTTTGATTTCCCAGTACCCAATATATAGCCAGCTGCATAAAGTGTTGATGTGTCTGGGTTTGTTTGCGGTGGCTAGAGGCCCTGGTGCGCCCATTCTGTCTCTCTGACATACTTGTGTATTCCTTTAATCCCAGCACTCTGGAAGCTGAGGTAGGAGGATCACTGTGAATTAAAGACCAGCCTGAGACTACATAGTGAATTCCAGGTCAGCCTGGGCTAGAGTGAGATCCTACCTCAAGCCTCTCACCACCCCCAAAAAAGTTTGGAAAATTCAGAAAATTATGCAGAAGGGAAAATATCACTCAAAATCCTGATACCCAGTAGCTGCTGATATTGTAAAATACAGTTGCTTCTATCTATATATTTAAAAGTAGGATTAAAACAGGCATGGTGGTTTATGCCTTTTGTCGTAGGCCATCCCAGGCCAAGGTAGTAGGATCATTGTGAGTACACAGCAAGCCTGAGGTTAGAGTGAGTTCTCCTTAGCCTGGGCTAGAGTGAGACCGCCTCCAAAAAAAACCCCAAATAAGTAAATAAGTAAATAAATAAATAAATGAATGTAAGCTGCACGTGGTGGTACACGCCTTTAATCCCAGCACTTGGAAGGCAGAGGGAGAGTCTCCCTGAGACTATCAAGTGAATTCCAGGTCAGCCTAGGCTAGAGTGAGACTCTACCATGAAAAACCAAAAATAAATAAATAAATAAATGTAGGATTAAAAAAATGTAGGATCAGGCCTGGTGTGGTGGCGACGCCTTTAATCCCTGCACATGTGCATTTAAAGTCATAAAACCATTAAAAATAGTAATAGTGCCAGGTGTGATGGTACACACCTTTAATCCCAGCACTTGGGAGGCAGAGGTAGGATCACAGTGAGTTTGAGGTCACCCTGAGACTACGTAGTGAATTCCTGGTCATCCTGGACTAGAGTGAGACCCTACCTCGGAAAAAAAAAAAAAAAGTAGGATCATATTTGTACATTTTGCTCCTTACTTACTTAACACTATAAGCATTATTTTGTTATTAGAAACTGGTAATAAATATCAATTTTTGGGCTGGAGAGATGGCTTAGCAGTTAAGCGCTTGCCTGTGAAGCCTAAGGACCCCGGTTCGAGGTGTGATTCCCCAGGACCCACGTTAGCCAGATGCACAAGGGGGCGCATGCATCTGGAGTTCATTTGCAGTGGCTGGAAGCCCTGGCGCGCCCACTCTCTCTTTCTCTCTCTCCCCCTCTCCTTCTCCCTCTCCCTCTCTCTCTCTCTTTCTCTGCCTCTTTCTGTCTGTTGCTCTCGGATAAATAAATAAAAATAAAAATAAAAAAAAATACTTTAAAAAACTGGCTGGAAGCCCTGGCACACCCATTCTCTCTCTCTCTCTCTCTCTCTCTCTCTCTCTGCCTCTTTCTCTGTCTGTTGCTCTCAAATAAATAAATAAATAAATAAATTTATGGTATCTGCTTTTAGTGATATGATTATTGTTATTTTAAGAAACTTTTTCACAATTTAAAGTTATTTTGGCCAGTTTTTAATTTTATAAATTTTCTGTGATAACTATTTTTGTATATACATCTATAGTGTATTTCTGATTTTCCCCCCTCTGGCTAGATTGTTTGAAAGTGAAATTACTGGGCCAGAGGAGCACATGTTTGTGAGACACCTGATACTACATTACCACATTTGCTTTCCAGAAAGATTGCACCAGGGTTTGCCTCCCAGCAGGGCATGAGAAGGCTTGTCTCACCCGGCAGGCAGCTCTGGCTGGCTGTCTTACTTATCTCCCTCTGCTTATGTTGATGTGGGGGTCTCCTGCACCTGCAGCAGATACAGTGGGGTCAGAAGAGGGGGAGAGCAGAGCAGTTGCATGTAGAAACTGCTTTTCTAGAGGCAAACCTGGACAAGGAAAGAAGAGCCATTGTGCGTCTAACCGTTCACTCAGGTATCATCATCTCCTTATTGCTTGCTCACAGAGAGACAGCACCTCTACCAGAAACTGCCAAACGAAAGAAAGGCACATGAGAAGTGAACTATGACTACCTGGAACTTTTCATTATATTTTGTTGAGACAGGGTTTCACTATGTAGCCCAAGTGAGCCTCAAACTCATGATCCTCCTGCCTTGGCCTACTAGTGTTGGGATCACAGGTATGGCCCACCATGTCTAACTTTAGTTTGTATATTATTGTTCATCACTTACTCGTTTTGAATCAAGATATAGGTAACATCCGTATATTGTAATTGTTCTCTCTTTAAAATGTTAAAATATTGTATTTATTTATTGGGGGGGGGCACGAGTGAGAAAGAGGTAGATAGAATGGGTACACCAGGGCCTCCAGCCCCTGCAAACAAACTCCAGACACATGTGCCACTCTTTGCATCTGGCTTATGTGGGTACTGGGGAATTGAACCTGGATCCTTAGGCTTTGTAGGCAAGCGCCTTAACCTCTGAGCCATATCTCCAGCTCTAATTGTTCTCTCATTAAATCTTTGTGTGTATGTATATGTGTGTGTGCAAGAGTGTGTCATTCTAGTATGAGTGATTTTCATGTGCCGTGGCATGCATGGTCAAGGAAAACCTCAAGCATCTTCTACCTTACTTGAGACAGGGTTTCTTGTTCTTGGCTGTGTAGGCCAGACTTGCTTGTCTGGGATCTTCTAAGGATTCTCCTGCCTCCCATCTTCCTGCAAGTACACTGGGTTTATAGATGCTTGTACTCCTGTGTCTGGCTTTCCACGGGTTCTGGGTAACCTGAACTCAGGTCATCACACTTGTGCAGTATATGCCTTAGCCCGCTGAGCCATCTCCTTACCTCCATCCCTTTGTGGTGCTGGAGATTGAACTCAGAGCCTTGCACGTGCTAGACAAGTGTTATATTACTGAGCTACATCCCCAGCAACTGATTGTCTCTGATTTTTTTAAAATATATTTTATTTATTTATTTGAGAGAAATAGGGAGAGAGAGAGAGAGAATGGGTACACCAGGGCCTCCAGCCATTACAAATGAACTCCAGACATGTGCGCCCCCTTGTGCATCTGGCATACGTCGGTCCTGGGGAATCGAACCAAGGTCCTTTGGCTTTACAGGTGAGCACCTTAACTGCTAAGCCATCTTCTCCAGCCCTCTGATGTTTTTTAAGTGTTTATTTGACTCAATCAGTTCCACTTTCCTCTCTCTCTCTCTCTCTTTCTTTTCTTTGAAATAGGTGGAAAAAAATTGAAAAAAAAACATACTGGCTAGTTTTTTAGGGCTAAAAACCTTTTCTTTGTCTTGATTAGAGTTCCTTCATCTTGTTTCTATTAAACACACTTATAACTTATATGCTAACTTACACCTTTTGTTGTTTTTTGTTTTTTTTTTTGAGGTAGGGTCTTGCTCCAGCCTGGAATTCACTATGGAGTCTCAGGGTAGTATCAAATTTATGGCGATCCTCCTACCTCTGCCTCCAAAGTGCTGAGCACTGGGATTAAAAGTGTGTGCCACAAGCTGGCAGAGGTAGGAGGATCACCATGAGTTTGAGGCCACCCTGAGACTCCATAGTGAATTTCAGGTCAGCCTGGGCTAGAGTGAGACCTGACCTTGAAAAAAAAAAAGTGTGTGCCACCTAATTTATGCCTTTTTAAAGCAAAACAGAGCTGGGAGTAGTGGCGCATGCCTTTATTCCCAGCACTTGGGAAGCAGAGGTAGGTGGGTCGCCATGAGTTTGAGGTCACCCTGAGACTACATAGTGCATTCCAGATCAGCCTGAGCTAGAGTGAGATCCTGCCTCAAAAAAACAAAAAAAGGGCTGGAAAGATGAGATAGCTTAGCAGTTAAGGCGTTTGCCTGCAAAGCCAAAGGACTCAGGTTCAACTCTCCAGGACCCACGTTACCCAGATGCACAATTGGGTGCACACATCTGGAGTTTGTTTGCAGTGGCTGGAGGCCCTGGTCCACCCATTCTCTCTCTCTCCCCCTCTTTCTCTCTGTCAAATAAATAAAATAAAACAAAATATTTTAAAAAAGGCAAAATAGGAATTTGGACCAGGCATGGTGGTGTGTGTCTGTGCATGCCTGTAATCTCAGTATATGGGAAGTAGAGGAAGGAGAAGGATTGCTGCAAATTTGAGACTACCCTGGTCTACCCATTGAGTCTTAGGCTGGCAGGGATACATAGTGATATTCCCTTTGAGAAGACCAAAAACAGCCAAAGAGCCAGGCAAACAAAACAGAAATTTAAAGGCATCGCTGTTCATCTGGCTGTGTGAGTACTAGAAAATTGAACCCAGGCTGATTGGTCTGCTTTGCAAGCAAGCAAAAAGGCATTTTTGAAGTATTACGAAGAAAGAGTGCTTGATTTTTTTTTTTTTTCCTCCTACCTCTGCCTCCCGAGTGCTGGGATTAAAGGTATGTGGCACCATACCTGATGAGTCCTTGATTTTTTTTTCTTCCAAATTTTTATTAACAACTTCCATGATTATAAAAGATACCCCATGGTAATACCCTCCCTCCCCCTACTTTCTCCTTTGAAACTCCATTCTCCATCATACCCCCTCCCCATCTCAATCAATCTCTCTTTTACTTTTTTTTTGGTTTTTCGAGGTAGGGTCTCACTCTGGTCCAGGCTGACCTGGAATTAACTCTGTAGTCTCAGGGTGGCCTTGAACTCACGGCAATCCTCCTACCTCTGCCTCCCAAGTGCTGGGATTAAAGGCATGCGCCACCATGCTCAGCTCTCTTTTACTTTTGATGTCATGATATTTTCTTCCTCCTATGATGGTCTTGTGCAGGTAGTGTCAGGCACTGTGAGGCCATGGATATCCAGGCCATTTGTGGAGGGAGCATGTTGTATGGAGTCCTGCCCTTCCTTTGGCTCTTACATTCTTTTTGCCACCTCTTCCACATTACACCCTGAGCCTTGGAAGGTGTGATAGAGATATTGTAGTACTGAGCACTGAGGTCATTTCTTTCCATTACCATGATATCTTCTGAGTCGTCCCAAGGTCACTGCCATCTGAAAAGAGAAGATTCTCTACCAAAAGTAAGAATAGCATTAATATATGGGTGTGAACCTTAATAGAAGTGCTTACTGGGCAGTTTGATAAGCATAGTATATACATTTAGCCAGACAACAGCAGACATTACTCCCCTAGGACTCGTGATTACCTGTTTTAAGTTTTCAGTATGAAGGATGTATTCCCTCCCATGGAGCAGGCCTCCAGTCCAATTAGAGGGCAGTTGGTTTCCCCCATAACAGACATGTCACTATTGCACCCGTTGGCTTATTTGGCCTGGCTGGCCAAATATAAGGCTTGCAATGTCCACTGTTGAGTATCTTCACTAGTGATTTCTTTTTCTCCCATTGAACTGCATGTAGAATGGCTTCTTCCAGCTTTCTGCCAGCTGGTCTACATGGAGGAGGTTCTCAGCTCAGTTCCAGCAGGATTTTTCAGTGACCTTGCAGCCCAAGTATGTGGAGTCTTCAGCAATAGGGTCTTACCATCTATTCCTGGTGGGAAACCAAGGGCCTCGGCAATGGCCTGTGATGTTTTGGGGGCATCAGGGACCTACCTGGCCAACAACTCACTGGAAGGTTACCCATCCCTGGCACTGAAAATTTTCTAGCAACAATCTATGGCTCCTGAGTGTTCCATTGTCCAAAAAAATAGGATTATATAAGATTCATTTATATCCTCTTAGATTTTGATTAGCTGTCCCTCTACCTTTTGAATCCTTGATTTTTAAAAATTGTACACAATTGTGTGTGTGTGTGTGGGGGGCCAGGGTCTCTTGCTGCAGCCAGTGGCTATCTGGCTTTATCAAATAGCTTTCGTAGCTTTATGTGGGTGGCTGGGAAATTGAACCTGGACCAAAAAGCTTTGAAGTAAGCACCTTTAACCAGTGAGCCATCTCCTCAGGCCCACATAAAATTTTTTTTTTTCTTTTGTTCAGTTTTATTTATTTGAGAGTGACAGACAGAGAGAAAAAGAGGCAGGTAGAGAGAGAGACAATGGGCACACCAGGGCCTCTAGCCACTGCAAACGAACTTCAGACATGTGTGCCCCCTTGTGCATCTGGCTAATGTGGGTCTTGGGGAATCAAGCCTTAAACTGGGGTACTTAGGCTTCACACTCAAGCACTTAATCGCTAAGCCATCTCTCTAGCCCATGTTTTTTTGTTTCTTTTTGACGTAAGGTCTTATTCTGGTCCAGGCTGACCTAAAATTCATTCTGTAGTCTCAGGGTAGCCTCGAGTTCATGGCGATCCTCTTATCTCTGCCTCCCGAGTGCTGGGATTAAAGGCATGCACCACCACGCCTTTTTTATTTAAACTTAATTTTATTTATTTATTTATTTTTAAAATTTTTATTAACATTTTCCATGATTATAAAATATATCCCATGGTAATTCCCTCCCTCCCCACCCCCACACTTTCCCATTTGAAATTCCATTTAAACTTAATTTTTTTAAAAAAATTTACTTATTTGAGAGAGGTAAAGAGGGAGGGGGAGAGAGAGAGAGACAGACAGTCAGAGACAGAGAGAATGGGTGCACCAGGGCTCCATTTACTGCAAACGAACTCCAGATGCATGTACCACCTTGTGCATCTGGCTTATGTGGGTCCTGAGGAATCGAACAAAGGTCCTTTGGCTTTGCAGGCAAACGCCTTAACTGCTAAGCCATTTCCCCAGCCCTAAGCATTTTTTTGTTAGCATACAAGGTAACGGGTTTTATTATGGCAGGTCATAATTATGTCATTTTTCTTGAATTAATTTAAAATTATAAATAAGCCAAAGCTGCTAGAAATTTGAATACAGGATATTTTATGAAATCTTTTATTATTTGTGTAATGTATACTTTGGCCGGGCATGGTGGCACACAGAGTGAATTCCAGGTCAGCCTGGCTACAGTGAGACCCTACCTCAAAAAACCAAAAAAAAAAAAAAAAAAGGAAAGTAAGCCAAGAACATACAATCACTAAAACATTATATTGAGGATTTTTTTTTTTTAAATGAGCTACTAAAAAACTCATCTATTGTCAGAACACTACTCATGCAACATCAGAACATTATGACAGAAGGAAAGGACAACAGGAGGCAGGAAGCAGAGACAGAAGTAAGAAATCCTGCAGGTGCCCAATTCATCCTAATAAGAAACACACAGCTCTGTTCCTGCCTTCCACAATAAAAACAATTCTGTTTCTCATGGCATATGAAGAAGATTTCTTCTGCCAGAAACACAAAACAACTTACTACATGAAAATGTCAACTTGTTCCATGGAATGCTACTCTGGCAGCGAATGGGTATAAACCTCTTAACTACAGAGGCGGGGCTGCTTCCTCCCCAAGGCTTTTAACGTCATGGCCCATTATCAAATTCAGTTCAATTCACGCAAACTTACATAAATTGACAAGACTATCACCCCAAAGTATACATTATTTATTTGTTTGTTTTTTTCAAGGTAGGGTCTCACTCTATCCCAGGCTGACCTGGAATTCACTATGCAATCTCAGGGTGACCTTGAACTCACAGCAATCCTCTTACCTCTGCCTCCCACTCCCAAGTGCTGGGATTAAAGGTGTGTGCCACCACTCATGGTTTACTTTCCATTTCTGCATCAACACTGATATTGTTATTCTAGTCAAATGGGGTAGTTGTATTCTCAGTGATCTTTGTGTCCAAGTCAGTTGCATAAATAGTAATTTCATATATTAGACCTAAACAACTCTGAATGTAGTCATTCTTGGAGGAAGTTAAGTGTTAGAGATGGTATGAAGGATCTCTTGAAAGGAATTTACAAACTCAAGGAAGAAAATTCCTTGCTTGGAGCATGTAACTCATTTGCCTCTGACCTATGCAAAAAAGTAGCCAGTTGTTACAGCCCCAGCCTGTTTCCCTTTGCGCCAACAGCTACATTCAGTGCCCTGCTCACTTTAGCTCCCAGTGGAAGGGGACAGTTACACTGAGTCACGACCTTAGACAGCACATCAACAGTTGTTGATGGTTTTTAATATTTTTTTTTGTTCATTTTTATTTATTTATTTGAGAGTGACAGAGAAAGAGGCAGATAGAGAATGGGTGCCCAGGGCCTCCAGCCACTGCAAACAAGTCCAGATGTGTGCACCCCCTTGTGCATCTGGCTAATGTGGGTTCTGGGGAATCGAGCCTCAAACCTGGGGTCCTTAGGCTTCACAGGCAAGCACTTGAACCACGAAGCCATCTCTCCAGCCTTGTTGATGGTTTTTAGGCTATTAAACTTTTAGACTCACATTAGATTTTTTTTTTTGTTTGTTTGTTTGTTTGTTTGAGGTAGGGTGTTGCTGTAGACCAGGGTGGCATGGAATTCATTATGTAGTCCAAGGCTGGCCTTGAATTCTCAACAATCTTCCTACCTCTGCCTTCTGAGTGCTGGGATTAAAAGTATACGCCTTAATGCCTGGCATTTTAAATTTTTTTTCAATTTATTTGAGAGAGAGAGAAAGACAGAGGCAGATAGATAAAAATAAATGACTATGGATATACCAGGGCCTCCAGCCACTGCAAACAAACTCCAGATGCATGTGCTGTCCTGTGCATCTGGCTTAAGTGGGACCTGGGGAATCAAACTGGGGTCCTTTGGCTTTGCAGGAAAGCGCTTTAACCACTAAGCAACCTCTCCAGCACTCTTCTTATTTTATATGTATATGTGTTTATTTATTTGCAAGCAGAGAGAGACAGAGACAGAGGAAGAGAGAAAGAATGGGCATGCCAGGGCCTCTAGCCACTGCAAATGAACTCCATATGCATGCATCACTTTGTGTATCTGACTTTACACAGGTACATGGGGGATGGGGGAATAGAACCCAGACTGTCAGGCCTTGTAAGCCAGCACCTTAATTGCTGAGCCATCTTTCCAGCCCTCATTATTATTATTATTTTTGTTTCTTTTTTTCAAGGTAGGGTTTCACTGCAGCCCAGGCTGACCTGGAATTCACTATGTAGTCTCAGGTTTGCCCTGAACTCAGTATGATCCTCCTGCCTCTGCCTCCCAAGTGCTATGATTAAGGGGCCCCTGAGGAATTGAACCTGGGTTCTTTGGCTTTGCAGGCAAGTGCCTTAACTGCTAAGATATCTGTTCAGACCTAAAAACCTTTTTATTGACAGCTTCCATAATTACAGACAGTAAACCATGGTAATTCCCTCATCCACCTTATTCTCCCCCTCTCAAATTCACCCTCCATCAAAATCTCCTTCCCATTTCAATTAGTCTCTCTCTTGTTTTGATGTCATCGTTTCCTCCTATTATAAAGGTCTTGTGTAGGTAGTGCCAGGCACTGTGAAGTCATTTTGTGTCTGGAAGATTGCATTGTAAGCAGTCCTACCCTTCCTTTGGCTCTTACATTCTTTCCATCGCCTCTTCTACAACAGACCCTGAGCTTGGAAGTTGTGATAGAGATGTCTCAGTGCTGAACCCTCCACTGTCACTTCTTAGCCCTATGGTGACTTTTGAGTCATCTCAAAAGTCACCTCCACCTGAAAAGAGAAGATTCTCTAACCAAAAATGAAAGTAGCATTAATATGTGGGTATAAACATTAAGAGAAGTGCTTATAGGGTAGTTTGGTGGGTTTAATATATGTATTTGGCTAGACAGCAGCAGGTGTTACTCCCCTAGGGCTCATGACCTTCCCAGCCATAGGCTTTTGACTAGGTTTTCAGTACCAGGCATGTATTTTCTCCTATTGAGTGGGCCTCCAGGCCAATTAGAGAGCAGTTGGTTTCCCCCATAACAGACTTGCTACTATTGTACCAGCTGCCACAATTTGCCTGGCTGGCCAGTACTAAGGCTTGCAAAGTCCACTGCTGTTTATCACCACTGACTTCTCTGTCCCCTAAAGCTGCATGCAGGGAGCTTTTTCCAGCTTGCTGTAAGTTGGTCCACAGGGAGGAGGTTTTCAGTTCAGCTCCAGCTTGACTTCTCAGTGACCTGCAGCCCAAGCATGTGGAGTCTTCAGCAATAGGGTCTTACCTTCTATTCCTGGTGGGCAACCAAGAGCCTTTGCAGTGACCTGTAATGTTTTGGGGTATCAGGGACCTCCCTGGCCAACAACTCACTGGAAGGTATCCCATCCCAGGCACTGAAATATTTCTAGTAATAATCTATGGCTTCTGGGTATACCATTATCCAATGAAGTATTTATTTGAGAGAGAGTGGGAGGAAGAGAATGGGCACGCCAGGGCTTCCAGCCACTGTAAATGAACTCCAAACTCATGCACCATTTTGTGCATCTGCCTTTATGTAGCTACTGGGGAATCAAACTGAGGCCATGAGGTTTTGCAAGCAAGTGCTTAGCTGTTTCCCTAGCCCGGGAATTTCATTCCTTTTTATGGCTGAATAATAAATTTTGTTAACCTTTGTATGAATTGATGATTGTGATATTTTTACTTTTTGACAATTAACATAATGCTTTTATGAACACTCATGTAAAATATTTTGCTGGGCATGGTGGCGCACACCTGTTTTTTAAGAACTTTATTTGATAAATATATTGCAAATTGATCATATTTCCATTGGGTTATACTCTTTTTTTTTTCCAAATTTTTATTAACAACTTCCATGATTATAAAAAATGCCCCATGGTAGTACCCTTTCTCCTCCCACTTTCCCCTTTGAAACTCCATTCTCCATCATATCCCCTCCCCATCTCAATCAGTCTCTCTTAATTTTGATGTCATGATCTTTTCCTCCTCTTATGATGGTCTTGTGCAGGTTGTGCCAGGCACTATGAGATCATGGATATCCAGGCCATTTGTGTCTGGAGGGAGCACGTTGTATGGAGTCCTACCCTTCCTTTGGCTCTTACATTCTTTCCAGGTGGCACACACCTTTAATCCCAGCACTTGGGAGGCAGAAGTAGGAGGATTGCCATGAATTCGAGGTCACCCTTACACTACAGAGTGAATCATTCTGAGCTAGAGTGGGCCCCAACCTTGAAAAAAAACTTTTTTTTTTTTTTTGTGGCATTGCATGTTTAATTTTCTTTGGGTATGCCTTAGCGTAAAATTGTTTGGTCATATGGTAACTTCATGCAGAGCAGCCAGCTTTTTTCCAAAGTAGTTGCCTTAGTTTACACCCCACCGGCAATTTATAAGGGTTCTAGTTTCTGTACACACAAAGCTTATTTTTTTCTTTTTGATCTTAGTCATCTACTGATATGAAGTGGCATCTTGTGCATTTACCTAATGACTAATAGTGTTGAGTAGCTGTTCATTTGCTAGTAGAGCAGTTTTGTATTTCCTTTGGCATGGTGGCGCATGCCTTTAATCCCAGCACTTGGGAGGCAGAGGTAAGAGGATCGTCATGAGTTCAAGGCCACCCACCCTGAGACTACATAGTGAATTCCAGGTCAGCCTGAGCTAGAGTGAGACCCTACCTTGAAAAACAAAAACAAAATAATTGGGTTGTCTTTATGTTATGTTGCAAGAGTTCTATAATATATAGAGATAGATAATATAAATATTATGTATCTATATGTATTTTTTGGTTTTCCAAGGTAGGGTCTCGTGTAGCTCAGGCTGACCTGGAATTCACTATGTAGTCTTAGGGTGGCCTCATGGCAATCCTCCTACCTCTGCCTCCTGCTATAAAATATGTTAAAAGGCCAGGTATGGTGGCACACACCTTTAATCCCAGCACTTGGGAGGCAGGGGTAGGAGGATTGCCATGAGGCCACCCTGAGACTACATAGTGAATTCCAGGTCAGCCAGGGCTAGAGTAAAACCCTACCTCAAAAAACAAAACAAAACAAAAAGCAAAAAAAAAAAAAAAAAAAAAAGAAAGAAAGAAAAAGAAATTTTTTACTGGTGGTTATTTTGAGATAGGGTGTTAATGTAGCCAGGTTGGTCTAGAACTCAGTGTTCAGCCTTATCCTCTCCAGTGCTGGGATTACACTTGAGTGCCACGATGCTTGCTTGGCTCATGAGGACTTGGTTTATGAGGACAATCTCAAGTGTTGTTCCTCTGGGTCTGTCTACCTTTTTTTTTTGGTGGGGGGAGGGAGTTTTGAGGTGGTCTCACTTTAGCTCAGGCTGACCTGGAATTTACTCTGTCCTCTCAGGGTGGCCTCAAACTCATGAGATCCTCCTACCTCTGCCTCCCAAGTACTGGAATTAAAGGCGTGTGCCACCATGCTAAGCATAATATATGTGTGTGTGTGTGTGTGTGTGTGTGTGTGTGTGTGTATATATGTATATATATATATGTATGTATTTAAAGTTTTTTTTTCGAGGTAGGGAGTTTCACTCTAGCTCAGGTTGACCTGGCATTCACTATGTAGTTTCAGAGTGGCCTTGAATTCACCATGATCCTCCTATCTCTGCCTCCGGAGTGCTGGGATTAAAAATGTGCGCCATTTTTATTTAATTTTATTTTTTGGGTTTTCAAGGTAGGGTCTCACTCTGGTTCAGGCTGATCTGTAATTAACTATGTAGTCTCAGGGTGGCCTTGAACTCATGGCAGTCCCCCCTACCTTTGCCTCCCAAGTGCTGGGCTTAAATGTGTGCACCACCATCCTTGGCTAAAATATATTTTTAAAGAAAGTGTTACAGGGCATGCACCACCTTGTGCATCTGGCTTACGTGGGTCCTGGGGAATCGAGCCTTGCACTGGTGTCCTTAGACTTCACAGGCAAGCGCTTAACTGCTAAGCCATCTCTCCAGCCCCAACTTCAGGGTTTTTATCAGTGAAGTTCGAAGCAGGGAAGTTTAATAAGGTCTGGAGAACAGAACAAATGAAGTGAGCCCCGCCCCTTTTTTGTTTAGTGTTTCAAGGTAGGGTTCACTCTAGTCCAGGCTGACCTAGAATTCACTATGTAGTCTCCATGCCTGGCTCCATTGTCTTTCTTTTTTTCAAGGTAGGGTCTCCTTCTAGTCCAGGCTGACCTGGAATTCACTATGTAGTCTCAAAGTGGCCTTGAATTTACTTCGATCCTCCTACCTCTGCCTCTGGAATGCTGGAATTAAAGGCGTGCACCTCTACGCCAGGCTCCACTTTCTTTTTGATTGGAATGTTGTTCTAGAATGCCTCGGTGTAATTCTAAGTAACTGAAAATTTGAAGTATATTTTCTCACGATTGCTAGTTTCCTCCCTCCCTCCCTTCCTCCCTTCTTCTCTCCCTTCTCTCCCTCCCTCCCTTCCTTCCTCTTTCCTTCCTTCCTTTCTTTTCTTAAAAAAAAAAGCAGAGGTTTTGACAAGCTTTTTTTCAGATGCTTCACTAATAAGCGTAACCATGGATTTCAGAATTATGAAAGGAGAAAATAACTCAAGTAGGTTTGTTTGAGACCCTGGGTCTCCACCCTGGAATTAAGTGCCACTGAAAATAACTCTGGAATAAAGGGTTTTTATGTGGCAGGAGTAGTGACTTACATGGATTCCTCCTTTGGCAACTTTTCTGTGGGTATAAAATTGTTTTACTTTTCTTTTGGTTGCATTTAAAATTTTTTTCTCAACGCTGGTCGTAAGTGAAGAACTTTTTAGGTGGCTAACTGTCCCAGGACACCAACAAGTAACTTGCTAGTGGCTGTTATTTCATGTTGATTTGTTACTTTAAAAAAAAAATTTTTTTTTGTTCATTTTTATTTATTTATTTTTGAGAGTGACAGAGAAAGAAGCAGATAGGGAGAGAGAGAGAGAATGGGCACGCCAGGGCTTCCAGCCACTGCAAACGAACTCCAGATGTATGCGCCCCCTTGTGTATCTGGCTAATGTGGGTCCTGGGGAATCAAGCCTTGAACCAGGGTCCTTAGGCTTCACAGGCAAGCGCTTAACCACTAAGCCATCTCTCCAGCCCGATTTGTTACTCTTGAGATCACTGAATATACGAAACACCTGTCTATATATGAGCTTTGCTAGGTGGTTGGCTTTCTTTTGAATGAAAATTTGCTCCAGAGAAAGCAGATACCTGTTGCAACAATTGAAACGGGGAAAGAAGAGTCAGCAAATTTCTATATGCTTTCATATAGAAGAGATTTCCCAATTAGCCAGCTTTTGTAGGCTTAACCTTGTTGCCCTAAAGTAACCCAGCATTTCATTGTGTATTCCATTAGGGTTTGGAGCTCAGTGCCAGAAAGGAAGGACTGAGGTTGAATGTGACAGGAATACTCAGAGGACGAAGCTCATAGTCCGGTAACAAAGTGCTGCTTCATAGGCTAGCTCCAAAATAGCCTGCTTCCCACCGTGGAGCATGATAGAGGGGCAGCAGCCGCTCTTCTGAGCCATGGCTCAGGTCCTGGCGTGAGTGCTTCCATGGTCAAGGCGATTCCATTTAGAATTGATGTTTAGAAGAATATTGCCTTGGCAGATATTATTTACCCCGTGCAACAATTTTTCAGCAATGTTTGGAAGAAGTTTCTTTTTACTATATTGAAGGAAATTTTCCTCTCTAAACAGGAAGGTGGTCTGCATTATAGACATCTAATCCTTGCAGTTCAAGTTAATGTTTTGCTTGGGTGCTGTGGTTTTGAGTGATTAAGAGACAGAATTCTGCACTGGGTTTAGAAAAACTCACTTTGGACTAGATCCCTACCAATGCCCTGAAGGTTGGAAGTGTTATGGCTCAGAGGCCCCTTCAAGGGCTTGTGGAAGAACCCCCAAACCGTAAGTTTTAAGAGTTATAAATAACCTTGAATGTGGAAATGCATAGCAAATAGACACATAATTAGCAAGTCAGGAGTTTGACTAGAAGGAATAAATTAACTCTAGTCACTTGATGGAATGAGGTTATGGAAAGGAACACAGTTTGTTTTAGATAGTTGTAATTGTGATGTGGAAGTCAGCCCAGGGAATGATTGTCAGACATGGTGTCATTCTCACGAATAGATCAAATTATTTCTCAGGTTTATATTGTATTATGTTATTTTCCTACCCTGTTTAAAGAAGTAGGTGCTCAAAAATATAAAGGCTACAAGAGTGACAAACAGAACAGCCTCTCAATATACCTCAAAGCCATCCAGGTCCCCTTCCATAAGCGGATATTAGCAATGTCTGGTATGTCTCCACCCCCCATGCCGGAGCTTGAACACAGCCTCCTGAGTGCTAGGAAAACCCTCAACCACTGAGCCACACCCCGGCCCTCCTGAGAGATTTTGTGTTTATACATTTAATGCCAGCACTGACGAGGCTGAGGATTGCAGTGAGCTTCAGAGTGAGTTCTGGGTCTGCCTGGACTAGAGTGAGACCCTGCCTTGAAAACAAACATAAACAAAACCAAGTAAATGTATATACCTTTTATTCTAGCTAGTCTCCTAAAAGATTGCAGAAAATAGTGTAAACCTGTACCTTAATTTTTTTTTTTTTTTTTTACTATTGAATCCCACATAAGTAGCTTTTTCCTTTCTCATTCTTCCTTATATGAAAGGGTACCATTTGAATTATTTTAAATTTTTGCTAAAGGTGTGCACCATCATACCTGGGTTGGATTTTTTTTCTTTGAAGCAGGGAGGCAGGGCTCACTCCAGCCCAGGCTGGCATGAAACTCACTCTGTAGCTTCAGGCTGGCCTTGAACACATGGAGATCCTCCTACCTCAGCCCCTCAAGTGTTATGATTAAAGGCTTGTGCCTCCACATCCAGGACCCCCCTTTTTTTGTTTTTTCAAGGTAGGGTCTTGCTGTAGGGCTGACCTGAAATTAGCCATGTAGTCTCAGGGTATCCTTGAACTTCCTGCGATCCTCCTACCTCTGCCTCCCTAGTGCTGAGATTAAAGGGGTGTGTCACCATGCCTGGCTTTAAAGAAATTTTAAGACATGTTCTCTCATATCCCAGGCTGGCGTCAAACTTACTATATAGCCAAGGATGACCTTGAATTTGTAATCCTTATGCCTTCACCTCCTGAGTGTCACCACCTCTGCTTTATGTCATGCTGAGGATTAAACCCAGGGCTTCATGCATGCTAAGCAAGTACTTTACTCACTGAGCTGCATCTTCAGTACCACAGGTTTTTAAAAAGCCTTTTGTTGCAACCTCCATACATACACACAATGTACACTGATTATAATCCCCTCTTACCACCCTCCTTTGTCCTTTATCTAATTCTCCTACACTGAACCCTTCTTTTTTCCTAGTCTTCCAGAGAAGCTTTTATGTTAGGGTTGTAATTGTCATAATAGAAACTTGTTATATTGTTTAAATGAAATCTGTATAGTGTATTCACAATTATCTTATTTAAGCCTCTCTGTAATCCTGTAAGGCAAACACAGAATTTCATATTCTTTTTTTAAACTTATTTTTATTTACTTATTAGAGAGAGAAGGCAAGAGAGAGAGGGAGAGAATGGACGCGCCAGGGCCTCTGGCCACTGCAAACGAACTCCAGATGCATGTGCCATACATGGGATCTGGAGAATTGAACCTGGATCCTTAGGCTTTCAGGCAAGTGCCTTAACCGCTAAGCCATCCCTTATATTTTTTTGTTTCTATTTTTACAGTACTGAGGATTGAACCTATCCTTATGTGGACCTGTCACTGTACCCCTGAGTTCTGCCCTAGCCTCAGCCCAACATTCTGTATGAAGGAAGGGTACTCTTTCAGAATTAGGTTAATTGCAGTTGCATAGGTAGAGAGAGAAGCAACATCAGAGAACTCCTATTTGAGCATCTTTCCATTTACCTAAGATACAAACACTTGTGGGTCTGTAAGGAAGCAGGGGTGGGAGAATAAGAGGCAGTAAACTTGGGCAAGGCGAGCTTGAGAGAGGGAGATGCACCTGTCACATTAGAAATCAAGATCCAGTTTTCCAGGCATGAGAAGAGCTGGACATCAGCCTATGACAGGGACAGAAAGGTATTTAGGGACTGGCAGAACATCATGGTTTCACTGCTGTCTTGGCGTATAGTAGTATGGTAAGCCAAGGCATGGTGGTTCTTGAGAAATGGGATTTATTTTTATAATAATAATAATAATAATAATATTATTATTATTGTTTTTTGGTTTTTCAAGGTAGGGTTTTGCTGTAGCCCAGACTGACCTGGTATCTCAAGTGCTGGGATTGAAGGTGTCCACCACCACGCCCTGCAAAACTTGGGATTTTCAGAACTCCTTAAAAAAAAAAAAACTGGGGTCCAAGTGACATCCAAAATTTGTTAAGGGCATTCATTTACAGAGACCATAAAAGAGCAATTCAGCTCATAATGAAAACACAGGATTTTCTTAGAGGCCCCAAGGGTAAGGAGGGGTGATAACAAGGCCTGCTTGTAGTTTTAGTCAGTTTTGACGCAAAGCAGAGCCTACTTCCTTTAGAGATCTGGTCTTTCCTGCGTAGGTAAGTTATCCAAAACTGGATGTAGAGAGATACAGGAATGTGAAGGCAACTCAGACTTCCATTTTACAGTTAATCCTATTTGGAAACTAGCCTTCTCTTTATTGCCATTTGCTAAGTGCCTATTACATTCTCTGTACTTGATCGAATTCCTCCCAAACAGCCTTGCACAGTGAGTATATCTGGTTTCTGTGGAGGAGGCAGGTGTTGAGTTGGATAACTTGTTCAGTTATAACGTGTGTGTGTGTGTGTGTGTGTGTGTGTGTGTGCGCGCGCGTGCGCACACACACACACATATTTTAAGTAGTAGAGCTGAGCATTGTTGGTGGGTCTGTATGATTCTAGGGCTCTGGTCTTTTTAGGTGCTAGGTGACAGAACTGCAAGTGGAATCCTATTTTAGCTGTCTATTACCAGAATCTCACCATTGTCTTTATAAATGTGTTACTATGTAAGCAGACATCTTGCCTGTTAAGGCTGATTTGGGCTGAGTGACTAGAAGGAATGCTAAGGGAAATGACCAATGCAGATCTAAAAGCTGCCCAGACTTACTCTGAATCTGTCTATGAAAGATGTGTAGATTAAAGATAAGCTTTGTAGTGCCTCCTTCCGTCATTTGGCTAGATTTCCTAAAGTTCTTCTACATTGAGACTACATAGCTACCATTGAAGACCAGAGCTGGTGGTAGCCCATTCCCCAGACTTTTGGTGTGGGAGGTATTGTCTCAGATTTATGTATCCTGAGATATATAATCATAGTCATGCTTCTCTGATTCTGAAATTTGAGGAGGAGAAAACTTCATTTAACAAATTTTAGCTTTGAGTGATAGGTACCTCTAGTCTTTATTGCTTCAACCTCTTAGCATTATCCTGCAGAATATTCATGTATACTTTTTGTAATACCTTTGATGTACTTCCAACTACCATTGGAAGGGGAGTGTTAGTATGGGAGATTGATGTTTTAGTGAAATAATCACTTGGAAACTGTGATTCAACGTTAGTCACTGCCTTTTCTGCTAGGTTATATTCGCCTGTCTCTTGCCTTAATTGTGGTGAGTCTTAATCATTTGATTATGCAAGTACCAGAGACTGAACTAGTGTTAACCCAGTCCTGTTTCCAGGTAGTAAAAATATTGGGAATAAATCATTCATTTAACCAGGTGTGGTGTCACACGCCTTTAATCCCAACACTCAGGAGGCAGAGATAGGAGGATTGCTGTGAGTTCAAGTTTAGAGTGAGATGCAGTTCTTTCTGAGCTAGAGTGAGACCCTACCTTGAAAAAACTAAAACTAAAACAAAAACAGTAATCTCCCCCATAAAATTTGTTTTCCTAGTAATTCTCTTTTGTTTTTGTTTTTGTTTTTTTTCAAGGTAGGGGCTCACTGTAGCCCTGGCTAACCTGGAACTCAACCTGTGGCCCCAGGCTGGCTTCCAGAGTGCTGGGATTAAAGGCATGCAACACTATGCCCGGCCCACTTTAAAATTTTTTATTTTATTTATTTATTTTATTTTATTTTATTTTTTCAAGGTAGGGTCTCACTCTGGCTCAGGCTGACCTGAAATTCACTCTGTAGTCTCAGGGTGGCCTCGAACTCTCGGCGATCCTCCTACTTCTGCCTCCCAAGTGCTGGGATTAAAGGCATGCGCCACCACACCCAGCTAAAATTTTTTTAAAAATTTATTTATTCGCAAAGATAGGGAGGGAGGGATGGAAGGAGAGAGAGAGAGAATGGGCCTACCAGGGCCTTTTGCTGCTGCAAACAAACTCCAGATACGTGCATCACTTTGTGCATCTATTTGGCTTTAAGTAGGTATTGGGGAATTGAACCCAGGCTTAACTGCTGAGTCATCTCTCCAGCCTGCTCTCTTTCACTTCTTTGGCCCTTGGGGACCATTCCTTTCAGCTGCATTGCATCACACCTGGTTCACACCGTCAGTGCACATTAGTAGTTTTACCAGCTAGACTATAAATTCCTTAAAGGCAGAGATTGTTTCTAGTTGTTGTTTTCCATAATGTCTAGCCCAAAGAAACACATAATTCAGAGGGTTTTGATTCAGTCTGCCCTTCTGAAATATCATACTTATCAGTTCTTGAGGCTTAGATGCAGGGGATGAGATTTCGTATGTCCTTTTGTTTTGTTTGAAGGCTGACACTCACTCTAGGCTGATCTGGAACTCACTCTATAGCTCCAGGATGGCCTTGAATTCCAAGAAGTCCTAGCTCTGCCTCCAGAGTGCTGGGATTATAGATGGATGTGAGTTACCGTGCCTAGCCATCTGTTTGTCTTAAAAAATTCTTCTAGTGGCTGAAGATGAAGCCCAGTGATAGAACCTGCCCTTATGTGCAAGGCTCTGAGTTTAATCTCTAGCACCCAAATAAATAAGTACAATTTCTATGCTGGGTATGTTGGGGCATGCCTGTACTCCCTGCACTAGGCAAGAAGTTTGCCTAGCCTGCCCTATATAGTGAGTTTCAGAATCAGCCAGGGTTATAAAATTACAAAATGAGACCCTGTCTCAAAAACCAAAACCAAACCCCAAAACATGCAAACAAAAACTGCCTTCTACTTGCTTGCTGACAAGTAGTATCTGCTTCTGACAATCTATGCTGAAATGAGTGAAAAAGACCTTATCTGCATTCATGTTATTTTCTGCTGCTAGCATTTGAGCTGATCATTGCCTCGCCTAGTTTCTTATCTAGAACTAAGCTAATGTTGAGCCCTTTGCACTATGCTGTAAAATTTTGGAACTTGGATATTTCATCACTGTACCTTCATGAAGTGTTAAAAGTCGCTCACTTCAAGTACATGCTGACAGCGTAATAACTTAAAATTTAAATTGAACTCTTCAGAAAGATTAATAGAAATAAAAAATAATCTTGCACTGGGCCAATATTGTTTTACATGTATATGATATTAAAAGTGAAAACTTTTCCCGAGTAGTGAGTGGATATGGCAATTTACGTGTGAAGGAAGGAAGCTGTGTAATTGAAGTGAATGTTTTTCTGAGTGTGTTGAAGGCTCTGAGGCAATGGCAGGCTTCAGGGCTGAGAATTAGAAGGGATAGTCTCTTTATTAGGAACTAGAGGGGAAGGCACTGAAGGATGGAAATGCTCTTTTGCCGTGTCACACCTAGAAGTTAAGGTAAATGTATGACGTTGGGGGGGGGGGGGAAGCACCATGCAGCAAGAGAAAAGGAAACTATTTTCTCCCTGAAATTGCCAAAAAGTTGTGTGACAGTGTATGACAATTGAATGAATTTAACATTGACTGGATATCTGGTTATAAGGACTTATTGTGTTTTTCTAGGTGGGCTAATGAATATTGTCATAGTGAAAAGAACATGTACTTACCTTTTAGGAATCTCTACTGAAGTGTAGCTGGATGACAGCATATGTGTTAGATCGTTTTGCAATTAAGTGGTCAGGAGGGCTGGAGGGATGGCTTAGCAGTTAAGTTGTTTGCTTGCAAAGCCAAAGGACCCAGGTTCGATTCCCCAGGACCCACATTTGGCTAGATGCAAAAGGGGCACACACATCTGGAGTTTGTTTGCAATGGCTGGAAGCCCTTGCGTCTACTATTTCTGTCTCTTTCACTGTTAAGTAAATAAGTAAATAAATAAGAATAAAATATTAAGCCAGGCGTAGTGGCACATGCCTTTAATCCCAGTACTTGGGAGGCAGAGGTAGGAGGATCACAGTGAGTTCAAGACCACCCTGAGACTCCATAGTGAATTCCAGGTTAGCCTGGGCTAGAGTGAGACCCTAACTTGAAACTCACCCCCCGAAAAAAGGAATACCATATTTTAAAAAAAGAAGTGGTCAGGATCATAGGCAGGAGTGGCCAGGAATTTATGATCTAAGTAGGCTGATTTGTACAGGAGGCTCATTATGTTATTTCTTACTACATATATATATAAGCCCCTGCAGACCAAAATATCCCAAAACTTACAGAAATAAGTTCAGTTTATCCTTCTGTCTTCTTTCTTCCTAACTCTAAATGAGATTGTTCCTGGTTTTGCTTGTAGGCTGGATCCTCTTTTCTCCTGACCTTGTTGAACCAATAACAAGACTTAATGTCAGTTGAATAATGAAGACTTGTTCTTAGTCAATAACAGAAGTGAGATACAAAGCTCTAAAATCAACTTCTCAATCCTTTTACTCTTTCTTTCTTTCTTTCTTATTTATTTATTTATTTATTTGAGGTAGGGTCTTGCTCTAACCCAGGCTGACTTGGAATTCATACTGTAGTCTCAGGGTGGCCTTGAACTCACAGTATTCCTCCTATCGCTTCCTCCCAAGTGCTGGCATGGAAGATGTGCTCCTTTTGCTCTTTCTAAAATTTTATCTGTTTTTGAATGCTTGGAGATGTTTTTCAGGAATTTGGACACTTCCTCTTTTTTTTTTTTTTTGAGATTCACATGAGATAAATCTTTTATTTTTTATATTTATTTTATGGGGGGGGGGAGGGAGAGAAAGGGCATGCCAGAGCCTTTAGTTGCTACAAACAAACTCTAGATACATGCTCCACCTTGTGCATCGTAGGCTTAAATGGGTCCTGGGGAATTGAAGCTGGGTCCTTTGGCTTTGCAGGCAAGTGCCTTAACTGCTAAAACCATCTCTTCAGCCCCTGGACACTTCCTCTTTTTGTTCCTTTTATCGTTCTTCTCAGGTGTCACTGTGGGAATTGTCAGCTGTCTAGGCACTGGAAGTTGTGTTGTTTAGTTTACAGAAGACACTACAATGGAGTTAGAGAATGTGGTAGTTTGAATGTATGTTATCCATAGACTCAAGTGTTTTAATAAAGCTTGTAACTTGGGTCTCTAGCCATCTGGCTGGAGGGAGGTATCACTAGGGATGTATCCTGGGGTCTAGACCTTAAGGTATGTTTGGCGATAGATCTGGTTTTCAGCTCAAAGGTATGCAGAAAAAAACTTCAGATGCATGTGTTACCTTGTGCATTTGGCTTGTGTGGGTACTGGGGAATTGAACCTGGGTCCTTAGGCTTTGCAGGCAAGCACCTTAATTACTAAGCCATCTCTCCAGCCCTGCTTTCATCTTTTTTTTTTTTTTTTTTTTGGTTTTTCAAGGTAGGGTCTCACTCTGGTCCAGGCTGACCTGGAATTAACTCTGTAGTCTCAGGGTCTTAGGTGGCCTTGAACTCATGGTGATCCCGCTACCTCTGCCTCCCGAGTGCTGGGATTAAAGGCGTGCGCCATCACGCCCGGCTTTGCTTTCATCTTTTAATATATTTATTTGAGATAGAAAGAGGCAGAGGGAGAGAGAAATAAAGAAAGGGAGTGAGTGAGTGGATGTACCAGGGCCTTCTGTCATTGTAAAGAAACTCCAGATTCATATACCACATGTGGCTTTACGTAGGTACTGGAGAATTGAGCATAGGCCATCAGGCTTTGTATACAAGTGAGCTCTTTGCATATTAAATATGGTGTAATATAACAAGCTTTATAAAATGCAGCCTTCAGTCTGGCATAGAAGACAAAGATTGATCAACAGGAATAGCAGAGGGTATTTTATAATAAATATGTATCCTTGATGATGAACAAGTGGCCCAGGTTAGCCTCACTCAGACATTTTTTTTTGATATTTTTATTTTTATTTATTTTTTTGAGTGGGGAGAGAATGGGCACGCTAGGGCTCCAGTCACTGCAAATGAAGTCCAGATGTGTGCACCCCCTTGTGCCTCTGGTTTACTTGGGTCCTGGGGAATTGAACCTGGGTCCTTTGGCTTTGCAAACACCTTAACTACTAAGCCATCCCTCCAGGCCCTCCCCCCTTATTTTTTGGTTTTTGGAGGTAGGGTCTCACTCTTGCCCAGGCTGACCTGGAATTCACTATGCAGTCTCAGGCTGGCCTTAAAATCTAGGCGATCCAGCCACCTCTGCCTCCCGAGTGCTGGGATTAAAGGCGTGCACCACCATGCCTGGCTTCCCCCCCCCCCCCGCCCCTTTTTAATTAAGTAGAAACAGACTTTTTTTGGTGGGGGGGTAGGGGAGAAAGAAGTATGATGCTGGGGATTGAATATCCAGGGTCTAATCACATGCTAAGCAAGTGCTTTACAATTGAGTCATGTCCTGAGCACTCATTTTGCTTTTTATTTTGAAATAGGGCCTCTTAAGTTTCCTAGACTAGCCTTTAGTGTTTACTCTAGCCCAGACTGGCTTTGACCTTGTGATCCTTATGCCTCAGTCACTTGAGTAGTTGGGATTATAGACCTGTATCACCAGGCCCGATTCGACCTAAAACTCTTGATTCTGTCTTAGCCTGTAGAGTGCTGGGATCACAGGCATGTGCCACCATGCCCATTTCTTTTCCTGAGATTCTTTGTAGGAGCATCAAATGATTTGAAAGCACCTATTGGAAGGGACTATAAACAGCTTAGGTAACATGATAATTTTGTGTGTGTGTGTGTGTGTGTGTGTGTATACATACATACACACACACAAAATTAGTTTTTGTTGTTTTGTTTTGGTTCTTCAAGGTAGGGTTTTGCTCTAGCCCAGACTGACCTGGAATTTACTATGTAGTCTCAGGCTGGCTTTGACCTCACAGAGATTTCTAGCTTGGCCTCCCGTTGTTGGGATTAAAGGTGTGTGTCACCGTGCTTGACACTTGTATAGAATTTTTTTTTTAAATTTTATTTATTTATTTATTTGAGAGCGACATACACAGAGAGAAAGACAGATAGAGGGAGAGAGAGAGAATGGGCGCGCCAGGGCTTCCAGCCTCTGCAATCAAACTCCAGATGCGTGCGCCCCCTTGTGCATCTGGCTAACGTGGGACCTGGGGAACCGAGCCTCGAACCGGGGTCCTTAGGCTTCACAGGCAAGCGCTTAACCGCTAAGCCATCTCTCCAGCCCCTAGAATTTTTTGTTTTGTTTTTTTGAGGTAGAGTCTCACTGTAGCTCAGGTTGACCTGGAATTCACTATGTAGTCTAAGGGTAGCCTTGAATTCACAGCGATCCTCCTACCTCTGCCTCTCAAGTGCTTGGATTAAAGGCATGCACCACCACTCCTGGTTTACTTGTATAGATTTTCCCCCCAAGATTTATTTATATTTATTTGGTTTTTGTGATAGTCTCCTATTTCCCAACTCACTCTGTAGCTGAGGATAACATTGAATTTATAATCCTCCTGCCTGCATTTTCTAAATGCTGGGACTACCAGTGTGTGCCATCATGCCTGGTTTATGTGGTACTGGGTATAGGACCCAGAACTTCATGGCTGCTCTAAAAGCGCTCTGCCATATACCTCCAGCATCCTTTCCCTCAAGGGTCTCATGCTAGCCTATGCTCACCTGGAACTCACTCTGTATCTCCAGGGTGGCCTCAAACTCTCAGCCATCCTTCTTACCTCAGCCACAACTGGAATTAAAGGCATGTGGCACCATATATTTTTTTGAAACAGGGTTCAATGTAGCCCAGACTGGCCTTGAACTCTTGATCTTGCCACTACCTCAGAAGTGCTGGTATCTTTTAAAGTGTGTGTCACTACACACAAAAATCTTTTTTATGTTTATTTTTCGTTTTTTTAAGGTAGGGTTTCGCTCTAGCCCAGGCCGACCTGTAATTCACTATGTAGTCTCAGAGTAGACTCAAACTCACAGTGATCCTCCTACCTCTGCCTCCCCAGCACTGGGATTAAAGGTGCGCACCACCACACCCAGCTTTCTTTTTTCTTTTAATTTTATTGTAAGCAGAGAGAGAGAAGAGAGACGTGGGTCCTGGGAAATTGAACCTAGGTCCTTTGGCTTTGCAGGCAAGCACCTTAACCATTAAGCAATCTCTCCAGCTCCTGTGTATCCCTTTCGTGGAGTTTTGTTCAACACTTTTTTCTATTTTATTAATTTAATTAATTTTTTATTTGTTTTTATTTTATTTTGGTTGTTCAAGGTAGGATCTCATTCTAGCCCAGGCTGACCTGGAATTCACTTTGTAGTCTCAGGGTGGCCTTGAACTCATGGTGATCTTCCTTCCTCTGCCTCCTGAGTGCTGGGATTAAAGACGTGGACCACCATGCCTGGCTTCTTTTAGCTTTTGAAAGTCCTTTCTCCCTTCTTCTCTTTCCATCCCTACCCCCTCCCACCAAAAACAAAACAAAAAACCAACCCACATAGATTCTGGCTGTGTAGCCCAGACTGGCCTCAAGTTTGTGATCCTCTATCTCAGTCTCCTAGGTGCTGGGATCACAGGTATGTGCTACCACATCTGGCCTCTCTTTCCTTCTCCTCCTCTCTGCTCCCCCACTTTCTTCCCTTCCCCTCCTCTCCCCTCCTCTTTCCTCCCCTCATCTTGGGCTGAGAATGTAGCTCAGTTAATTCAGTGCTTGTATAGTGTGTACAGAGCCTTAAATTTCATCTCCATTATTGCATAAACCCATAAACCAGTATGATAGTACACACCTATAATCTCAGCAGAAGTTCAAGGTTATCCTCTGCTACATAGTGAGTTCAAGGCCAATCTGGCATACATGGGGCCTTGTGTCAAAAAAGAAGAGGAGGGCTGGAGAAATGGCTTGCCAGTTAAGATACTTCCCTGCAAAGCCAAAGGACTCAGGTTTGATTCTTCAGTACCCACATAAAGCCAGATGTACAAGGGGGTGCATGCATCGTGAGTTCGCTTGTTAGCATTAGCTAGAGACTCTGGCATGCCCATTCTCTCTCTATCTCCATCTCTAATAAATAAATGAATAAAATACATATATTTATTAAATTAAATATATATTAAGTAAATATATATATATATATATATATATATATATATATATATATATATATACTTAAAAAGGTAGAAAGGCTTGTACAGATAGCTCAGTGGCTAAAGGTACATGCTTGCAAAATTTGCCATCACAGGTGCGATTCCCTGACACCCATGTAAAGTCAGAAGCACAGAGTGGCACATGCATCTGGAGTTCATTTGCAGTGGCAAGGGGCCCTGGTGCACCCTTTCTCTCTCTCTGCTCTGTTTGCAAATAAGTAAACAATATATTTTTTTTTTTTTTTGTTTTTTTGAGGTATGGTTTCACTCTAGCCCAGGCTTATCTGGAATTCACTATACTCTCAGGGTGCCCTTGAACTCACAGTGATCCTCTTACCTCTGCCTCCTAAGTGCTGGGATTAAAGGCATATGCCACCATGCCCTGCTAGAAATATATACATATATATATTTTAAAAAGTAGAGGGCTGGAGAGATGGCTTAGTGGCTGAGGTGCTTACCTGCAAAGCCAAAGGACCCAGGTTCGATTACCCAGGACTCACATAAGCACAAGGTGGCACATGTATCTGGAGGTCATTTGCAGTGGCTGGGTGCCCTGTGATGCCCATTCTCTCTCTCTCCTTCTCTCCCTCTCTTTGCCTCTTTATTCCTCTCTCTGTCTCCTTCCAATAACTAAAAATTAAAGAAAAAAAAGGTAGAGATTGGATCTTGTTATCCCACCTAGATCCCAGACTTTTGGGATCAAGCAGTTTTTCTGCCTCAGCAATTAGCTGGAACTACAGGCACAAACCACCATATCTTGCCCAATATTTTAGTTTTAAATCCACTTGGAATGTATTTCATTGTAACATGAGATAAATGTCAAGACTTTTTTTTTGTTTGTTTGTTTGTTTTTTGTTTTTTGAGGTAGGTTCTTACTGGAGCCCAGGCTGACCTGGAATTTACTATGCAGTCTCAGGGTGACCTTGAACCCACAGCAACCCTCCTACCTCTGCCTCCTAAATGCTGGGATTGAAGGTGTGTGCCAGCACATCCAACTTGTCAAGACTTTTTAATTTTACAAAAAAAAAACCAAAAAAAAAACATTGAAAAGCAGTTGTCATAGTAGTTTATCATTTTTACCCATTTATTAGAAGTGGTTGTGCTAAAAAAAAGTGGTTTTGCTAACGTAATACCCTTCAATTCTGTGTGCCTGCATTATTTATGTTTTTTATTTTTTTTATTTTTTTGAGGTAGGGTCTCACTCTAGCCCATGCTGACCTGTAATTCACTCAGTCCCAGGGTAGTCTCGAACTCACAGCAATCCTCCTACCTCTGTCTCCCAAATGCTGGGATTAAAGGGGTGCACCACCTCGCCTGGCTGGGGGATATTATTGAGATGCAAATTCAGTAGGTGAGAGTTGGGCCTGAGTCTGCATTTCCAGTGAGTTCCCAGGTAGTGCTGATCTGTGGGGTTCATAGGCCTTTGTGTAACAGAGGGCTAACATTACTGAACACTTAATTTGTTCTAGTCACTGTTCAAAGAGCTTTTACATGTTAGGACTCATTTAGCCATCCTACAGTTCCATGACGATTATCCCTAGTTCACCAGTGAAGAAATTGAACCTTACACAGGTGTCACATGCTCCAAATGCTCTAAGCTGTAAGCAGAAGAGCCAGTCAGACCAAGCACAAGTAGAGTTTCTACTCCTAAATTCTTGAGTATATTATCCCACCAATAGCAGACAAAATTTTCTGCTATGTGACTCAAATACTAGTGCCTTTAGTGCTGGCCTGGAACCCATGGTCCTCCTGCCTCAGTCTCTGGGGTATTGGGACTACAGGTGTGTGCCACTAGGACCCGCTAATTTTTATAAATAATGGGCTTTATTGTTATTTGTTTTAAAATATTTTATTTAATTTTTAAACTTTTTATTTTTAGTTTTATAATTAACAACTTCCATGATTGTAAACAATATTCCATGTTAATTCCCTTCCTCTCCCTACTGTCCCATTTGAAACTCCACTCTCCATCATATCCCTTCCCTCTTTCAATTAGTCTGTCTTTTATTTTGATGTCATGATCTTTTCCTTCTATTATATGATGGTCTTGTGTAGGTAGTGTCAGGCACTGTGAGGTCATGGATATCCATGCCAAATTTTTTTAATATAATTCTTTTTAAAAAAATTATTTATTTAGACAGAGAAAGAAGGAGGGGGAGAGAGAGAGAGAGGGAGAATGGCACACCAGGGCCTCCAGCCACTACAGATGAACTCCAGACACTGGCGCCCCTTGTGCATCAAGCTAATGTGGGTCCTGGGGAATCAAACCTGTGTCCTTTGGCTTTGCAGGCAAAGGCCTTAACTGCTAAGCCATTCCTCCAGCCCTGTTTTAAAAATATTTTTATTGATTTATTCACAAGGAAAGAGAAAGAGAAAGGGCATGCCACTGCAAATGAATTACAGATGCATGTGCCACTTTGTGCCTCTGGCTTTATGTGGGTACTGGAGAATTTGCAAGCAACTGCCTTTAATGACTGAGCCATCTCCCCCAGCCCTATTATATTTCTTTTGGCAATTTTAGTTTCTGCAGTGTGTGTGTAGACTATATGTGCACATAGGCTACCTGTGTCCATGCATGTGGAGGCTAGAGGATGTCAGGGGTCCTTCTGTTTTTGCTTGTCTGCCTGTTTCTTCGAGATGGAGTACTCTGACCCAACCCAAAGCTGCCATTTAAAAAAAACTTTTTTTTTGTTCATTTTTATTTATTTGAGAGGGACAGAGAGAGAGAGAGAGAGAGAGAGAAAGAGAGAGAGAGAGAGAGAGAGAGAGAATGGGCGCGCCAGGGCTTCCAGCCACTGCAAACGAACTCAAGACATGTGCGCCCCCTTGTGCATCTGGCTAATGTGGGTCCTGGGAAATCAAGCCTTGAACTGGGGTCCTTAGGCTTCACAGGCAAGTGCTTAACCGCTAAGCCATCTATCCAGCCCCCACCTTTTTTTTTATTTGAGAGAGGGAGAGAAAGAAAGGAAGGAAGGAGGGAAGGGCACACCAGGGCTTCTAGCCACTGCAAATGAACTCCAGACACATGTGCCACTTTGTGCATCTGGCTTATGTGGGTATGCATCTGGCTTATGTGGGTACTGGGGAATAGAACCTGGATCCTTAGACTCCTCAGGCAAGTGCCTTAACGACTAAGCCATATCTCTAAACCTCTCCCCCCCCCCACTTTTTTCCCATTTATGAAGTCCCAGTGATTCTCTGGTCTATTGTTTCTACCTTTACTTCCACTGGAGTTACTGGCTTGTGTGGCCATGCCCAACTGTTTATGTGGGTGCTGGGGAATTGAACTCAAGTGGTCTCAGTCTGTCTTGTTTGCACAGCAAGCACTTTTAGCCACTGAGCCACCTCCCTAGTCCCTTGACAATTTTTCTTTCTTTCTTTTTATTACAACTTCCACGATTGTAAACAATATCCCATGGTAATTCCCTCACTCCTCCCACTTTCCCCTTTGAAACTCAACTCTCCATCATATTCCCTCCTTCTCTCAATCAGTCTCTCTTTTTATTTTGATGTCATGATCTTTTCCACCTATTATGATAGTCTTATGTACGTAGTGTCAGGCACTGTGAGGTCATGGATATCCAGACCATTTTGTGTCTGGAGGAGCATGTTGTAAGGAGTCCTACCCTTCCTTTGACTCTTACATTCTTTCTGCCACCTCTTCGGCAATGGACCCTTAGCCTTGGAAGGTATATATTTCAGTGCTGAGCACTCCTCTGTCACTTCAGAAAGCATCATGGTGCCTTCTGAGTCATCCCAAGGTCACTGCCGTCTGAAAAGAGAAGCTTCTCTAACCAAAAGGGAGAGTAGGGCTGGAGAGATGGCTTAGCTGTTAAGGCGTTTGTCTGCAAAGCCAAAGGATCCTGGTTCGATTCTCCAGGACCCATGTAAGCCAGATGCACAAGGTGGTGCATGTGTATGGAGTTTGTTTGCAGTGGCTGGAGGCCCTGGCATACCTCTTCTATCTCTCTCTCTCTGTCTTTCTCACCCACACACTCTACCTCTTTCTCTCTCAAGTAAATAAATAAATAAATATATTTTGAAAAAAGATTCTCTTAAAAGTGAGAGTAGCATTAATATATGGGTATGAACATTAAGAGGAGTGCTTACTGGGCAGTTTGGTGAGCATAGTATACACATTTAGCCAGACAACAGCAGACATTATACCCCTAGGGCTCATGACTACTTCAGTTAAGTTTTCAGTATCAGGGATATATTGCCTCCCATAGAGCAGGTCACCAGCCGAATGAGAGGGCGATTGGTTTCCCCCATAACAGATGTGCCACTATTATACCCGTTGGCTCATTTGGCCTGGCTGGCCAAATATAAGGCTTGCAGTGTCCACTGTTGAGTATCTTCACTGGTGATTTCTCTTTCTCCCATTGAACTGCATGTAGTGTGGCTTTTTCCATCTTTCTGTCAGCTGATCTTCATGGAGGAGGTTTTCAGCTCAGCTCCAGCAGGATTTCTCAGTGACCTTGCAGACCAAGTATGTGGAATCTTCAGCAATAACTCCATGTCTTTTTTTGTTGTTTGTTTTTGAAACAAAGTCTCCTGTAGCTCATGCTGACCTGGGAACTCATTCTGTAGCCGAGGCTGGCCATTAATTTACAGTGATACTCCTACCTTAGCCTCTTGAGTTCTTTAATTAAAGGTGAGCTAGGTGTGGTGGCTTACACCTTTAATCCCAGCACTTGGGAGGCAGAGGTAGGAGGATTGTTGTGAGTTAGAGGCCTCCCTGAGAATACATTGTGAATTCCAGGTCAGCCTGAGCTAGAGTGAGAGACTACCTCGAAAAACCAAAAAGGAATTAAAAAAAGGTGTGTGCTACTACACCAGGCTCTTCGTATCTTTATTGACTATTTCTTCTTAGTGCAGATAATATCTTTTATTGGCTGTGTCCTCTTAGTGCAGATATTCCGTTGTATAGATGAGTATACTTTACTTAGTTCTTGATTGTTACCAGGTTTTAGCAATTATAAGTAAATTTACTATAAATATTTATGCAGTTTTTTTGGTAAGTTTTCAGTTTAGGTGGGTAAATACCAAAGTATGCAATTATTAGGTCATATCATACATGTATATTTCATTGAGTAATAAATTGCTATTGCTATTATTTCTTTATTTGTTTATTTGAGAGAGCAAGAGAGGGAAAGAGGCAGACAGGGGGGGGGAGGAGGGAATGGGCCTCCTGACATGGGTCCTTAGGCTTCACAGGCAAGCACCTTAACTGCTAAGCCATCTCTCTAGTCCTAATAATTTTTTTTTTTCCTAGGTAGGGTCTCGCTCTAGCCCAGGCTGACCTGGAATTCACTATGTAGTGTCAGGCTGGCCTCAAACTCACAGTGATTCTCCTACCTCTGTTTCCCAAGTGCTGGGATTAAAGGCGTGTGGACCACGCCCAACCCATAAATTAGTTTTAAAAATATATATTTTATTTATTTGAGGGTGGGAGGGGAGAGGGAAGGAGAATGGATGCAGCAGAGCCTCCTGCCACTGCAAACAAACTCTAGATGTGTGCACCTCTTTGTGTATCTGGCTTTATGTGGAGAAAGAGTTCTGTGGTAAAATGACTAGTGCTCTGGACTCTGGCTTTATGTGGGTACTGGAGAATTCAACCTGGGCTGGCGGATTTTTCAAGCAAGTGTCTTCAACCACTGAGCCATCTTCCCAGCCCAGTAAATTAATTTTAAGAAGCCGTATTGGAGGCAGCAATAGGATGATTGCTCTGAGTTCAAGGCCACTCTGAGACCACATAGTGAATTCCAGGTCAGCCTGAGCTACAGTGAGACCCTACCTCCAAAAACCAAACCAAACCAACAGCAGCAGCAGCAGCAGCAAAAAAAAACCCAATATTGGGAGCTGGATGTGGTGGCACATGCTTTTAATCCTAGTACTCAGGAGGCTGAGGTAGGAAGATCACTGTGAATTCAAGGCCAACTTGATTCTACATAGTGAATTATAGGTCAGCTTGGGCTGGACTGAGATTCTACCTCAGTAGAACTAAAAACAAAACAAAACAATATTGGGTGGAGGAGATGACTCAGCATTTAAAGACCCTTGATACTAAAGCCTGCCATCCTGAGTTCAGTTCCCTAGTACCCATGTAAGGCCAAATACACAATGTGGCTCATGCATTTGTGTTTGCAGTTTCAAGAGGCCCTAGTGTACTCATGTTGTTCTCTCTCTGCTTGCAAATAAATTAATAAAATACTTAAAACCAACCAAAAAAGACACCAGTGCTGGCCTGGAACTTACTGTGTAGACCAAGCTGTGCTTGAATTCTTGATCCCTTTGCCTGAACCTCTTCCATTTTGAGATTACAGACATACTTCACCACACTTGACCCTTCCTTTAAAAAAAAATTTTTTTTTTTTGATGCCGGGTGTTGTGGCGTATGCCTTTAATCCCAGCACTTGGGAGGCAGAGGTAGGAGGATTGCTGTGAGTTCGAGGCCACCCTGAGACTACATAGTTAATTCCAGCTCAGCCTGTGCCAGAGTGAGACCCTACCTCGAAACAAACAAACAAACAAACACACAAAAACCCAAACAACAACAAAAAATTTTTTTGAGGCTCAGATGGCTTAGCAGTTAAAAGTACTTGCTTGTAAAGCAATGGTTTCGATTCCCCAATACCCACATAAAGACAGACGTGCACCATCTGGAGTTGGTTTGCAGCATCAAGAGGCCCTGGTGTACCTTTCTTTCTCTCTGTCTCTCTCTCTCTTGTAAATAAAAATGAAAAAATAATTATGAGACAGGGTCTGATGTGTCCCAGGTTGGCCTGGAACTTGCTATATAGCAGAAGATGAGGAAGATGATCATGAAATTCTGATATTTCTGTCTTTGTCACCCTGGTCCTAGAATAATAGCTGTGTACGTCCACAGCCAGTTTGTGTGATGCCTAGGGTTAAACCCAGGGTTTGTGCACGCTAGACAAGCACTTTGCCAACTGAGCTACATCCTCTAGCTGCCAGTGTCTTGTTTTCTTAATATTGAGCTTTAAGATTTCTTTGTGTGGTTTTGAATACCAGTCCTTTTTTTTTTTTTTGAAGAAATCATAACTAAACAGTATTTATTACTTTGGTATATTGTACTGGTCTTGTTGTGTTTCCTTCACATTTCCATGGTTTCCCCATCATTCTTTCTCCTCCCACGGTTTTGCTACACAATGTAGTCTAGTACTGGCCACTGCAGCGTCACATTTAACATCCCTAACAGCGTTCATTCACAGGGCCAAGGTTCTGCTCCACAGACCCTTCTGCACAGTAACTTCAGAGCTTGTGAAAGAGTTTGTAATTAACCAGCCCAGCCAGGATGGCTAGCTCCATTAAGATAACAGTGGAGGGCTGGAGAGATGGCTTAGCAGTTAAGCGCTTGCCTGTGAAGCCTAAGGACCCCAGTTCGAGGCTCCGCTCCCCAGGTCCCATGTTAGCCAGATGCACAAGGGGGCGCACACGTCTGGAGTTCGTTTGCCGTGGCTGGAAGCCCTGGCTCGCCCATTCTCTCTCTCTCCCTCTATCTGTCTTTCTCTTTGTGTTTGTCACTCTCAAATTAAAAAAAAAAAAAAAAAAAAGATGACAGTGGAGAGCAGCCGTTGGTTGGTTGTTACTTCTGTTCTTAGTACTTTCCAGATGGTCTCTGCTCCCCAACTCTTCTATGGTTTCTGAGCCAATCTGGTTAGTTTCTGTGAAAATTTGATGAGAATGCTCAATGCTTTGGGTGGCCTGGTTCAGGTTTTCAGTGCCTTGTAGAAGCAATTCCCTTTGTGACTGTAGCTAGTTCATACGTTCATCCTCAAAGTCACATGTGCCTTACTTCATATCGCCTCGTCCCCCAGGTGTGCCTGTCAAAGGTGTGCTTCTCACCCCCCCTAGTTTCAGTAGTTTCAAAGCTTAGACATGATGGGGTTATGGACAGATGGGTACCTGTCGTAGTTCTTCCTCCATTTCTGCCAATGTTTCATTTGCTTCCTGGTGCTTTTCATCAGAATCTCTGACCAACTTCTCTTCTGAACATCCATCCCCGAACACGTCCCCAGTCCCCAGTCCCCAGTCCCCAGTTATATGGAGCTGCAGCACGCAGATCCAGGGTGGCTGGGAACTTGCTGACCACAGGGGCATGGGTGAGGATGAGAAGCTGGGAGCAAGGATCGAAGCTCCTGGAGGAAGGTTGAAGCTTTTCATCCCAGAGAACACAAGGCTGAGCATTCCTGGTCTTGCCTCGCCCTACTGTTCCCAGCTCAGGGACCCCTCATAGTTCTTCATGGCACCATGGAAGATCTTGTGCAGTTTCTTGAAGTGCTTGGGGAAGGAGGTGGCTGGCCTGTAGGGGTGGCCACCCAGACTTTGGGCACTGAGTCCATTCCTCATCCAGTGGCCAGCCGCCCAGCCCCCAAGCCTGGATGGCGACTGTCCCACCACCCCCAGTCTTTTTTTTCTTTTTTCTTCAGTTTTTTGAGGTAGGGTCTCACTCTAGTGCAGGCTGACCTGCAATTGACTCTGTAGTCTCAGGATGGCCTTTTGAAACTCATGGCGATCCTCCTACCTCTGCCTCCTATGTGTTGGGATTAAAAGTGTGAGCCGCAATGCCTGGCTTTTTTTTTTTAATTTTTAAATTTTTATTAACATTTTCCATGATTATAAAAAAATATCCCATGGTAATTCCCTCCCTCCTCCCTGACACTTTCTTTTTTTTTTTTTTTTTTTTTTAAATTAGCTATGTGTTTTACAAAGATTTTTTTTTTCCAGTTGGTGGCTTGTCTAGCCTTGACGTCTTACTGTTCTATGTGATGCTTGCTCTCTAGTTTTGACAGGTAAGTAATCATCACATTAAGAAAGTTTCTGAATTAAAAAAAAATGTTAAAAAAATTTGTTTAAGAGTTTCTGAAGCCAGGCGTGGTGGTGCATTCCTTTAATCCCAGCATTTGGGAGGCAGAGGTAGAAAGGTTACCCTGAATTTGAGGCCACCCTGAGACTGCATAGTGAATTCCAGGTCAGCCTGGGCTAGAGTGAAATACTACCTTGTAAAACTAAGAACAAGAAAGCAAAAGAAAATTTCTAAGCTGGCCATGGTGGTGCATGCCTGTAATCACATGTACTGTGAAGGCTGTGGCTGGAGGATCATAGTGAGACCACCTTTTAAATAAGAAGTAAAACCACATTCCTATGGTATTTAAGAATGCAGCTGAGGTCTGGGAATAAAGTGCTTGCTATGCAAGCAAAAATACTTGACTTTGGATCCCCAGGCCCCATTTGTAAAAGCTGGAAGCTTCCGTGGGCTTCTGTAACCATAGCATACTCACAGTGAGATGGGAGGTGTAGGTAGGAGAATCCTTGGAAGAATGTGGATCAGCTAGCTTGGGGAATGGAGCAGTGAACAATAAGAGACCCTATAGGGACTTACACTTGTAAACTGTCCTCTGGCTCCCATATGCACACTGTGGCAGGTGCATGCCCTGGCACATGTATGCTCACACTCACACACATGAACATGGACACGTGTGCACATACACCATGCACAAATATACCAGAAAATATACAACTGAAATGTTCACTCCTCACCATTGAAAATAGTTTTCTCCTTTTTCTGTGATCTCAAGGTCCTATAATGTCCATGTGCCTTACTTATCCAACTTTCTAAGCTTATTTTGACTTGACCATTTTTTTCTTAAATTAAAAAAAAAAAATTAAAATTAAAATTTTACTTATTTGAGAGAGAGAGAGAGAGAGAGAGAGAGAGAGAGAGAGAGAGAGAGAGGGAGGGAGGGAGGGAGGGAGGATGAGAATGAGAACATGGGCATGCCAGGGCCTCTAGCCACTGCAAGTGAACTCCAGACACATGTGCCACCTTTTGCATCTGGCTTACATGGTGGGTCCTGGGAATCAAACCTGGGTCCTTTGGCTTTGCAGGCAAGTGCCTTAACTGCTAAGCCATCTCTCCGGCCCTTAAATTTTTTGATATAGGGTCTGTCTGTGTAGCCTAGTGGCCCGGGCTGGACTTAAACCTCTAGTCCTCCCATTTGTGCCTTTTGACTGCTGGAATTACAGGCATGCCACGTCATGTCTGGCCTCTGACTTGATCTTTCCTGTCTCAGCTCTCTGTCTCAGTTTTTCTGTAGCAATTTAGTCTTATGGCCAAACATCCACCTCAGAAATCATAAACATTCAGATTTATTCTACAAATGCGATTTCCTATCTTTTTAGTTCTGCCATTTGCTAATTTAATCTTGGATTTTACTGAAGCCACCAGTTCCTTGAATTGTCCCTGATTCCCAGTTTGTGACATTTTTCCTGGCATGACTTTGTTCCATATGGACACTGTGGTCACTTTGAATGAGTCATAAGTATCCTCAGTTCTGCTCCATCTTTGTTCTCACGGCATGCTGTGCAGATCTCCAGCTGTGGATTAACAATAGTGCCCTTCTTCTGTGGTCCTGCTCTAGGGCCTAAAGAAATAATTTAATCATATTATTCTGCTCTATTACTGATTCATGAGCTTTGCTGCATCTGTGCTTGTTCTAGTCCTTAGTCTTCTTTTCATTTGTCTGTAGCTGATTCTGTTCTCTTCCCCAGAATGACTGTTGTTTCTAAATCTTGACCCATTTATTCCTGAGTCTTGTGTCACCTCCCTCCATCACAGCTGACTCCACACTTCAGCAGAATAGCCTTTACACAACAACAACAAATCTATTATATCATTTCATGTAGAATACCTTTCATTATTCAGATGATAAAATGCTCACCATGAACTGTCTTGTTTTCTTGCTTTATCTCTCTCCTCTCAGTGCCTAGCTTCACTGGCCTTTTTTCACATCCTTCACATGCCATGCTCAATTTTTATATATTATTTTTTATTGACAAGTTCCATAATTGTAGACAATAACCCATGGTAATTCCCTCCCTCCTCCCACTTTCCCCTTTGAAACTCCATTCTCTATCATATCCCCTCCTTCTCTCAATCCGTTTCTCTTTTATTTTATTTTATTTATTTATGTTTTTGGTTTTTCGATGTAGGGTCTCACTCTAGCCCAGGCTGACCTGGAATTCACTATGGAGTCTCAGGGTGGCCTCAAACTCATGGCGATCCTCCTACCTCTACCTCCCGAGTGCTGGGATTAAAGGCGTGCCTCACCACGCCGGGCTTCTCTTTTATTTTATTTTATTTTTTGTTGTTCATTATTTATTTATTTATTTATTTATTTGAGAGCAACAGACACAGGGAGAAAGACAGATAGAGGGAGAGAGATAGAATGGGCGTGCCAGGGCTTCTAGCCTCTGCATACGAACTCCAGACGCGTGCGCCCCCTTGTGCATCTGGCTAACGTGGGACCTGGGGAACCGAGCCTTGAACTGGGGTCCTTAGGCTTCACAGGCAAGCGCTTAACCGCTAAGCCATCTCTCCAGCCCTCTCTTTTATTTTAATGTCATGATCTTTTCCGCCTATTATGATGGTCTTGTGTATGTACTGTGAGATACTGGCCATTTTGTGTCTGGAGGAACATGTTGTAAAGAGTCCTACCCTTCCTTTGGCTCTTACATTCTTTCTGCCACCTCTTCCACAATGGACCCTGAGCCTTGGAAGGTGTGGTAGAGATATTTCAGTGCTGAGCACTCCTCTGTCACTTCTTCTCATGGTGCTTTCTGAGTCATCCCTTTTTTTTTTTTTTTTTTTTTTTTTTGAGGTAGGGTCTTATTCTAGTCCAGGCTGACCTGGAATTCACTATGTAGTCTCAGGGAGGTCTCAAACTCACATCCATCCTACTACCTCTGCCTCCCAAGTACTGGGATGAAAGGTGTGTACCTCCACATCTGGTTTATTAATTTCTTTTTTTGAGATAGAATTGCACGTTATTTCATGGTGTCCTTGAACTTGCTTCATAGCTAAGGATAGCCTTGAACTTTTGATCCTCTTCTCTCTTCTACCAAGTGCCAGGAGTGTAGTTATGTGCTATCATACCTGTTTTTCTTTTCTTAATTAAAAAAAAAATTTATCCATTTTGAGAGAGGAAGTAAGAGAAGAAACAAAAGGAGAGAGGCAGAAAGAGGGAATGGGCGTGCCAGGGCATCCAGCCACTGCAAAGGAACTCCAGATGTATGCACCCCTTTGTACATCTGGCTTATGTGGGTTCTGGGAAATTGAACCTGGTTCCTTAGGCTACAAAGGCAAGTACCTTAACTGCTAAGCCATCTCTCCCACATTTGTTTTCTTAATTAAAAAATTTTTATTTATGTCTGGTTTTGACGATGCTGAAAATAGAGCCCATGGCCTCATGCATGCACTCTACCAACTGAGTTGCATCCCAACCCAACGGTTTTTATTAATTTATATTTATTTATTTTACATATTTTTATTTATTTATTTGCAAGGAGAGAGAAAATAATGAATATATGAATGGATACACCAGGGCCTCTTGCCATTGTACCTGAGTTCTAGATACATGTAGTACTTTGGACATCCTGCCCAAGCTTTTCACATATGAGATCTTAAGAGAGGTGGGAAGATGCTTCAAAATACTATATAGCAGGGCCTGGAAAGATGGCTCAGTGGTTACTGGTGCTTCTGTGCAAGTGTGAGGGGCCTGAGATCACCTGAGTTTGACTCCTCCAGCATTCATATAAACAGTGGGGCATGGCCACTCACGTCTATAACCACAGCCTTTGGGAAGCGGAGACTGGGAAGAATTGCTGTTGTTTAGGAAAAATGGCAAGCTCCAAGTAAGAGACTGTGTCTCAAGGAACAACAGGCTGGAAAGTGGCAGAAGGGGATACCAGACATTCCCCTCTCGCCTCTGCACACTCACAAGATGTAGCATCAGCACACGCATACGTCACACACACACACCACATACAAACACCACATCACACATACTATGCACAGAGAAAAATAAAATGAAATAAAAATAGTTTATAGAGAACTGTGAGAAACTGTAACACCTAAGTGCTTTATATATGCTTTAAAAAAAACTATTTGAGAAGAGAGAGAATGGGCGCATGAGGGCCTTCAGCCTCTGCAAACGAACTCCAGACACATGCACCACCTTGTGCATCTGGCTTACGTGGATCTGGCTGGGGAATCCATCCTGGGTCCTTTGGCTTTGCAGACAAACGCCTTACCCGCTAAGCCATCCTCCCAGCCCTATGAGTGCTTTCTTAACCACACAAAAACCTTGTGAAGTAGTAGTGTCTTATCTCCAGGTTATAGGTGGGGTAGAGGCACAGATAAGTTACTTACTTACCCAAGGTAACCCAGGCATGGAGCAGTTGGCTATTAACTTAGTTAGTCAGGCTTCAGAGTCTGCTCTCAACTCTATACTCTTAGAAGGGGGTCAGCAAGGGTTGGGGTTGGTGTGAGGGTTAGAGTTAGGGTCTGCTTGAGCGCCACCACCCCAGGTATCTTTAACTGTTTAACTGTGATACCAGAGTCTTTTTCTGGCTTTTGGACCTAATTTTCTTTAAGCTTCAGTACCTCTATATTCGAAGGGATGATAATGAAACTTACCTTTTCAACGTTAAATAGAAAGTTCTTTTAGAAGCTAAATACTTTCCAAAGTGTTTAGCATAATGCTAGAATGTAGTAGTAGCTTATGACTGTTAGCTACTATTATCATTTCTGTTGTTTTTCCTTTTAATTTTTTTTTTTTTCTGTTTTTCAAGGTAGGGTCTTACTTTAGCCCTGGCTGACCTGGAACTCACTATGTAGTCTCAGGATGGCCTCAAACGCATGGTGATCCTCCTACCTTGGCCTCCCAAATGTTGGGTTTAAAGGTGTGCACCACCATGCTTGGCCTCTCCTCTTAAATTTTTATCCTACTTTTTTATCCTGTTCTGCCCAAAATAAGAGCTTTGAAAAAAATTGCTGCCACCTTTCTCTTTCTTTTAAAATATTATTTATTATTATTGTAAAAAAGTATTTATTGGGCTGGAGAAATGGCATAGCAGTTAAGGGCTTGCCTGTGAAGCCTAAGGACCCCGGTTTGAGGCTCGGTTCCCCAGGTCCCACGTTAGCCAGATGCACAAGGGGGCGCACGCATCTGGAGTTCGTTTGCAGAGGCTGGAAGCCCTGGCGTGCCCATTCTCTCTCCCTCTATCTGTCTTTCTCTCTGTGTCTGTCGCTCTCAAATAAATAAATAAAATAAAAAAATTAAAAAAAAGTATTTGCAAGAAGAGAGATAGAGAGAATGGCATGCCAGAGCCTCCAGCCACTGAAAACGGACTCCAGATGCATGCTTCACTTTGTGCATCTTGCTTTACATGGGTACTGGGGAATTACCTTAACAGCTGAGCCATCTTTCTAAGCCCCTTTCCTTCTTTTCTGAGACAGGAGTCTCAGTCTAGCCTATGCTGATCTGAAATTACTCTTTAACTCAGACTGGCCATAAATTTAGGCTTTACACTGGTTTAAACTTTTTTTTTTTTTTTTTGGTTTTTTTGAGGTAGGGTCTCACTCTAGCTCAGGCTGACCTGGAATTCACTATGGAGTCTCAGGGTGGCCTCGAACTCACGGTGATCCTCCTACCTCTGCCTTCCGAGTGCTGGGATTAAAGGCGTGCGCCACCACGCCCGGCTTGGTTTAAACTTTTGATGAAGAATTATAGACATTAACCTAAATATTGAAGGGATACCACCATACTTGTTTAAGAGTGAAGAAACAATTTCTGCCCTCTAGTAGCTCCTGAGTTAAGTGGTAAAGTGATGCCATAATATAATTTGGTTATAGTAAAGGCTTTGTTGTGTCACAATGTCTTGATGCTTACTGAATTTAACATGAATATTCTGCCTCAGTGTTGTGTCATGTTTGGCAAATGATCCTTGAATAGTGTGACTTAGTGCCCATGTGCCTGTTACCACAAAGCCTATTGTGAAGAACAGAGAAGAACTGTGTCTTTTAAAAGACAGATGGGGAAAGGGAGGTGCCCACTGCGCTTACTGCTGGGGAATAGTAGGGATTTCTCCCATTGTCTAGTTCTGTATCACTAAGAATAGGAGACTGGAGCCAGGACCCCCTAATTCTTGTGTTGTTCTTATTTGACTGTGTGACCTTGACCAAATTACTTCCATATTCAAACTCTCCTCAAATAAGAAAAGTTTATTTATTTATTGAGGTCTAGGCTGACCTAGAATTCACTATATAGTGTCAGGGTAGTCTCAAACTTCTGGCAATCCTCTACCTCTGCTTCCTGAGTGCTGGGATTAAAGGTGTGCAAAGTTTATTTTTTTCACTGTTCAAAACTATATATTGGGCCTCTTAGATTTAGAATCCAGATTTGATCTATTTAATTGATACATTTTTATATAGTGTACCAGTTTTAGAAGGGATTCATATAGTTAACCTTAAGAAATAGGAACAAAAAGAAGAAAGAAATAGGTACCAAAATCACTGGGCAGGTCACTTGATATAAAATGTGTGAACAGCTTAGTATCAGATCTTTGAAGATCTGAAGTATGATCAAGATAGTCAGTTATATGGTCTCTCAAAAGTGTTGTGGGTCTCACCACTGTACTTTTTGGGAGAGGAAGGGAAGACAATTTCTCCCACTGTTGTGAAAATTTGATGAGTTCCACAATAGATTAGTACTTGAGAATTCCACTTTTAGTTTTGAGGCAGTGCCTCTAGTGATAGCCGGATTATTGCAGGGGTCTAGTAGAATAGTAAAATAAAGTGGCTTATGGATTACAGATAGCTCTAGGCTTTGCTCTTTATAGGGCAGAGGCGGCAACTAATAAGCAGTTACCATTCCCTCTTGTCTTGGACTGGGCTTCTAGGGTTCTTTATGGAGTCGGGGGAAAGCGGCTGGAACAGTTCCACCAGAACTGCTTTCCTGGGGGCTTAGTAGGCTTATGCTCTGAAACTGATACTCTTGTAGTACAAGAATAACTACAAACCCATGTGGACAGACTTAAGTGGCCAGAGAGGGGTTGCCATGTGCAGCTCTCCTTCTCGAAAGTCCCTTGGCTGATGAACAGACACTTTTCCTGTCAGGAAGCAGGTATTTGGTTATATATTGATAAATCTTCCCTAAACAATTTTTAGGATAGAAGACTTTGCTTCTGATTTGTGCTTTTGGAAGTTAAGAGGAGTGATGAAGTGTGAAAAATTCATATATGGTATTTTATTTTATTTTTTGGTTTTTCGAGTTAGGGTCTCACTCTAGCCCAGACTGATCTGGAATTCACTATGGAGTCTCAGGGTGTCTTCAAACTCATAGCAATCCTCCTACCTCTGCCTCCCGAGTGCTGGGATTAAAGGCGTGTGCCACCATGACCGGTTTATTTTCCTTTATTTATTATTTAGTATTCGATAGTTTTTGAGGTATTTCCCGTCTTTTTTGGTGCATGTGTGAAGGCCAGAGATTGACACTGGGTGTCTTTCCTATTCACTGGATCCTTATTTAATGAGGCGGGGTCTTTCACTTGAACCAGAGATCACCAATGAAGCTAGTCCAGCTAGCCAATTATCCTAGGAACCACTGTCCCTGCCTTCTCAGCGCAGGGGTTACAGGTGGCCACCATGCCCACCTGGCATTTATGTGGGTGCTGGGGATCTGAGTTCAGAACCTTGTGCTTGAGTAGGAAGTGCTTTCTTTAGCCCTGAGCTATCTCCTCAGCTCAAATCTATTGTCGTCTTGTCTCCTCCTCCACCTCCTCCTTCACTTCTTTTCTTTTGGTTTTCCAGGGTAGGGTGTCACTCTAGCTCAGGCTGACCTGGAATTCACAATGTAGTCTCAGGATGGCCTCAAACTCACGGCGATCCTCATTCCTCTGCCTCCTGGGTGCTGAGAATAAAGGCATGCACCACCACGCAGGGCTAAATTTGTCTTCTTTTTAAACCATTATTAGTGTATACAACATAATGGGCTTCATTATGGCATTTACTACACACACACAGTATTGCACTTTGCTCTCATTTACCTGTGCAGACACTTAGATTGGACTGGGCCTTTTCTGGAGGGTGTGTGGTGGGAATTGTGCCTAGGGCCTTGAGAGCATGGTGAGCATTGGCTATATTGTTGACTATAGCCCCATCCAGTACCCTAAGGTTTTAACTCTTCCTTTGAGGCAGGGTTTTCCTCTAGCTGCCCTTAAACTCATAGTAGTCCTTCTGTTTCTTCCATTTAAGTGCTGGGATTACAAGTGTGAACTACTTAGTCTGGCAACTTTAAATTTGATAAAAATGTAAGGTAGAAGCTGGGCATGGTGGCGCACGCCTTTAATCCCATCACTTGGGAGGTAGAGGTAGGAGGATAACTTGAGTTCGAGGCCACCCTGAGACTACATACATAGTAAATTCCAGGTCAGCCTGGGCCACAGTGAGACCCTACCTGGTAAAACAAAAACAACAACAACAACAACAAAAAAATCCCAGTAAGGTGAAGAGGTCTGTCTTTCAAGTGAGCAGACTTTGACACCTGATCCTGAGGAGGGAAACACTATTTCCTGGCAGGCTTTGTTGTGTTTTGTATCATTAAATCTCAAGTCAGCAGTTTACTTTTTGTTTAGTAGAGTGTCTTGGCTTGTCTGAATGAGTCATAATTAAGATTTAGTCATTGTGACTCAAATCTTGCATAAGCAGGACTTACAGTACAGAGATGCTATGTTTTACTCCATGTAGAGTAAGATTAGAATGGTACAGATCTGCTATGATTGTTGAGTTTTACAAAAGTATTTTATTAATTTATTTATTAGAGAGAGAGACAAATAGAGCATGACATGCCAAGGTCTCTAGCCACTGCAAGGAACATACTCCATATGCATGTGCCACTTTGTACATCTGGCTTTATGTGGGTACTAGGGAATTGAACTCTGGCCCTTAGGTTTTGCAGGCAAGTGCTTTAACCAGTGAGCCATCTCTGTATCCCTTCTTATTTTTTTTAAATATATTCACATTTCTTTCTCTTTTTTTGAGGTAGGGTCTCACTCTAGCCCAGGCTGACCTGGAATTTACTATGTAGTCTTGAACTCACAGCTGTCCTCCCACCTCAGCCTCCCAGTGCTCAGATCAAAGGCATGTGCCACCATGCCCAGTCAACATTTCTTTCTTTTTTTTTTTTTTGGTTTTTCGAGGTAGGGTCTCACTCCGGTCCAGGCTGACCTGGAATTAACTCTGTCATCTCCGGGTGGCCTTGAACTCATGGCAATCCTCCTACCTCTGCCTCCCGAGTGCTGGGATTAAAGGAGTGCACCACCACGCCTGGCTAACATTTCTTTTTTAAAAAATTATTTATTTGCAAGCAGAATGAGAGGGATGTGTGTATGTGTGTGTGGGTGTGTGTGTGGGAGAGAGAGAGAGGGAGGAAACAAGAGTATGAATGAGAGAGGTTGGAGGATTGCTGTGAGTTCGAGGCCACCCTGAGACTACAGAGTGAATTCCAGGTCAGCCTGAGCAACAGTGAGACCCTACCTCGAAAAACCAAAAGAAAAAAGAAAAAAAAAAAGAAAAAAGAAAAAAAAGACTATGAATGAATGAATAGGCACAGCCAGGGCCTCCAGCTGCTGCAAACAAACTCCAGATGTATGCACCATTTGTGCATTTGGCTTTATATAAGGTACTGGGGAATTGAACCCGGGTTGTTAGGCTTAGTAGGCAAGTGCCTTCTGAATTATTTAAAATTAATTTTATTTTTTTGTTTGTTTTGTTTTTTGAGGTAGGGTTTCACTTTAGTCCAGGCTGACCTGGAATTCACTATGTAGTCTCAGGCTGGCCTTAAACTCACAGTGATCCTCCTACCTCTGCCTCCCAAGTGCTGGGACTAAAGCCATACACTACCATGCCTGACTTTTTCTTTTTTTTTTTTTTTTCCCAAGTTAGGGTCTCAGTGTAGTTCAGGCTGACATGGAATTCACTATGTAGTCTCAGAGTAGCCTCAAACTCACAGTGATTCTCCTACCTTTGCCTCCCAAGTGCTGGGATTAAAGGCGTGTGCCACCATGCCCAGTTTATTTTACTTTTTTTGAGAAAAGTCTTGTGTAGCTCAGACCTGCCTGGAATTCACTATGTAGCTGAGGGTAGCCTTGAACTCATGAACTCATAATCTTCCTGTTTTTGCCTACCAAATGCTAAGATTATAAGCATGAACCACTGTGCTTGACTTAAGAGATGGGTTTTGTCCTTTAGAAAAAATTTGATAGGTTCCTCTCTCACCTATCTTCACCTCTAAAATTTAGAAGCAAAAGTCAAGCTCGGTGTGGTGGCACAAGCCTATAATTCCAGCACTTGGGAGGTGAATATAGGAGAATCAGGAGTTCAAGCTCATTCTTGGCTACTTAGTAGTTTGAGGCCATCCTGAACTACATGATACCCTATTTCAAAAATCAAAAGCAGGGCTAGGTGTGGTGGCACATGCTTTAATCACAGAACTCGGGAGATGGAGGTAGGAGGATCGCTGTGAGTTTGAGGCCATCCTGAGACTGCATATTGAATTCCAGGTCAGCTTGAGCTAGAGAGCGAGACCCTGCCTCAAAAACCAATTTTTTTTTTCTTTAAAAGCAGGGCTGAGGATCACCGTGAGTTCAGGGCCACCCTGAGACTACAGAGTTAATTCCAGGTCAGCCTGGACCAGAGTGAGACCCTACCTCAAAAAACCAAAAAAAAAAAAAAAAAAAAAAAGCAGGGCTGAAGAGATGGCTTAATGGTTAAGGTGCTTGCTTCTAAAGCCAAAGGATCCAGGTTTAGTTCCCTAGTATTCACAGAAAACCAGATGTACAAGGTGGCACATGCATCTGAAGTTTGTTTGCAGTGGCTAGAGGCCCATTCTCTTTCTCTCTCTTTACCTCTCAAACAAATAATTAAAATATTAAAAAAAATAAAAACAAGCAACAAATAAGAGTCAAGAACTAGAATATGAGATACCCTACCTCAAAAAAAACAAAATCAAAACGAAAAAAGAACTAGAATAGGGTTTTGGGGGGCATTCCTTTGTGTCATATTGGCAGAAATGTTATCAGGAGCATTGATTCAATTATCTGTGGCTCTTACCCATCTCAATAACTAATATTGTTAATGTTTGCTGTCATCATTTGACTTAAGTATTTTATTAAGTCAGAACTAGTGTGCTTTATTTATTTATTTGAGAGATTGAGAAAGAGGGAGAGAGAATTGGTGCGCCAGGGCCTCAGCCACTGCACTTGAACTCCAGATGCTTGCAACATTTAGTGTGCCTGTACAACCTTGAGCTTGTGTCACCTTTCTGCATCTCGCTTATGTGGGATCTGGAGAGAGATCAAACATGGGTCCTTAGACTTAGCACCATAACCATTAAGTCATCTCTGCAGCCCAGAACTATTGTATTATGACAGTGGCCTTCATGTCATTTAAGTAGTATTTAAGAACTTATGTGCTAGGTAGGCATTGCTTTAAATGTTGAAGGTATGAAGGTGATAAAACTTGCTCCTCCTTATTCTTATTTTGCATGTGGAGGCCAGAGGTTGATGGATGTCAGGTGTCTTCTTCAATCTCTTGCCACTCTTTAAAGAAATAAATTAAAAAATTTATTTATTTATTTGTAAGCAGAGAGTGAGAGAGATAGAAGAGAGACAGAGAGAGAATGGGCACAGCAGGGCCTCTACCTACTGCAAATGAACTCCAGACACATGTGCCCCTTATGCATCTGGCTTACGTGGGTCCTGGGGAATCAAACCTGGGTCCTTTGGCTTTGCAGGCAAACACTTTAGCCACTAAGCCTTCTCTCCAGCACCCCCCCCTTTTTTGGCACAGGGTCTCTCAATAAACATGGAGCTCACTGATTCAGCTAGGCTAGCTAGCTAGTAAGCTTTAGGCATTTTCCTGCATCTGCCTCCCAGTACTGGGATTACAGGTACCACTATGCCTGTTTTACACGAGTGCTGGGGGCCTGAAGTGAGGTGCTTATACTTGCATGGCAAGCACTTTACCCAGTGGTCAGCTCCTCAGCTCTCCAGCTTGATGTTATTTATCCTGTGTTTTGTTTCACATGAGATTGACTTGGCTGATGGAAGTATATATAAAATAGAATGTAACTACTGTTCAGAACCAGAGAAAATGTAAATTAGATTTGGAGGTCAGTGTATGTCTGAATAATTAGACATGAGCCCTTTAGCTGAGTAGCTTAGATTAATGTCAATTCTACTAGTGACATGATACAAGTTTTCTTTTTCTTTTTCGTTTTTTTTCTAGGTATGTTTTCACTCTAGTCCAGGCTGACCTGGAAGTCACTGTGTAATCTTAAGTTGGCCTGGAACTCACAGCAATCTTCCAAATTCTGCTTCCAAGTGCTGGGACCAAAGGTGTACAGTACACCATGATATCTGGTGTCTTTTAAAATTTAATTTATGGCTGGAGAGGTGGCTCAGTGGTGAAGGCGCTTGCCTGCAAAGCCTAATGATCCAGGTTGAGTCCCTTCTACCCATGTAAAGCTAGATGCACTGAGTGGTACATTCATCTGGAATTCATTTGCAGTGGCTGGAGGCCCTGGTGCATCCATTCTAGCTATCTCTCTTTGTCCTTGAAAATAAATAAATAAACAAATAAGCAAATTTTAAATTAAGAAAATTAATTTAAGAGCCAGGCATGGTGGCTCATGGCTTTAATCCCAGCACTTGGGAGGCAGACGTAGGAGGATTGCCATGAGTTTGAGGCCACCCTGAGATTACATAGTCAATTCTAGGTCAGCCTGGGCTAGCGTGAGACCCTACCTTGAAAAAAATCAAAAAAACCAATAATAATAATAATAATAATAAAATAAATTAAACCTTATTGAGTGGAGAAATAATCTTAAGGACTAAATTTTCACATTACTTTTATATGATAAAGGCCTTTTGTTTTCATGATAAGCCATAGATTTTAATGTTGAGATGAAAAAAAGAAATGAATCATAGTTTAGAAATTATCCTGTGTATTTTTCTCTATTTAAAAAAAACTGTCTTAAAAATATTTTATTTATTTATTTGAGAGAGAGAGGGAGGGAGTGAAGGAAAGAGGCAAACAGAGAGACAGAGAGAGAGAATGGGTGCACCAAGGCCTCTAGCCACTGTAAACAACTCTAGATGCTTGCACTACCTTGTGCATCTGGCTTTATGTGGGCAATAGGGAATTGAACCTGGGTCCTTTGGCTTTGCAGGCAAACACCTAACCACTAAGCAATCTCTCCAGCATTTTCTGTTACTATTCAACTTCCCCTGTCCTTAATCTCTAGACTTGTTTTATAACATCTTGAGTGGGGAGAGCTTGAATGCCCTTTGAAGTATCAAAAACTATTTTTCTCCATCTTCATAGTTTAAGGAAACAGATCAAGTAAATAATTTGTAATTTGAATATAGATATTGTTTTGGGAACTCTTGTTTTTTTTTTTTTTTTTTTGAGGTAGGGTCTCACTCAAGCCCAGGCTGACCTGGAATTCACTATGGAGTCTCAGGGTGGCCTCGAACTCACTGTGATCCTCCTACCTCTGCCTCCCAAGTGCTGGGATTAAAGGCGTGCGCCACCACACCTGGCTGGAACTCTTGGTTTTTAAAGAGAAGAAAAAGATTCACTGTTCTAAGAGGTATAAAAACATAGCTTTCTGATAGTAGCTTTGGATTTTATTGGCTCAACAGCTATCATTGTTGCACAATATATAATCTTCCACTGTGGTAGCTAATGAGATACAAAACTGCCGAATTACCCCAGCAGTTATTTTCCTTATAGAATTTGGTGGCTACTAAGTAAACAATTTAAGAAAATTTTATCTTAATTAGTTTAGTTATATGCCATCATTGAAGGAGTCATATTTCTCTTCGTAGTGCTGTGTGTCACATCTTAGTTGAACAGAAAGATATTAATTATTTTAAGCAAGGGCTTCCTTTATCTTACAGCATTTTAGCCACTTGGCTTTTTTTAATTAGGATGGTTACTCCTATTAGATGAGATCCAACTCTGTGAAATGCATATTGAAGGCATTTAAGTAGTCAATGTGCAGGAAAGTCTCCTAAGAGGGAAAATGTTTCCAGGTTGCTCTAAAGTTGATCCTTGTTGATTTTATCTACCCTTATGAGTTAGCTATACAGGGATCTGGTTGTGGTGTTGAGATTCAACAAAGCTATTTCTCAAGAACTTGTAATGCGAGACTGACTTAGGAAACAGACACATGGAGATGGGCAGCAAGACCCCACTCTCTTTAAGTGCTCAGAATAACAGGCCGCGGGCTCAAGACTAAAATTTGAACAAAGTGCTGGGACATGGGTACTTAGGATAAAAGTGGGTCCATAAGGGGGTCACCTGTGAGTAGAAAATTGAGATGGGAAAATTGGAATAAAAAAAGATTACAAAGACTTGAAAAATAGAGTGAAGATAAACAGGCTGCACCATTAGTCAATCTCCTTGGGCTGCATTTGACAAGAAAACCAGAAGCTAATTGTCAGAGTATTGTATAGTCTGAAAAGTCAAAGCATAGTACTCTTGCAGGGCACTTCCCTTCTTTTTTGAGGCAGGATCTCTCTCTGTGAGACTGGCCTAGAACTTACTATGTAGGCTAGGTTGGCCTAGAATTCATGGCAGGCCTGCCCCAGCCTCTTCAGTACTGGGAGAGGTTTAGTTTGCAACATGAAGCTTATAGTTGATAATAATGTATTTTATTTGAAATTTTTGCAAGGAAAATGAATTTTTAAGTACTCTTGCCAAAAAGGTAGTGGAGTGTAACTGTGTGAGAGGATGGCTGTGTTGATTTGCTTGACTATACAACCATTTCACTGTCATTATTTCAAAACATCATGCCAGTATACTTAATCTTATTAATCCATTAATTAGTTTGAGAGAGAGAGAGAGAATGGGCACACTAGGGCCTCTAGCCACTGCAAATGAACTCCAGATACATGCACCACCTTGTACATCTGGCTTACATGGGTCCTGGCTCAGAATTGAACCTGGGTCCTTAGGCTTTGCAAGCAAGTGCCTTAACTGCTAAGCCATCTCTCCCGCCCGACAATATACTTCACATATGTGCTATAAAAAAGACAGTAAAAGGGGCTGGGGGAGTGCCTTAGTGGTTAAGGCATTTGCCTGTGAAGTCTAAGGACCCTGGTTCGATTTCCCCAGGACTCATAGATACACAAGTGTAGATACACAAGGGGCGCACATGGCTGGACTTCGTTTACAGTGGCTGGAAGCCCTGGCGTGCCCATTCTCTCTCTTCCTCTCCTTCTCTCAAATAAATAATAAATAATAAATAAATAAATAATATTTTTTTAAAAAAGTAAAAGAACAAGTATATGAGAGCCAGGTGTGGTGGTGCATGCCTACATTCTCAGCACTCAGGAGGCTGAGATAGGACTGCCGTGCATTTTAAGTCAGCCTCACATAGTAAGCTTAAGGCCAACCTGGGATATATAACAAAATCCTATCTCAAAAACAAAAACAAACAGATGTGTGGTTATGACATGAATATCTAAACTCCTCTTTATTTGGATATTCATGTTTCTTGAAGATCTGGCCCTAATTTTACTGCATTTAAAATTTTATTCCCTACCACTTTCTGTGATAATGCTGTCCTTGAGCTCAGTGTCTATATTATGCTATGGAAAAATATATTTTATTTTTTGTTCATTATTTATTTATTTATTTGAGAGCGGCAGACATAGAGAGAAAGACAGGTAGAGGGAGAGAGAGAATGGGCGCGCCAGGGCTTCCAGCCTCTGCAAACGAACTCCAGACGCGTGCGCCCCCTTGTGCATCTGGCTAACGTGGGACCTGGGGAACTGAGCCTTGAACCAGGGTCCTTAGGCTTCACAGGCAAGCGCTTAACCGCTAAGCCATCTCTCCAGCCCATATTTTATTTTTTGATGTATCTGTCTATCTATAATTTATTTTTTGAGGTAAGGTCTCACTCTAGCCCAGGTGGTCCTAGAATTCACTATTTAGTCTCAGGGTGGCCTTGAACTCACAGTGATTTTCCTACCACTGCCTCACAAGTGCTGGGATTAAAAGAGTGCACCACAACATCCGGCTATCTTGCTGACTTCTCCCTCCCTCCCTAACTCTCTTTCTTTCTTCTTTTTCTTTTTTTGGTTTTTCGAGATAGGGTCTCACTCTGGTCCAGGCTGACCAGGAATTAACTTTGTCATCTCAGGGTGGCCTTGAACTCATGGCAATCCTCCTACCTCTGCCTCCCGAGTGCTGGGATTAAAGGCGTGCGCCACCACACCCGGCTATCTTTCTTTCTTTTTTTTTGAGGTAGGGTCTCTAGCCCAGGCTGACCTGGAATTCACCATGTAGTCTCAGGGTGGTCTTGAACTCACAGTGATCCTCTTGCCTCTGCCTCCTGAGTGCTGGGGTTAAAGGCATATACCATGATGCCCGGCTGTCTCTGACTGACCTTTCTTTCTTCCTTCCTTCATCTGTCCTTTTTCAAGGTATGGTCTCTAGCCCAGGCTGACCTGAAATTCACCATGTAGTTTCAGGGTGGCCTTGAACTCATAGTGATCCTTCTACCTCTGCCTCCCAAGTGCTGTGATTAAAGGCATGTGCCACCATGCCTGCTTTGATTATATTCTTTACTTATAACATTCTTCTTGACTTTCATAGTGTGGTCTAGTTTAGGTGCACCTTTCCCAGGAGACCTTTTGCTGATCTCCTTGAACAAGTCTTATAATTTCTTATACCGAAGACTGGAGTATTATTTACAGATGGATGTCTGGTTGTTATGCATATGTCAGAGATTCAGAGGCAAGGCAGTAACATGGCATGATACTCCCAACTCCTAGCTTAATTATCAGGTCATACAATGTAGTTGCTAACATTTCTGTTTATTAAGTGCCAGGTACTCATCTAAGCCTTGCTTTCTGTAAAATAATTACAACTACTACTTTAGTATTCTTGTGAGAATTAAGTCAGCTAATCATGCAGAACATGCAACAGAGTGCCTACTGTGTAGTAAGTACTCAGCAGATGTTTCTTGTTACAGTAGGCTTTACTTAACACAAAATCACTCTCTTAAAAATGCACTCTTCAAATTTGAACCTAAATTCAGATACATCATTCATTTTTCTTTTCCCAAGGTAGGGTCTTACTCTAGTCCATGATGATCTAGAATCCACTTTGTAGTCTCAGGCTGTCCTTGAACTCATAGTGATCCTCCTACCTCTGCCTCCCAAGTGCTGGGATTAAAGGTGTGAACCACCATGCTTGGCTAATTTTTAAAAAAATTATTATTTATTTTCAGGGGGAGGGAAGGAGGGAGAAATGGGCATGCCAGGGTCTCTTTCCTTTATAAACAGACTCTAGATGCACGTGCCACTTTGTCAGGCTTTACGTGGGTACTGGGAAGTCCAACCTAGACCATTAGGTTTTGCAAGCAAGTGCCTTAACCACTGAGTAATCTCTCTAGCCTTATTAATATATATATTTTTTTCTCAATTTTTATTAACATTTTCCATGATTATAAAAAATATCCCATGGTAATATCCTCCCCCCCCCACTTTCCCCTTTGAAATTCCATTCTCCATCATATCCCCTCCCCATCTCAATCATTTTACTTACATATACACAATACCACCCTATTTTTTTTTAATGTTTTCTGTTTTTCTTACCCTCCATCTCACAGTATCTTCAAATTTGTGGAAGGTGGTATCCAATTTCCAGTTCACTTACTCCATTTTTGAAAGCGCTAGATGAGGAGCCCAAAGTCTGGGGTTCAAGCATCTTTCCTGCTCATTTACCCTCTGTAGTGTGTTGGACATGTTACTCAGCTTGTGGCTCCAGTCATTGAGATTGGCAGACTCCATGCTTGTTTCACCTTGTTGATAAGCATAGCCATTTTATGCCTTAGCACCTACAAAAATATTTTCAAATAATCACAGAATTGCTGGTTTAAATGAAAGGCTATGTTTAAAATAATAATAATAACAACAATAATATAAGTCATAACCTGAGAACAGAAACATATGTGTTTGTATTAGCATCACATGGTAAGCATTGTGCACCAGCAGCCAGCCTTTCACAGTCTAAATCATGTGTAGCATTTGTGCTAGATGTTTTCTTGGTGTTGGACTTTATTTTTGGTATTTGCAAAAAAGATAGATGGTAACTATCTTCTAGTTTACCATGGAAAGTTGATTTTGTAAAGTATGGTGTGTGTGTGTGCACACGCACATGTGTGTGTCTCTGTGTGTAGGTGATGTGTGCCATGGTGTGCATGGAGGTCAGAGGACAACCTTAGGGTGTTGAGCCTCACCTTCTACCTCATTTGCAACAGAATCTCTCTGTTTTTACTGCTTCTCAAGCTCCAAACTTTGGAGTTTTCTTGACTCTGCCTCCATTGCCTTATGTATATTGGAATTGCAGTCTGAGATTACATGGGTTCTGAGAATCTGGTAGTCAGGCTTGTGCTGCAATAAGCACTTAAAAAAACCTCTCTCTCTCTCTCTTTATTTTAGAGAGAGTGAGCATGAAAGAGAGAGACAGAGAGGAGAGAGAGAATTGGCACGCCAGGGCCCCAGCCACTGCAGTCAAACGCCAGATGCTTGTGCCACCTAGTGGGCATATGCAACTTTATGCTTGCCTCACCTTTGTGTATCTGGCTAACGTGGGATCTGGAGCATAGAACATGGGTCCTTAGGCTTCACAGGCAAGCACTGTAAACATTAAAAAGCCATTGCTCCAGCCCTGCACCAAGTACTTTGAACAAATGAGCCATTTCCCCAGCTTTTTGTTTTGTTGTGTTTGGTTATCCAAAGTAGGATCTCACTATACATCAGGCTGACCTAAAACTCACTCTGTAGTCCTAGGCTGCCCTGACATCCCCTCAAACTCATTTTTCTGCCTCCTGAGTGCTGGGATTAAAGGCATGTGCCACCATGTTCTGCTTGTATGCCTTTTCTTTTTAAATTTTTTTTTCTTAATTTTTATTAGCATTTTCCATGATTATGATTATAAAAAAATATCCCATGGTAATTCTCTCCCTCCCCCCCCCACTTTCCCCTTTGAAATTCCATTCTCCATCATATTACCTCCCCATCTTAATCATTGTACTTACATATATACAATATCAACCTGTTAAGTACACTCCTCCCTTCCTTTCTCTTCCCTTTATGTCTCCTTTTTAACTTACTGGCCTCTGCTACTAAGTATTTTCATTCTCACGCAGAAGCCCAATCATCTGTAGCTAGGATCCACATATGAGAGAGAACATGTGGCGCTTGCCTTTCTGGGCCTGGGTTACCTCACTTAGTATAATCCTTTTCAGGTCCATCCATTTTTCTGCAAGTTTCATAACTTCATTTTTCTTTACCGCTGAGTAGAACTCCATTGTATAAATGTGCCACATCTTCATTATCCACTCATCAGTTGAGGGACATCTAGGCTGGTTCCATTTCCCACCTATTATAAATTGAGCAGCAATAAACATGGTTGAGCACGTACTTCTGAGGAAATGAGATATATGCCTAGGAGTGCTATAGCTGGGTCATATGGTAGATCAATCTCTAGCTGTTTTAGGAACCTCCACACTGATTTCCACAATGGCTGGACCAGATTGCATTCCCACCAGCAGTGTAGAAGTGTTCCTCTTTTTCTACATCCCCGCCAACATTTATGATCATTTGTTTTCATGATGGTGGCCAATCTGACATGAGTGAGATGGAATCTCAATGTGGTTTTAATCTGCATTTCCCTGATGACTAGTGACGTAGAACATTTTTTTAGATGCATATATGCAATTCGTATTTCTTCCTTTGAGAATGCTCTATTTAGCTCCATAGCCCATTTTTTGATTGGCTTGTTTGATTCCTTATTATTTAACTTTTTGAGTTCTTTGTATATCCTAGATATTAATCCTCTATCAGATATATAGCTGGTGAAGATTTTTTCACATTCTGTAGGTTGCCTCTTTGCTTTTTTCACTGTGTCCTTGTATGCCTTTTCTTATAAAGAACATTGAGTTCCTGTGGTCTTGGTGTAGAGCCTTGGTGATTCTGGTCGGTGAAATCCTACATGAACATGGGACACTTGGAAAAATCTGAACTTTGATTTATCTATAGGGATTGAATACAAGATAAGTGGAGGAGTTATGCAAGTTAAGAATTTTGTTTTTTTAAGCCCGGTGTGGTGGCACACGCCTTTAATCCCAGCACTCGGGAGGCAGAGGTAGGAGGATCGCCATGAGTTCAAGGCCACCCTGAGACTACAGAGTTAATTCCAGGTCAGCCTGGACCAGAGTGAGACCCTACCTCAAAAAAGGAAAAAAAAAAATCTTTTTTTTTTTTTTCTTCAGTTTTTTGAGGTAGGGTCTCACACTAGCTCAGGCTGACCTGGAATTCACTATGTAGTCTCAGGGTGACCTCGAACTCTACCTGTACTTGATCTACTTGATCCTCTTACCTCTGCCTCCCAAGTGCTGGGATTAAAGGTATGCACCACCACACCCAGCTTGTTGCTGTATTTTTTTAGGTAGGGTCCACTCTAGCCCAGGCTGACCTGGAACTCACTTTGTAGTCCTAGGCTGGCTTTGAACTTATAGTGATCCTCTTACCTCTGCCTCTTGAGGTTTGGGATTAAAGGCATGTGCCACCACACCCAGCTTGTAAATGAAGAATCTTGCAGTCATTTATTCGTGACCAGAGCCAGGGCTATGTTGATTTGGGTATAAATTATTACAGTTGGTATTTTGTAAAGTTTTCATTGAGAGGTTCTTTGTTTAATTGAGTGGGTTCAGATGAGGCTGAGAAAACAGGAAGACTACTGGGAGGAGGGGAAGGTTGTCTTTAGGCCAAGACAGGTCAATCTTATAAGAAGAGTCTTGAGATGATATAGTTCTACTTTAAAAATATTGTTTGATATATAAGTTCACATATCTGGTATAAGTGATTCTGGCTAAGGTCTCTGCTTTCTTTGGATTCAGTAGTGATATAAAACAGTTTGTCTCAGAACACACAACAAAAAATTGACACCAGAAAACTTTTTGCTGAAGTGGTATGATTTTATGACTTTTTGATGTATTCAGAGTTGGAAAAACCATCAGAAAACTGAGGAAAGGTGTTTAGCATTGACTTGTTTCTTGGCAGGGAAAACAGCCTTTGAATCACTGGCTCTGTGGTGGTTCTGTTGGTTTTTGTGCATGTTTTTTCTTCTGCTAGATTGTCATCTCTTTTTTTTCCCTGCTTTGGAAGATGTTTCTTTATCTAGGGCAATTACCCCACTTACACAGTGGCAGATTCAAAGCTAGTTGTTTTGTTTAACCAGAGCTTCCATTTACAGCTGCTCCTAAGCTGAGTCATTGAGGCTTATTTTACCCAGTTTAGGTTTTAGTGTTTGCTTGATTATTAGGGTGTGGCAGGAACCTGGAATTGCTAAGGACTTTTTTCATCTTATTCATATTTGTTGCTTAGTGCTGATGAAAGGATCCAGGTTCACATCCTTCACTACTAGCTGTGCTGTGCTATGAGCATCAGAAGCTGAGGACAGGACTGTTTATGTGGGACAGAATGCTCATCCTCATCCTCACTCCTTCCACCCATTCCTGACAGTCTGTTAAGTCACTGCTTACCCTCAGTGAAGGTTTCTCAGCTGGCCCTTAGTGATCATTCTCTCCTTTGAACTCAAGCACCTAATTGTCTATGAGTCATGTGGCCATTAATTTTGTTTTGCTGTGTGCTGTCTTCTGGGTCACTTGCATAGTGGAAGCTGCTTGAGGGCAAGGGCTCTATTACTGTATCAAGTAGTACCAAGCAGTGACTCTTGATTTTCCTCAGATTTACCTTGGGAAGTGGCATGAGGACACTTTAGAACATTTCATAAGAACTCAGAGTCTTTTTAGATTCTTAAGGTTATTCTCTTTTTTCCTCTGGCCTTGATAAAAGCAGTGCTGCTCTTGTCCCCTCCTTGGTTACAACCAGATTCTAAATAACTAAGCCAGGACCTTCCCACAGCCTTCAGAGGTTAATAATTACCTTGAGTAGTTGTGTGCGTGTATACATGTTTATATGTGTGAGGGTGATGTATGGGTGTACATGATACCAGAGGCCAGCATCTGGAGTCCTCCTCAGTTGTTCTTCACCGTATTTTTGGAGACAGTGTCTCTTGTTCAACCTATAGCTCACCAGTTTTGGCTGCACTAGCCAGGCAGTAAACCCCAGGGGTTCTCCTGTCACCACCTCTGTGATGCTGGGATTTCAGGCATGCACCAACATGCCAGGCTTTTACATGGGTGCTGGGGATGCAAACTCAGGTCTTCGTGCCTCTGTGGCAAGCACTTTACCCACTGTGTCACTCCCCCAACCCAGGTCAGTTTTTCTTTTAAATTATGATGTCCTTTACTTAGGCTCGATTTCTACCACCAAATACTTAAAAAATTGGAACAAGTGATGTAGGTCCCAGCAAACACCTGAAACACTAAGAACTAGCATAGTAATTAACATTATGTAACACATTCTAATTTTCTTGTACCCATTCTGTAACATTGGAAAGGAATGACCCGGTTAATAAGGTGCTCTGAGCTTGCTTTAAGGGATTGTGTGTGAGTGTGCATGTACATATGTGTGTAGGAATTTGAAGCCAGGGTTCACTGAACTATACCTCAGTCTCTAATGGGTTAAAAAATAAATTAGGAATTTTAGTTAGGAGTGTGTCAACGTTTTATGTTTTTCATTGTCCTATTGGAAGCCTTATTTTGTCAGTAATTTAACACACAAATTTTATTGATTTTTTTTATTAAAGAAATTGAAATGTGTGTTCACTAGCTATTGTCCAAGTTATTTATTTATTTATTTTTAGAGGTAGAGTCTCATTTTAGCCAAGGCTGACCTGGAACTCACTCTATAGTCCTATAATGGCATGCTAGGGGTTCAGAAAAGTCCTTGAACCCCAAACCCTAGGTTTGTGTCTAATTTTAATCAAAGAATTAAACAAAATAAGACTGAGAAGGATACTTATTAAATGATTTTATTTATTTAGGGAAGAACAGAGCCAAGGGAAGGACATACATGTGGCTTGAGAAGCCCATGTGGCAGGCCTGGAAAAACCATTGAGAGGACAGAGAATAAAGTTCAGAGAGCTCCTGCTATGTGGAGAAAGAGCCCATGAGGAAAGTAAGGGCTGAGCTGAGGAGAAACCCACTGGTAGCTGCTGGAGGTTCAGGAGAGGCAGCATAGAGACCTTGCCCTCCCCTTGCAAATGTATTTATAACCTTATGGTGGTGGTCCCTACCTTCTGGCTCAGGTGAGCCAGAGGGACAGCTGATTGGTTTGAACTAGGGGCTGTCTCAGGAAGAGGCTAGTCATGACCACAAGTTCTGGGGTCTAAGCTTGCCCAACCACAATGTTAGGATTAGATTTAAATCCTAGGAGAGACCTCCCTCTCAGGAAAGAGTTATGGTATACAAAAATATATCTCCTTTAGGCAAGAGATAAGAAGTCAGGTCTAGCAAGTGTAGAATGCAGATCTTTCTGCATTTTTTTCAGGGCACCCTAATTGCCTAACTGATGGAAGACTCCCCCATTAGTCCCAGGCTGGCCTTGAACTCACAGCGATCCTCCTACCTTAGTCTCCTGAGTGCTGGGATTAAAGGCTTGCATCACCATATCCAACTCCAGTTATTTTTTTGTCCACTTTTTTTTGGTGGTGGTGGGGAGGACAGGATCTCTCATTGGTCTAGAGCTTGCCATTTAGGTTAGACTGGCTCTCCAGAGGGCCCCAGAGATCCTCCTGTCTCTGCCTTCCCAAGGCTGGGATCATATGTGCACACCACCTTGCCCAGCATTTTTTTTGGATTTCTTTATTAACAACTTCCATAATTATAAACAATATCCCATGGTAATGCCCTCTATCCCCCCACTTTCCCCTTTGAAATTCTATTCTCCATCATATCCCCTCCTCCTCTCAGTCTCTCTTTTATTTTGATGTCATGATGTTTTCCTCCTATTATGATGGTCTTGTTTAGGTAGTGTCAGGCACTGTGAAATCATGGATATCCAGGCAGTTTTATGTCTGGAGGAGCACGTTGTAAGGAGTCCTACCCTTCCTTTGGCTTTTACATTCTTTCCGCCACCTCTTCTGCAATGGATCCTGAGCCTTGGAAGGTGTGATAGAGATATTGCAGTACAGAGCACTCCTGTCATTTCTTTCCAGCACCATGATGCCTCCTGAGTCGTCCCAAGGTCACTGCCATCTGAAAAGAGAAGGTTCTCTAACCAAAAGTGAGAGTAGCATTAATATATAGGTATGAACATTAGGAGAAGTGCTTAATGGGCAGTTTGATGAGCATAGTATATACATTTAGCCAGACACCAGCAGATGTTACACACCTAGGGCTCATGACTACCCCTGTTTTAGGTTTTCAGTATCACGGATGTATTCCCTCCCATGGAGCAGGCCTCCAGTCCAATTAGAGGGCAGTTGGTTTCTACCATGACAGACATGCCATTATTGCACCTGTTGGCTCATTTGGCCTGCCTGGCAAAATGTAAGGCTTGTAGTGTCCATTGTTGAGTATCTTCATTGGTGATTTCTCTCCCTCCCATTGAGCTGCATACAGAATGTCATCTTCCAGCTTTCTGTCAGCTGCTCTACATGGAGGAGGTTCTCAGCTCAGTTCCAGTAGGATTTCTCAGTGGCTTTGCAGCTCAAGTTTGTAGAGTCTTCAGCAATAGGGTCTTACCAGCTATTCCTGGTGGGAAATCAATTTGCCCAGCATTTTATATGGCTTTTGTGGTCAAGCTCAGATCCTCATGCTTGTGGGGCAAACACTTTACAGACTGAACTGTCTCTTGGGTCCTCATTCCTCTTTCTTTTTTCTTTTTCTTTCTTTCTTTTTTTAATTTTTGTTTTTTTTTTGAGATAGGGTTTCACTCTAGCTCAGGCTGACCTGGAATTCACTATGCAGTCCCAGGGTGGCCTCGAACTCATGGCGATCCTCCTACCTCTACCTCCCGAGTGCTGCGATTAAAGGCGTGCGACACCATGCCCGGCCTCATTCCTCTTTCTGTCTCTCTCCCTCCCTTCTTTCTTTCTGTTTTTGAGGTAGGGTCTCGTTCTAGCCCAGGCTGGCCTGGAATTCACTATTTAGTCTCAGGGTGGCCTTGAACTCACAGTGATCCTTCCAGCTACCATTCCTCATTTTAGATTGAGATGGAGTCTTGGAACTCATAATCCTCCTTCTCAGCCTCCTGAGTAGCTGGATTACAGGCAGATGTTGTGGTGCCAGGTCCCAAATGATATTTCCCCCCAAGTGATTTAAAAAATATATTTTATTATTATTTATTTATTTGAGAGAGGAAGAGGGGGGGAGGGAGGGAGAGAGAAAGGGGTGCACCAGGGACTCCAGCCACTGCAAACAAACTCCAGATGCATTTGCCACTTTATGCATCTGGCTTACTTGGGTCTAATGAACACGTGGTACTGGAACAGTTGTACATTGATTGGCAGAAAAATGAGTGACTCTCACATCTTACATCAAAAATCAAGTCAAAAGCTAGGCATGGTAGCACATGCCTGTAATTCCAGCACTCAGGAGGCAAAGGTAAGAGGATCACTGTAAGTTCGAGGCTAGCTTGAGACTACATAGTGAATTCCAGGTCAGCCTGGGCTACACTGAGATCCTACTTTGGAAAAAAAAATCAAGTCAAGTTGAGAGTGGTAGTGCACACCTTTAATCCCACACGTGTGAAGTAGAGGTAGAGGCAGGAGGATTGCTGTGAGTTCAAAGCTAGCCTGTAACTACAGAATGAGTTGTAGGTCAGCCTAAAGTAGATTGAGATCCTACTTTGAAAAAAAAAATCATGTCAAAATAGATAACAGGTATAAATGAAAAATGTAAAGCTTGAATTTTGATATAGGAGTGTGGTGGTTAATATTGTTGATTTGACAAGATCTAGCATCACCTAGGAGACAAATCTCTGGGCATGAATATGGATTCATTAAAGTGATAAGACCCACTGTAACTGTGGGCAGCACCATTCCATGAACTGGGGTCATGGACTGAATGAAAAGGAGAAAGCGAGTTGAGTGTTGATGGATTGAATGTGATCAGCTGTTTCATGACCCTATTACCTGTGGCCTTCTTGTCAGGTATTTTATCACAGCAGTAAGAAAAATAGCTAATACAGGGCTGAGGAAATGGCTTAGCAGTTAAGGTATCTCCCTTAGAAGCCTAAGGACCCTAGATCGATTACCCAGGATCTACATAAGCCATATGCGCAAGTAGGTGCATGCATCTGGAGTTTGTTTGCAGTGGCTGGAGGCCCTGGTGTGCTCATTCTCTCTTCCTATCTGCCTCTTTCTCTCTCAAAAAAAAAAAAAAAAAAAAAAAATTAAAAAATAGCTAATACAGATGGAGTTGCCCTGAAATCAATCCCCTGCAAATACAGAGGGGTGTGGAATTTTATCCCACTCAATATCTTTCATATTTTCCTTATCACTTAAAACCATCCAGAAGTATAATTTTTAAGGAGTTCATAATCTTGCTTGTATAGTTTTATTATAATTTATTTAACTATTTAAAAATATATTTATTTATTTGAGAGAGAGAGAAAGAGAGAATGGGCAAACCAGGGCCTCCAGCAGCCACTGCAAACAAACTCCAGATGCATGTGCCCCTTATGTATCTGGCTCATGTGGGATCTGAAGAATTGAACTGGGATCTTTTGGCTTTGCAGGCATATGCCTTAACTGCTAAGCCATCTCTCCAGCCCCTAACTATTTTTGTTTGTTTGTTTGCTTGTTTTTCCGTGGTAGTGTCTCACTCTAGTCCAGGCTGACCTGGAATTCACTCTGCAGTCTCAGGGTGGCCTAGAACTGGTGGCAGTCCTCTCACCTCTGCCTCCTGAGTGCTGGGATTAAAGGTGTGTGCCACCATGCCCAGCTCTTTTTCCTTTTTTTCTTTCTTTCTTTTTTTTTAAGCTGCTGTGTTGGAGTCTTAGCTGGATGTCTATTTTTGGTCTCCTTTCCCTGTTCTGCCCTGCCCACTGAAACAAGTTTATATTTTTGAATCTAAATTTTAGCATTTTACTCAAGTTCACTGTCTGATACCTCATGTAAAACAAAATGTGTTATGCCTGGCATGGCATTTATAAGGTCTCCATTTCTGTGGCTCCTTCCTGTTCTGGCCTTTGGACCAGTGCTCAAGCTGGTTGTTCCCTATGATGTGCTTCCTCCCTCTGCCATCTACTTGCCATGTTTCATTCACATGCTAAGATTCTGGTAACACTCCTAGCCTCCCATGGGAAGGAAGCCTCCTCCTATTTGTGTCCCCACTATAACATCTATCCACTCCTTTTTTCTTTTCTTTTGTTTTTCTTTTTTTTTTGTTTTTCGAGGTAGGGTCTCACTCTGGTCCAGGCTGGCCTGGAATTAACTCTGTCATCTCCGGGTGGCCTTGAACTCATGGCAGTCCTCCTACCTCTGCCTCCCGAGTGCTGGGATTAAAGGCGTGCGCCACCACACTCGGCTCTTTTTTCTTTTTAATATTTTATTTATTTATTTGAGAGAGAGAAAGAGGGAGGGAGAGAGGGAGGGAGGGAGGGAGAGAGAGAGAGAGAGAGAGAGAGAGAATGAGAATGAGCACACCAGGGCCACCAGCCACTGCAAATGAACTCCAGATGCATGCTCTCTTGTGCATCTGGCTTACGTGGTTCCTAGAGAGTCGAACCGGTATCCTTTGGCTTTGCAGGCAAACGCCTTAACCGCTAAGCCATCTCTCCAAGCCACCCCACCCCTGCTGTTTTCACTGTAAGGAGTATGTTGGTGAACCTCCCCTTGATAGTTAATTGTCCCTGTCCACTATGCTAGGTTGTAGCATACCCTCAAACCTGCTACAGAAGGGACTGAGTGCACTTTTTACTTCTCAGAGATTGAAATAATGTCTAATATGTAGAAGATGCTTAAAAAAAATGCTTTGTGTAGACAAAGGATAAAGGGATTCTACAGTGAAAACTGAAACAAAGATTTAACTTTGAGGAAAAAAAGTCAGAATTGGGGGCCATGGGAATGGAGTTTGAGTCCTACTACTATGTTTTACTATGTTTACTGTATAGTTTTAGGCAAGTTATTTCCTTTCTGAAAGCTTATGTTCTGGGCTGGGGAGATGGCTCAGTTGGTAAAATACTTGTCCCATCAGGGTGAAGACGTGAGTTCAGATCCCCACCATCCACAGGTGCGTGTGGTGACCTACCTGTGATCCCAGTGATGGGCAAGTGTCAGCAGGGAATCCCAGGGCAAGTTGGCTAATTAGACTAGCCAGATCAGCCAACTCTGGGCTTAGGTGACAGACCTTGTCTCATTTAGTGAGAGTCCTTGAGGAAGACATGTAATGTCAACTTCTAGCCTTCACATGCACATATGCAAAAATTCAATTTCTTTTGCAGAATGGAAGTGGTAGTAATAGTAATTATAAAATTTTTTTTAGAGCTAGAGAGATAGCTTAGTGGTTAAGGCATTTCCCTGCATCACCAAAGGACCCAGGTTCAATTCCCCAGGATCCACATAAGCCAGATGCACAAGGTGGCGTGTGCATCTGGAGTTGTTTACAGTGGTTGAATTCCCTGCTGCACCCATTCCCTCTCTACATATCTGCCTCTTCCTCTCTCTCCCTCTTTGAAATAAATAAAAATAAATAAATAAAAGCCGGGCATGGTGGCGTATGCCTTTAACCCCAGTCTGGGTTAGATTGAGAACCTACCTTGAAAAAAAAAACAACAAAAAAGTTTTAAAATAATAAGTACCTTGTAAGTTTGGGTTCGTGTTATAAGTACTAAGGAGGGTTCTGGTTATGTAGGCTGGATATGTATAATCCTCTGTTTAATTTGATTGCATTATTGATGACTGATTTTGTGTTACATTGTTTGTCACATGTTCAGTCAGTGAAGAGATGTCAGAGTGAGTCATTTCTAGAAAACAGCCTTCTCTGACTGCTGCCCAGAATTCTTATTTATGGAGTATGATGTGAAATTTCCAGGATGATGAAGTGTACAGATGCTAGCAGAGTTCCCTGCAATTTTCTAATGTGGTTTGATTTTTTTAACTTGCTGGTGACGACAGACTTGTGTACTACTAGTTCTTGTTTTCTACATTTTCTCTATAGAGATATATAGTTAGCAGTGATGAGTAATATGTTTTCCAGAAACGCTACTATAACCTTTAAGTCTGATGGTAAGAGTGAGCATTTGAAGCGGTAGCGTTTTCACTACATCTGGATGACTGTATGTTCCTACCAAGTGAATCACATTATGAATATGCATGAGCTTAAACAAACAAGTTTTTATAAGAAACTCTTATGTCCTGAAACAAAATTACACTGGTAGTATTTTCCAAGTTTTCCATAAGAAGCTTTCCATTAGCACTAGAAATTCATTGAATAAGTCTCCTCCCCTCATCACATGCACTGAATTTTAATGACATTACTGGCTTTATTTTCTCCATTCTGTTTTTCATGGAGTTAGTTGATTTCACTATTTTCCTTGCCCTTCAGGTGGGTGAAGCTGACATGACACATTTTAGATTGATGGGAAGGGTAGCAGTTAGGGACCTGAGAGACACTGAAGCCCTCACTGAACTGCTTCTTCTCAAGTTTCTCCTTAGCGTCATCTGCTGAGCAAGATGTGCCCATTCATTCAGTGTTTCATTGATATAAATTTTGGAGGTTAAATTCTCCCTTCAAATTGTATTTGCAGTTGACCTAGAGGTTCAACAATGTATTGCTTTGGAATATTTGTAATTATTAAAGATTATGGCTGGATTATTGGGTGTAGTGGTATATACCTGTTATCTCAGCATTCAGAAGGCTGAGGCAGGAGGATTGTGAGGTCAGGTTGGAAGCCAGCCTGGCCTACATAATGAGACTTTTTTTTTTAAGTCAGCGTTGGGTTCTGGTCACCATGCATGTTTTCAAGCTACATTGTAGCTTTCCTTTTATAGCTGTTCATTGTAAAATGAAATATTGGACTGGATCAAAGATTTTCAAGGTAGAAGCTAGGGAGATGGCTTAGTGGTTAAAGGACCTTGATTGCAAAACTGATGACCTGAATTTGATTCCCCAGTACCCACATAAGGCCAGATGCACAAAGTGGCTCATATGTCTGGAGTTTGTTTGCAGTATCAAGAGGCCCTGGTGTGCCTATTCTCTGTCTGCCTTTCTGTTTACAAGTAAATAAATGAGAATCTTTAGATTGATGGGGAGGGAAGAGGTTTTCCAGGTACATTAACCAGACTCTAGAGTGACCCCTGGGTTTGTTTGTGTAATGAGGCTTGGAATATGGGGAAAGCCATGTGGCTGGGCCCCAGATACTACACTGAGGTAAGGTGGTAGGTGGTAATCACTCATTTTCAGTGACTTAATGGTCTGTTCTGAATGTGTTGTTGGTTGATTAATTGTTTTAAAAATTTTTACTTATTTAGTTGCTGAGAGAGAGAAAGAGAGAGTGAGTGTGAGCCAGCCAGCCAGCCAGAGCCACTGCAAAATAACTTTAGATACATGGTGCCACTTTTTTTTTTTTTTTTTTTTTTTTTTTGGTGTTTTCAAGGTAGGGTCTCACTCTAGCTCAGGCTGACCTGGAATTCACTCTGCCTTCTTAGGGTGGCCTCGAACTCACAGCGATCTTCCTACCTCTGCCTTCCGACTGCTGGGATTAAAGGCATGTGCCATAACGCCTGGCTCCATGGTGCCACTTTGTACATCTGGCTTTACCTAGGTGCTGGGGAATTAAACCCAGGTGTTGCAGTCAAGTTTGCATTGCTGATAGTAATCACCCAACCAAGAGCAGCTCAAGGGGAAGCTCCATGATGGCAGGGAAAAGTGACAGTATGAGCAGAGGGTAGACATCACCCCCTGGCCAACATAAGGTAGACAATAGCAACAGGAGAGTGTGCCAAACACTGGCATGGGGAAACTGACTATAACACTAATAAGCCCGCCATCAACAATACACCGCCTCCAGGAGGCTTTAATTTCCAGTTGCCATCAGTGGGGAGACGGACATTCAGAAGACCTAAGTTTATGGGGGACGCCTGAATCAAACCACCACACCAGGTCATTAGGCTTTGCAGGCAGGTGCTTTAACCTCTGAGCCATCTCTCCAGCCCTGATTATTTAAAAAAAAAAATCTTTATTTACTTGCATATATGTGTGTGCTTGCATGCGTGCACATGTGTATGGTCACACCAGAGTGCCTTGCCACTGCAAATGAATGTTGGATTTTTGTTTGTTTGTTTGTTTTTGAGGTAGGGTCTCACTGTAGTCCAGGGAGACAGAGAGAGAGAGGGAGGATGAGAAAATGAATGGGTGTACCAGGGCCTCCAGCCACTGCAAACAGACTCTAGATGCATGTGCTGCCTTGTGCATCTGGCTTATATGGGTACTGGGGAATCAAGCCTTGAACTGGGGTCCTTCGACTTCACAGGCAAGTGCTTAACTGCTAAGCCATCTCTCCAGCCCTGAACCTGGTTCTTTCTTTCTTTTTTAAAATTTATTTTATTTTATTTTTTGAGGTAGGGGTTTCACTCTAGTCCAGACTGACCTGGGTGGCCTCGAACTCATGGTAATCTTCCTACCCTTTAAAGGCATGTGCTACCATGCTCAGCTTGAACCTGGTTCTTTTGGCTTTGTAGGCAAACACCTTAACCACTAAGCCGTCTTTCCAGCCTGCAAGTTCTTTATTTTTTGTATAACATGAGGCTCTTACCTTTGCTGCTTCCTATTTCAAACATTTGGCTACTAAATAATTTTCTTGGATTCATGCTTTTTTTTATTAAAAATTACATATGAAGAAATGCATAGATCATATATATGATCTATCTATCTGTGTGTGTGTGTGTGTGTGTGTGTGTGTGTGTGTATACACACATACATACATGCATACATATATACATATATATGTATATATACTTTTTGTTTGTTTTTTGAGGTAGGGTCCCACTCTAGCTCAGGGTGACCTTGAATTCACTATGTAGTCCCAGGGTGGCCTTGAACTCATTGATTCTCCTATCTCTGCCTCCCAATGCTGGAATCAAAGGCCTGCGCCACCACTCCCATCCAGCAGATCTTAAGTACATTGTTTGGAGATTTGATGAGTCATTATAACCACCACCACAAGGAGCTAGAGAAAATGTCTTTCATTCACATAAATGTGAATGTGCCTCTTTTCAGTTACTCTTCAGACTTGTATGACAGAATGACCAGACCTGCTAGTAAAGATAATGTAAAGTAAGACTTGAAACTTTGACATTTTTGCTCAGTAGGCAGGCCTGTTAGTGTAAGCAGAGAGTTTTCAGAAGTTACTTCCTTCACTGATTAGTGAAAATTTTGATAATGATTTTTTTTTTGTTTTTTTTTCAGTTAGGGTCACGTTCTAGTCCAGGCTGGCCTGGAATTTACTATGTAGTCTCAGGGTGGCCTTGAGCTCACAGCAGTCTTCTTACCGCTGCCTCCCCAGTGCTGGGATTAAAGGTGTGCACACCATGCCAGACTTGCTAATGATTTTACAGACACTGGGCAGCAAAGTCTCCATTGCCTTTGGTGTAGACTTTCACCTGGGGTAGAACTGGGTGTAGAGCGCTTGGCTACCATAGTGTGTTTCAAACAGAGTGGAACACACACACATCATATCATCACTCGTGTGTGCAGTTGAGACTAGCTTTCCACACGCAAGTGTTGAACAGAGGCAGCAAGTGGTTTCTTTTAAGTTTTTATTTATTTATTTATTTGACAGAGAAAGAAGGAGAGAGAGAATGGGTGTGCCAGGGCCTCCAGCCACTGCAGATGAACTCCAGATGTGTGCGTGCCCTTGATCATCTGGCTATGGTCCTGGGGAATTGAACCTTGGTCCTTTGGCTTTGTAGGCAGGCGCCTTAACTGCAAAGTCATCCCTCCAGCCCAGCAAGTAGTTCTTAAAGTAGCCCGCAATCCATACAAGTCAGAAAGAATAGAAGTCTAGTTGGGCCCATGTTTTGTATTGCCAGGTTATATCCTCCTGTTTGTAAAATGTCATTTACCTCACCAGGCTGCTATGGACTTTGGTTAATGTTTGGAAAATTTTATGTGAAGAGTTGGTTCTGTCTGTGTGCTCTGACCAAGGTGATTAAGTAATTTAGTGGTTGACCTTTGATAAACACCACTTTTTCTCTGTCTGACTTATAATTCTATTTTCCTTTGTGCAAATAGTTCTGAAGGTTTAATGTTTATTTTCCACTATGCATATTCTAAGAGTTGTCTTGTATAAAAACTGCCCAATGACACGTTGTGATCCCAGTTCTTGAAAAGGTACACACCTTTGTAGAGAGCAGGTGAGTTGGCTGTATACATGCTTTTTCTGAACAAACCAATAGAAACTTTGATCTGCTCACTAGTTAGACCCTCATTTGAGAGATGGTTGTTTCTTGTTGTGTGTTTTTGTTTTAGTTGGTGGAAATTGGTGTGGCTGAGGTGGGGTTTTCCCTGGGGAAGGTACAGCTTTGAACTGTGTTCTCTGTCACGTCGAAATTAGGTAGAATCAGTTAACTTGTTTTATGAAGGCATTTTAAAAAAATATTTATTTATTTATTTATTTATTTTTTTGAGGCAGGGTCTCACTCTAGCCCATGCTGACCTGGAATTCACTATGTAGTCTCAGGGTGGCCTTGAACTCATGGCGATCCTCCTACCTCTGCCTCCTGAGTGCTGGGATTAAAGGCGTGCACCACCATGACCAGCTCAGAAATTTTATTTTTAAGGAAGAAGTAACATCTACTCCTCTCAGCCCTACGCCTAAAATTCCATCAGTAATTTAGTTTCAAGTTGAGTGTGCCTGGTGCTGGCAATGAGTGTCTCTAGAGAGCAAGTTCACGGCAAAACGAGAAGAATGGAAATATGATGTAGAGGTCCTACATGTTTCTTCATCTAATCCCCAGCTTGTGTCAGGGGATGTGGAATTTATGTTGTCATGCCTTACACAAGGCCACTGACATACAATTTCATTGCTCTTGAAATTGTATGGGTGTATGAGTGTTCTGTTACCTGGGCTCAGTCCACTTGAGAGCTAAATATCATTTAGGTTCCAAATAGCAAGTCCTCCCCAACCTTTTTATTTATTTATTTATATTTTTTATGGGAGGAAGGGATTTATTGAAGCTTATAGATCCTGGGGAAATTCCATAATGGTGAAAAAGAGAAAACCCACTACCAAAAGCAAGAGCAAAAACCAGCCGCCAAAGTACAGGGAACCTGGGCAGAGAGCTCAGACTGCTCTCTGCAGACCTGAGGCTAGAATTCCAAATCTGCCCCAAATACACCTTAGGTCTGGGCCCTAGGATCCACCCATGGCAATACCTTCTCCAGCCAGGCTAGAAATCCAACAAGCTTTAAGAAAACTGAATCTATTCAACCTTTTTATTTTGAGACAGTGTCTCATTATGTAGCCCAGGCTGGCCTCTTTCCTCAGCCTCCCAGGTATTGCAATTACAGGCATGTACCACCACATTTGGCTTTCTCCTTATTCTTTGAAAGGACTTGTTTTTTGTTTTTGTTTTTGTTTCTTTGAGGTAGGGTCTCACTCTAGCCCAGGCTGACCTAGAATTCACTCTGGAGTCTCAGGCTGGCCTCGAACTCACAGCAATCTTCCTACTTCTGCCTTCCAAGTGCTGGGATTAAGAGTGTGTGCCACCACACATGGCCTGAAATTTTTTTTTTTTGTTGTTGTTGAGGTAGGGTCTCCTTCTAGCCCAGACTGACCTGGAATAGTCTCATGGTGGCCTTGAACTCACAGCATACTCCTACCTCTGCCTCCTGAGTGCTGTAATTAATGGTGCATGCCACCACGCCTGGCTCGTAAAATATATTTTTTAAGGGGGTAGAAAAACTCCTTTAAAATACTATTCCTTGGGCTGGAGAGATGGTTCAATTCCCCAGAACCCACATGATCCAGATGCACAAGGTGATGCCTGTGTCTGGAGTTCGTTTGCAGCAGCTGGAGGCCCTGGCAGGCCTATTTTCTCTCTCTCTCTCTCTGCTTTCTCAAATAAATAAAAATTAATTTTTTTTTGTTTATTTATTTGAGAGCAACAGAGAGAGAAAGAATGAGAGGGAATAGGAATGCCAGGGCCTCCAGCCACTGCAAACGAACCTCAGATGCGTGCGCCCCCTTGTGTATCTCGCTAACGTGGGTCCTGGGGAATTGAGCCTTGAACCGGGGTCCTCAGGCTTCACAGGTGAGTGCTTAACCGCTAAGCCATCTCTCCAGCCCATAAAAAATATTTTAAAAACATAAAATACTGTTCCCAGAGCTGGAATGGCTTGTTGGTTAAAAGTTCTTGCAAAGCTTGTTGGTCTAGGTTCAATTCCTCAGCAGGTGTTTGCAGTGCCTAGCATGCCTCCCCCATATATGCAAATAAATAATTAAATTTTTAAAATTTATTCACAAGGAGAGAAAAAGAGTGTGTGTGTGTATGGGTATACCAGAGCTTCTTGTCACTGCAAACAAACTCCTGAAGCATGTGCCACCTTGTTTATCTCATTCTTCATGGGTACTGTGAATTGCATCCAGGCCATCAGGCTTTGCAGACAACTACCTTTGACTGCTGAGCCATCTCTCTAGCCTCTGATTTGAGTCTTTACCATGAGGCAGGTGCTGTCTTGTGTCCCCATTAACCCATATACTCACAAAGCAAGTAAAAGTGATCTTCCCGTTTTATAGATGAGGAAAACTGAGCCTCCCAGATGGGAACAACTTGTCCTAGGTCACAGAGCTTACCTCTGCTTGATACATTAGCCCGTACACTTGCTTACAGAGGACTTACTGACTTAAGCTTCAAGGTTTGGAACTTTTGCTTCCACATACATTACTTCCTGGCCCTCGGACATTCAGACCTCTTGGACCTTCCTCACTTTCCCACCACTGAATCTTTCATGGGTGAAATTTCCTTTTTGTGCATGAGATAGAGAGAGAGGGAGAGAATTGACATGCCAGGGCCTCCAGCCACTGAAGTCGAACTCCATGACATGTGTGTGCCCCTTTGTGTGCATGTGCAGCCTTGCACACTTGTGTCATTTAGTGCGTCTGGCTTACATGGGACCTCGAGAGTCAAACATGAGTCCTTAGTCTTCAAAAGCAAGCACCTTAGCTGCTAAGCCATTTCTTCAGCCCTTTTTAAGAACTTTTTAAATTGATGACTTCCATAATTATAGACACTAAACCATGATAAATCCTTCTCCTCTGCTACTTTCCCCTTTACAAATCCAGTCTCCATCATATCCCCTCCCTCTCTCAATTAGTCTCTCTTTTATTTTGATGTCATTATTATCATTTCCTCCTATTATGAGGGTCTTGTGAAGGTGGTGCTAGGCTCTGCGAGGTCATGGATATCGAGGCCAAATTCTGTCTGAATAATTGCATTGTAAGCAAGCTAAGCTTGGTGGAGCATACCTTTAGTTCCAGCACTCATGAGGCTGAGGTAGGAGTATTGTCTTGAGTTTGAGGATGGCCTGTGCCAGAGTGACATTCTGTCTTGAAAAAAAAAGATATTTATTTATTAGAGAGAGAGAGATTGAGAGAGAGAGAATGGGCATACCAGGGCTTCTAGCCACTGTAAGTGATATCCAGACACTTGTGCCACCTTGTACACCTGGCTTACTTGGGTACTGGGGAATTGAACCTGGGTCCTTAGGCATTGCAGGCAAGTACCTTAACCACTAAGCCATCTCTCCAACCCTCTTAGTACTTTTTGTTATTCACAGTTATTTACTGTTTGGAGTTGTTCAGACTTTTAAGTATAAATTGCCAAAGTTCACCTTAGTCAGTTTACTGGCTTCTTAAAAAGAAGGTGATAGGCTGGAGAGATGGCTTAGCGGTTAAGCGCTTGCCTGTGAAGCCTAAGGACCCTGGTTTGAGACTCGATTCCCCAAGACCCATGCACAAGAGGGTGCATGCATCTCGAGTTTTTTTTGCAGTGGCTGGAGGCCCTGGTGCACCTATTCTCTCACTAGCTGCCTTTCTTTCTCTGTCTGTCGCTCTCAAATAAATAAAAACAACAAAAAAAAAATTAAGATAAGAAGGTGATAAATAGTTTAGTGTAAATTCCCCATTAAGATTTTCTTGTACTCCCACCCTTGACTATCTTTTAGACATTTGCAGAGAGAGTATCAGGGTTTTGATACAATTTCCGTTTTGAATCTCAATGATAAAAGCATTAAACTGTTTGCTTGGAAGATGTCATTTCTAGTATATAGTATCATTTAGAAAGCTTCATAGCTGCAGTGTTTGCTTTTGACATCCAAAAGTCAAGTCTTATTGATTAGTTTTGAACAAAATTAGAATTAATGAGGATTTTGTTGAAGAGAGATTGAAACCTGTGTTTTACAATTTGATAAGAAAGAGTTGACTTATAATTTCAATATTGGCATATTTGTAGCTTCTCATGAGACTTATTAATTGTGAGTCCTGTGTATTATGAGGCCCTTATTTTGAGTTCACTAAGCTGTCACAAAATGCCTCTTACCCACTGTGACCTTCAGTAGGTTTATTCTGTTTCTTGGAGCTTTACATTTCTTTGTTTGTAAAATTACAGCTCATAATACAATGTCTAGTGTCCATTCAGAGTCTGAAGTTTTGTGATTTGTTTCCTTTAAAATACAAAATCCAGGTTGTTTCATATTTTTTATTTTTGTTTTCGATGCAGAATTTCTGTTCTTGTGTTGTGGTGGTGGCATTTCCTCTTCTTCCTTCCTGACAACATTTGCCTACTTCAAGTATAGGAGCTCTTTCCTTCCTGTTCTACTTGTGTTTTAGCTAAAGCACATATAAAGATGATTAAAATTAGTTTCAGACATAAAAAATGGTCAAGCAAGTCCTAGAGTGGAAGTCAGCATTACTTTAGGAGAGGCGCTCCTGACACTGCTGCTGTCTTGGGGCTAGGCAGTACTGGTCATTGGACTTAGGTGTCAGCTGCTAAGATGCTATTCAGTTCACCTTGTTTGGGATTTTACCCTTCCTATATGTACCCCTCAAGGTTTTCACTACTTAGGGGCTTTGTGGTTTGATTAAGAAGTGTCCTCCCAAAGGCACATGTGTTGTAGGCTTGGTCTCCAGTTTAGCAGTGATCAGAGGTGGGCTTTTGGGAAGAGATCGAGTGGTGAGGTTGTGATCTACTCAGAACATTCATCCATTGGAGGATTCATAATTGAATGGACTGCTGGGAGGTGGTGGGAGCTGTAGAAGGTGGTGCTTGCTTTAAGAAAGTAGACCACTGAGGGTGTGCCTTTGAAAGGTATGGTATGCCTTGTCCCTGGCCTCTTTTCTCTCTTTCTCTGCTTCTTGGCTGCCTTGTGAGGAGGGACAGAGAGAACCTTTGGTTGGCTGGGTAGTTGGAGATAGAAGACCAATGAGAACTAGAATTGAACTGTGAGATTCTTTTTTTCTGTTGGAAGAAAAGATGGGAAGGAGGAAATTCTGGACACAACAATGTAAGCAAAAGTATGGAAATAAAAAGTACAATCATTTTTAGGGAATGAATCAGGTTAGCATTAGAAGACAATGGAAGATCCAAGTGAGGCGACACACTCCTGTAATCCCAGCACTTGGGAGGTTGAGGCAGCAGGATTTACAAGTTCTAAGTCAAACTGAGCTTCATAGTAAGAACCCATCCCAAACGCAAGGGCAAACACATACAGCTTTGGGAAGTTTTAATGGTTGTAAGTGCAAAAGGCCTGGGCAAAGGCCACTGAGTATAGAATGTCCATTATGCTTGTGGTGCTTTGATCCGGTGTCCCCCATAAACTTTGGTGTCCTGAATGCTAGGTTCCCAGCTGATGGAGACTTGGGAATTAACACCTCCTGGAGGCAGAGTATTGTTGAGGGCAGGCTTATGGGTGTTATAGCTAGTTTCCTCTTGCCAGTGTTTGGCATACCCTCTTGTTGCTGTTGTCCACCTGATGTGCGCCAGGGAGTGATGTCCACTTCTGCTCATGTCATCATTTTCTCTTGCCATCATGGAGCTTCCCCTTGTGTCTGTAAGCCATAATAAACCTTTTTCCCACAAACTGCTCTTGGTTGGTGATTTCTGCCAGCAATGTGAACCTGACTGCACAGTGCTCTACTGTGATTGCTGCCATCTGGCCCTTACATTAACAACCTTTGATAAAAACGGGATTTGGGTTGGGGTTGCCATTTAGTGGTAAAGTGCTTGCCAAACTATTCCTGGAGGGAAGGAGAGAGGGAATAAAGCAGGAAAGGGTACTAAAAGATTGAGATTGGGATTGTATCCAGCCAGACTACCAAGCCAGAAAACCTTATTCAGTATTGATAGTTAGCTGTGCTGTACAGAATGTTATGTATAAAAGAATCCTCAGAAAATCCCAAGTAGCTCCTTTTGGTGCTTAAAAATGGTTGACCATGTTAAACTCACCAGTTTCAAAAGAAGTTCTAGTCCTGGTGGGAAAAGATTTTTCTCTGTGCAGTTTCTGTAGAACCATTTGGGAATAGTCTACTCCTATTATGTATAACAATGGACAAAAAATTTTCTTTCTGATGGTATAAAACAGTGACTCATCCAAAACCATATTTTGGAATTAAGAATGTAATCATGATATGCCCATACTCATAATGTAATGTACATGCTTACACAGCCCCTCTCTGCCTTCTTTTTATTACTCCTTTTTACCATGTTGTGGTTTAGCCTGACTAAACTATTTGCAATGCATCAGCATTCTTAGTGCAAAACACTTACAGCTTCTATTTGAAGGGGAAAAGGGGGTGTAGGGACTTCAGAGTTCATTTGACAGTATTCCTCAAACTAAACTATAGATATACTTTATAGAAATTTCTTCCTCCTCTTTTTCTTCCTCTTCCACTTGAGGTGGGATCTTGCTGTGGTGCCCAGGCTGGTCTGGAACTCCTGGGCTCAGGTTATCCTCCTGCCCCATTCTCGGAATAGGCAGTACTACAGGCATATGCTCCACACATGGATGTATTTTTGTCCTTTCTTTAAGAAACATGTTATCAGCCACGCATGGTGACTCACATCGGTAATCCCATCCTCCTACCTCTGCCTTCCAAGTGCTGGGATTAAAGGTTTGTGCACCATGCCCAGATAGCTTTGCTGGATAAACAAATCTTGGTTGACAGTTGATATCTTTCCTTAGAACTTGGAATACATCATTCTGAGCCATTTTGGCTTTTAAAATTTGTGTTGAGTAATCTGCTGTTATCCTGATGGGCTTGCCTTTATAAGTGATTTGATGTTTCTCTTTAACTGCTTTCAATATATATATATATATTTGGTTTGTGTGTTTAGTAGTTAAATTATAATATGGCAAGGAGAGGTTCTTTCCTGGTTTAGTCTGTTTGGCATTTTAAAATGTTCCTGTATCTGTATTGGCATCTCTTTACCTATTTGGGGGAAGTTTTTGTCTATAATTTTGTTGAAAACACCCACCATACTGTTGTAGTGAAATTATCCATCTATTATACCCTGAATTCTTATTTTTGATCTCTTCATAGTGTGCCAAATATCTTGAAATTCCCATTTATACCTTTCCCATTAGTTTGTCTTTCTCTTTGCTAGACTGCATTAGATCTGCCACCTGGTCTTCTAGTTTAGATATTCTGTTCTCTCTATTGGTGAGACTTTTGGTCTTTTATTTTTATTTTTAATTTTTAAAGTAGGGTTTCACTCTAGCCCAGGCTGACCTGAAATTCACTATGTAGTCTCAGGCATCTTCCTACCTCAGCCTCCTGAGTGCTGGGATTAAAGGCATGCACCACCATGCCTGGCCTTTTGGTGAGACTTTCTACAGAGCTTTTTTGACTTACTGTGTTTTTCATTTCTAGTATTTGATTGGCCTGTTTTTAGTATTTCTGTTTCCTTACTCATGTCTTGTATTGACCTTTTTATTTCATTAAGTTGGTTTCCTGTGTTCTCCTTCAGTAGTTTGTTTTCTTCTTTGAGTCCTTTGATTTCTTTGAACATATTATAATCATTCTTTTGAAATCTTTGTAGGCATTTCATCTAAATCAGTCTTACTGGAGGACATTTCTGATGGATTTACAATTATTGGTGGAATTATATTGTCTTAATTTTTTGTGTTTCTTGTAATATAATATAGAGTTTTGTTTGTTTGTTTTTGTTTTTTAAGGTAGGGTCTTGCTGTAGCCCTAATATAGAGATTTTTACATCTTGTGTTAATTTGATGTTTGGGTTTTCTAATTATCTGCAGTATTCTTAGACATGTAAATAGGATGTTATATATCTTCAGGGTAGGAGCTTAAGCTGTCAGATGTGGGTCTTATATTACTCCCAGGGAAACAGCAGAAGTGACCCTAGGTATAGGGTTTGCCTGCTATGCACTTAGCCTAATAGGCTGGTGGTACAAAATACAGGCAAATTCTAAAATTCAACTGAGCAACATACACATTCAATCAGAACCATCACAGAGTATTTTTGTAAGAGTGGGTTATTAAAACATAATATCACAAAGTCAAAGTCCCTAAGGGTGTGTTGCCCCACATCCTTAATCCTGTCAACTGGAAGGTTGAGATTTCTGGTCTGTAAAGGGTTCCTGGTAAGCCTGGGGCTGAGTGAGGCCTTGCCCCCAAGAATAGCAGAAAAGGGGCTGGAGAGATGGCTTAGCAGTTAAGCGCTTGCCTGTGAAGCCTAAGGAACCTGGTTTGAGGCTTGATTCCCCAGGACCCACGTTAGCCAGATGCACAAGGGGCGCACGCGTCTGGAGTTTGTTTGCAGTGGCTGGAAGCCTTGGCGCACCCATTCTCTCTCTACCTGCCTTTCTCATTCTGTCACTCTCAAATAAATAAATAATAAACAACAACAACAACAAAAAAAGAAAAACAGAAGAATGGCAAAGCTGACCACCAATTAAATCTAATACATAACCCACCCTGACATGGAAGGTGTCATCAGCACTACCTAGGCAGGCCTATATCCTAGGGTTGGGGCAGGTACTGAGCTGGTTGGTGTAAGTAGGCCCTGTTACCTTTTGGGATAGTTTTGGTCTCGCCTATGCGCATGCCTGCTTGGGTCTCTCTTTATTGTGTGCTTCGCTAGGCTGGCTGGGTTAGTGGTTCTGTTGCTCTGATTGCCTGTGCTGGGTGCTGTGTAGCTGAGTTCCCTTCCCCAGATCTCCATTCATTGCTGGTGCTGGTGGTTGGGGGAGGGGAGGTTGTAGAGAGTACCTGAATTTGCACTGGAGCTGTGTGGCTGGTCCCTGAGATTTTCTTCCTCACAGCCACTCAGCTGTTCTCAGCTCTCTTCTCCTTCAAGTTTCTTGACTTTTCGAGAAGGCTGGTATGAGTAGAAAGTCCCTTCACCTGGCTTCTCCTGTGGCCCAGGCAGAGCCAGGCAGCTGTGTGTGGCACCATGGTGGGAGCCAATTCTGGCTGGTTGCCTGTTTTCTAGAAGCGTTAGGTTTCTCCTTCTCTGTTGAGTTGATAATTCCTTATATTCCTTCACTTTTTAGTAAAAGAGTGTATTTTGCTATTTTTGTGCTTATTTCCCTTCCTGAGCTGCCTTGGCATGGCTATTAGACTGCCATTTTAGTGGAAGTTCTCTTTCTATATTTTAAATTTATTTATTTATTTATTTAATTTATGGACGGGCCAGGCAGATAGAGAACATGGGCATGCCGGGTCCATTAGGTACTGCAGACAAACTCCAGGCCCACTCCTGAGTTTCAAAACTTTTTACTTTGCTGGGCGTGGTGGTATGCGCCTGTAATCCCAGCACTCAGGATATAGGTGTAGGAGTATCATTGTGCATTCAAGGCCATCCTGAGCATAAACAGTGAATTCCAGGTCAGCCTGAGTTTTTTTTTTTTTTTTTTTTTGGTTTTTCGAGGTAGGGTCTCACTCTGGTCCAGGCTGACCTGGAATTAACTGTCATCTCAGGGTGGCCTTGAACTCATGGCAATCCTCCTACCTCTGCCTCCCGAGTGCTGGGATTAAAGGCGTGCGCCACCACCAGCCTGAGTTTTTATACTTTGTTTTTGTTTTTTGCTTTTGGTTTTTCGAGGTAGGGTCTCACTCTGTCTCAGGCTGACCTGGAATTCACTATGTAGTCTCAGGGTGGCCTCGAACTCACGGTGATCCTCCTACCTCTGCCTCCTGAGTGCTGGGATTAAAAGCGTGCGCCACCACGCCTGGCTATACTTTGTTTTTTTTTTTTTTTTACTCAGTAAAAAGTAGGTAGATCAATTTATTTTTTTTTTATATTTCACAAGTATTTTGAAAGGGCTATTTGACAAATCTCAGCACTAACTGCCAACTCTACAGACATCTTTAACAAAAAAGCCATGTACTCTTGGCTCTTTTAATGCAGACCGAGTGTCCTATTGCATGACAAATGGCAGAGATGCAGTCACATTTGATGGATAGTGTTAAAAGGAATAAGAACTGCCATGTAATTGACAAATAACTTAACATACACATACATGAATGGCTGTCACAACCACCAGTGATTTCTACAATGAAACCCATAAGTCTACCTACTTAGAAGGCTGAAGACAGTAAAACAGAATCAAAATGTTTTATCTGTAGATGGGCCAAAGAGGTTCCTTGGACCCGTTTTACAAGGTGTCATGGGGAGTCAAGGGAAGGGGACCTCGGAAGACTGCCAGTGTATGCTGAGTTCAGTGAGGACAGAGGCTCTTTGTTCAGTTCCAGATGCTTCAGAACAGTTAAAGCCCAAAGCTGTGGTATATTGGGCAGCATGGCCAGCTCACCAGCCCGTAACACCATTTAGAAAGAGCCAACAGTGGGCTTCAAGGATGCACCAGGTGGAAATGGTGGAATAGGAAGTAAAAGAAAGAAAACAAAAAGAATACGCTTAAACAAGTTGGGGAATGTGATGAGGCCACCAGGGACACTGCTTTGGTACCACCTGCTTCTGATCATCAAGCACCAACTTCAGAACACAGCTTTAAGAAGATGTCATTACATTTGGATTGAGGATATGTGTAATTTAAAGTATCAATAAATAATTTAGAGGTATACGTTTGTTCCATCAAGTAAAAACTGTGATAACAAGGAGAGACCTTACTATGCTGTCCTTGAAGAGCTAAGACTTATTTAAACCAGTATCGCCATGACTATTGAGCAACTTGTGGACTACAAGCATGCTCCTTCCAAGTCATCAAAGCAACCCTATTCCTTCTCATCAAGATCTGTAGTTCTAGCTGGACACAGCCTTCAAGGAAATGTTTACTATAAGAAATAGGAACTACTGCACATGAGACATGTAATTCTAGGCCTTCGTCAATTTTCATAAGTTATCTTCAGTTTAATACTAATTTGTGGCAAACAAGTGATTAGCCATTTCTCAACAACTTTGAAATAGAAACAATTAAGCTCATCTCATCAAATCTTCAGTGATGATTACAAAGTCTGTAAAAACACCTCCAGTAAGCTGGGCTTTGAGGCAGAACAAAGGTAGAAAAGTGTAAAGCCTCTCTCTCTCAAGCACCAGTGACAGAGGCTATGCAAACACCCCTAAAGCTTCATATTTTGTTTTTTTGAAATAGGGTCTTACTCTAGTCCAGGCTGGAATTCACTGTGTAGTCTCAGGCTGGCCTCCCTAGTACTGGGATTAAAGGCATGCACCACTGTGCTCAGCAAATTTATTTATTTATTAATTATTGTTATTATTATTATTATTGTTTTAGGGAGAGAGAGAATTGGCGTGCCAGGGCCCCAGCCAATGCAATTGAACTCCAGATGCTTGTGCCACCTAGTGAGCATGTGTGACCTTGCACTTGCCTCACCTTTGTGCGTCTGGCTTACATGGGATCTGGATAATTGAACATGGGTCCTTAGGCTTTGCAGGCAAGTGCATTAACTGCTGAGCCATCTCTCCAGCTCCCAGCAAAAAATGTTGAAAAGATTTATTTATTTATTTGAGAAAGCAAGGCAGAAAGAGGCAGACAGACACAGAGAGATAGACATAGACATAGAGATAGATTCATTGTGGACACACCATTGCCTCTTGCCATGGCAAACAAATTACAGATGCATGTGCTACTTTGTGCATCTGGCTTTACATGGGCTCTGGGGAATTGAACTCCAATTTTGCAAGCAAGTACATTTAGACACTGAGCCATCTCTCCAGCCCTAATTTTTTTTAAAAAAATTATATATATATATTTTGTTTGTTTTTCAAGGTGGGGCCTCACTCTAGCTCAGGCTGACCTGGAATTCACTATGTAGTCTAAGGGTAGCCTTGAACTCATGGTGATCCTCCTACCTCTGCCTCCCAAGTGCTGGGATTAAAGGCATGCGTCACCACGCCTGACATATGTTATATCTATATATCTTTCTATTTTTCAGATAAGGTCTCTCAATCTTGCCTCTAACTTGCTGGGTATCTAAGGATGACCTTGAACCATTTAATCATTCTGCCTCCATTTTATGAGTCTGGAATTATAGGCATGCACCACCATGTCTAGTTTTCTTTCTTAAATATTTATTTATTTGACAGAGACAAGCAGAGGGGTGGGGAGAGAATGGGCACCTCTGCAAATGAACTCCAGATTCATGCACTACTTTTTATATTTGGCTTTATGTGGGTACTGGGGAATCAAACCCGGGCTGCAGGCTTTGAAAGCAAGTACCTTTTTGCCACTGAGCCATCTCTCCAGCTCTGTTTTTTTTTTTTTTTTAAAGTTTTCGTCTGTGTGTGTGTGTGTGTGTGGTGTGTTTTGATGGATTAACCAGGGTCTTTTGGCACTGCAAATGGAACAACAGATGCTTGTTCCACTTTTTGTTTCCAGCTTTATGTGCTGGCTAGGGATTTGAACCCAGGCAGGCAGATTTGGCAAGCAAGTATGTTAACCATTTCTCTAGCCTCCTAGGTTGTATTTATTTATTTACAAGGAGAGAGGTGGGGAGAGAATGGGTGCACCAGGACCTCTTGCCATTTCATTTTTTTTTTTTTTTTGGTTTTTCGAGGTAGGGTCTCACTCTAGCTCAGGCTGACCTGGAATTCACTATGTAGTCTCAGGGTGGCCCCGAACTCACAGCAATCCTCCTACCTCTGTTTCCCAAGTGCCTCTTGCCATTTCAAATGAACTTCAGACTCATGCACCACTTTGTGCATCTAGCTTTATGTGTGTACTGGGGAATTGAACCTGGCCCATCAGGCTTTGCAAGTAAGTGCCTTTAACTATTAAGCCATCTCTTTAGTTTATAATTTATGCTTATAATTTATTTTATGTTAAAAATATTTTTATTGGGAGGGAGGGTGAGCAGGAGGAGAGGGAGAAACCCTCCTCATTGTGTAGCCAGACCAGTGTTATAGTTGTACTTCTGTCAGACTGTTCTAGCTCATGACCATGTGTGGAAGGCTTTGTGCCTTATACTTGGACTGTGGCATGGCTGCCATTCTCAAGCTTTCCAGTTTTATTTTATTTAAAAATTTTTTTTGTTCATTTTTATTTAGTTAGTTGAGAGCGACAGAGAGAGAAAGAGGCAGATAGAGAGAGAGAGAGAGAGACAGGGAGAGAGGGAGGGAGAGAATGGGTGTGCCGGGGCCTCCAGCCACTGCAAACGAACTCCAGACATGTGCGCCCCCTTGTGCATCTGGCTAACGTGGGTCCTGGGGAATCTAGCCTTGAACCAGGGTCCTTAGGCTTCACAGGCAAGCGCTTAACCGCTAAGCCATCTCTCCAGCCCTTTTATTTTATTTTAGTTTGTTTATTTGCAAGGGAGGAGAGGGGGAGAATGGGTGTGCTAGGGCCTCTTGCCACTATAAGCAAACTCCAGACTCATGAGCCACTTTTTGCATCTGGCTTTACTTGGGTACTGGGGAATTGAACCCTGTTTGTCAGGCTTTGCAAGCAAGTGTTTTTTTATTAACCACTGAGCCATCTCTCCAACCCCCTGCTTTCCTGTTTTTTTTTCTTTTTTGAGGTAGGGTTTTTCTCTAGCCCAGGCTGAGCAAATTCACTAGTCTCAGGGTAGTTTTGAACTCACAGCAATCTTCCTACCTGTGCCTCCTGAGTGCTGGAATTAAAGCCGCGCACCACTACACCTGGCTTTTCCACTTTTAAAGTAGAGTTTTGCTGAATGGGATGGCATCTCCCAACACTGAATGGAAAAGTCTGTGGGATGAGGATTAAGACCTAGACATAGTTTTTGAAGTGCATTAAAATTTGTAAATGATTTTGTTTATTGCCATGACCTATTAGTCATGTTGGCTTTAAGGAAAGGCAAATTGAGCAGAAGAGAGTAAAAGAAAATGTGAATAGTTACTTTGGTTGTGGTTTGCCTTGTGTTAACAGGAAAAATCCTCCTTTGGCTCTCCTGCAAACAAACTGCACCTGGACCATCCATTTTGCCACAAAACAGTGCTCTGGACTTGCTAAGTCTGTAATGGCTGCAGCTTTATCAAGGGCAGATAAAGACCAGTTACCTAAATGTGAAAGGATTATGGCAAACTGAGTGCTTGTTCAGAAAGCTCTCAAAATTTGACTTCTGAAAGTTGAAATCATGACCCCCCCAATACAAGTGTCTTTGACAGAAGGACTTTTGGTGGATATGGACTATATGGGCCACTTTTCTAGTGATATCTTTTTTTTTTTTTTCTTTGCTAAGTAGCTTGCATAGACTCCGGGATCAGAGTAAATTCACATTGGAGATACATCATTTACTAGCTGTGTGACTTTGTTAATCATTTCACCTTGATATTTCTGATATCCTTATCTGTTAAAGGATAGTACAGCTACCTGTTGGATTGGTATGAGGATTACAGAGATAATGCATCTACAAGTTTGATAGAGTGCTTGGTAATTAACAATCTTTCAGTAAAATATTTTTTTTTTTGTTTCCAGAGTTATGTCCTTTGCTCACACTGTGTTTGTATTCTGAGAGTACAATAATAAAAGAAGCCGGGTGTGGAGGTGCATGCCTTTAATCCCAGCACTGGGAAGCAGAGGTAGGAGGATTGCCGTGAGTTCAAGGCCACCCTGAGACTCCATAGTGAATTCCAGGTCGGCCTGGGCTAGAGTGAGACCCTACCTTGAAAAACCAAACCAAACCACACCACACCACACCACACCAAAAAAAGAAGAGGTCATTCATATGACCTGAAAACTGATCTCAGATTCAGAAGGAAAAACAATGGATTGACGAAGGTTTTGGTTATAATCCTGACTGGCTTTGCCATTAATTAGCTGAAGGGAGGCTGGACAACTCATACTTTCTTTATTTAAAAAATATTTTGGGGCTGGAGAGATGGCTTAGCGGTTAAGCACTTGCCTGAGAAGCCTAACGACCCTGGTTTGAGGCTCAACTCCCCAGGACCCACGTTAGCCAGATGCACAAGGGGGCGCACGCATCTGGAGTTCGTTTGCAGTGGCAGGAAGCCCTGGTGTGCCCATTCTCTCTCTCACTCTCCCCCTGTCTTTCTCTCTGTGTTTGTCACTCTCAAATAAATAAACAAAAAAAAAATTAAAGAAAATATTTCATTTATGAGAGAAAGAATGAATGGATGTACCAGGGCCTCCAGCCACTGCAAACTCCACATGCAAGTACCACCTTGTCCATCTGGCCTGTGTGGGTTCTGGGGAATAGAATCTGTGTCCTTAGGCTTCATAGGAAAGTGGCGTAGCCACTAAGCAATCTCTCCAGCCCCATAGCTTCTTTATATAGCTGAACCAGATGTCTCCAACAGGCCTTCCAGTGCTCAAGTCCTGACACTTTAAGGTCTGATCAGAAAGCTATGGTTTGGGGACCTTATTATTTTTTTAATCATCCTATAGCCCTTATCCTTGTTTCCTTTCCCACTGCTTGGTATGAATTGGTCCAGAGCTGGTGAAATTGGGATCCATAAAGAGAGGAGGTGGTAGTAGCATCAGAGCTGGCTGAGATCTCAGCAGTTAAAGGCACTTGCTTGCAAAACCTGCCAACCAGGTTCAATACTCTAGCATCCATGTAAAGTCAGATGCAAAATGTGATGCATGTATCTGGCATTCATTTGCAATGGCTGGAGGCCACTAAATATTTTTATTTGCAAGCAGAGAGAGGTAAGAGGGAGACAGAGAGATAGAGTGAGAGTAGGGGCACACAAGGACCTCTTGCTGTGTATGTATGTAGCACTTTGCATCAGGCTTCCTATGGTCTCTGGAGAATTGAATATAAGCTGGCAGGCTTTACAAGCAAGTGCCTTACTTGCTGAGCTATCTTCTCCAGTCTAAGAAATTTAAATGTTTTAGCATTTACTTTGTAAGTGCCTTGCTACATTGTTATAAGAACTCATTAGCAGAATATATTTATTTACTCAAGTGTTTGCAGGGGTCCTATTTGAACAGCCCAAATACTACTTACTATTAGTTACTTTTTAAAAAAATTTTTTGAAGTAGGGTCTCACTCTAGCTCAGGGTGGCCTCAAACACATGGCAATCCTATCTCTGCCTCCCAGGTGCTAGGATTAAAGGCATGTGCCACCATGCCTGGCTTACTGAGGGTTTTTTTTTTTTTTTTAAGTTACTTTTACTAACATAGGCTACAGCAGCAAACTTGCTTCAGTGAGCTTACTTGACAAAGCTTGAGTTAAAAGTTCAGCCTTGACTTGGATTAGTTACCTTTAAGGTTTATTTGATCAATTTTCTTTCCAATCAGTATTGACAGGATGATATTTGGAGATTTTATTTTATTTTTTTGTTTATTTTTTTTTTTTTTTTGGTTTTTCAAGGTAGGGTCTCACTCTGGTCCAGGCTGACCTGGAATTAACTCTGTAGTCTCAGGGTGGCCTCGAACTCATGGCGATCCTCCTACCTCTGCCTCCCGAGTGCTGGGATTAAAGGCGTGCGCCACCACGCCCGGCTCTGGAGATTTTATTTTTATTTTTTTTCTCAATTTTTATTAACATTTTCCATGATTATAAAAAATATCCCATGGTAATACCCTCCCTCTGGAGATTTTTTTTTTAAAGAAAGATTCTTAACCGGGTGTGGTGGCACACACCTTTAATCCCAGCACTCAGGAGGCAGAGGTAGGAGGATCATTGTGAGTTCAAGGCCACCCTGAGACTACATAGTGAATTCCAGGTCAGCCTGAGCTAGAGTGAGACACTACTTTGGAAAAACAAAACAAAAAAAGAAAGAAAGAAAAATTCTTTTTAATATTTTATGTATCTATGAAAGAGAGAGAATGGGTTTGCCAGGGCTTGTAGCCATTGCAAATGAACTCCAGATGCATGTGCCACCCTGTGTATCTGCCTTATGTCCTGGGGAATCAAACCTGGGTCCTTAGGCTTTGCAGGCAAGTGCCTTAACTTAATGTCTTAATTCTTTGGCTGTTCCTCCTGCACAGTTTCCATAGGTGGCTAATCCAGGCTTACCTCAAGTTTCAGTAGTACTTTGCATCCAGAATAGGGACCAAGCAGTATTTTTCATGTATATATTAGCCTGCCAGTTGTGTTTTTCTGGCTTCAAATTCTCATGAATGGGATCTGCTATCATGAAGGGTAGAATGATATTGATCCTACCTAAAGCAAATAGAATAGCTACAAATTGCTGAAGCTGCATGCCGTATGCCTTCACACCATATTGAATATATGTTTTCATTTACTTCCAGAAAGTACTCTGAGAGCTATTTTTAGCTCAAACTTTTATGACCCACATTTTGTCTTAAGAAAATCATGCTTAGAAGCCAGGCGTGGTGGCACACGTCTTTAATCCCAGCACTTGGGGTGCAGGGGTAGGAGGATCACTGTGAGTTCAAGGCCACTCTGAGACTGCATAGTGAATTCCAGGTCAGCCTGGGTTAGAGTGAGACCCTACCTTGAAAAACAAAAACAAAACAAAGAAATCATGTTTAGAGCATATTAACCTAGAATGCAAACCACTAAGTAGAAGAGCTTGAATTCCAAACCAGTTCTGCCCAGATAAAGCCTTTTTTAATGTTCTTATTCTCTAGACGACATTTTTATTTATTTATTTTCTTTTTTTGAAGTAGGGTTTTACTCCAGCCTAGGCTGACTTGGAGTTCACTATGTAGTCTCAGGGTGGTCTTGAACTCACAGTGATCCTCCTGCCTCTGCCTCTCGAGGGCTGGGATCAAAGGCATGCTCCACCATGCTTGGTTTCCCCAGACCTCTTGAAGACAGGTTGGGCACATGCAGCTTGGTTATTCTGTGTAGAGCCTGTTAATTCTGAACAGTATGGACTTGATAAAGTCAATGTGAATTTCTGATCATTCCAAGAGACTTTATGAAGTAGAAAGCAGTCTCATAGGAAAGATGCTGTGACTGTGGTGGGCAGGCTGCTCTCTTGCCCCATTCATGTTGTTCTTGGTGGTGGTTATTGCTGTAGTAACTACAAAGGCAGCATTTATTTGGCAAGTTGTGTCTGTTCAAGGTAGAACACTGGCTGCTTTTCATGCTGGCATATCCCTCTCTCCCAGAGCTGGCTACCTGCAGTTCATGTGCACGTGTTGAGCTCAGAAAGAGAAACACCACTTCCGCCTCATCTCACAGTAAAGTTCACTTAGGGATATAGACTTTTTGGTGACAGGAACTGTTGTTACTTGCTGCTAAATTCTGATCCATGCATAATGTTAACCTGATAGATACTGTCAGATGACAAGCCTTCCTCCTACATGTTCACCACAAAAGAACTGCTGGTGACAAGCATTTTATTATTATATTGAGAATTCTTCTTGAAACTGCTTTAGGTTAAAGTAAATTTTTTTTATGATGCCAATATTGCGAAATGTTCTTTTTATTTCTTCCTTCAGAATGTGACTTTTAAAAAAGATTGCAAATGAAAGGACTAAGATGCAGGCATAGTGTATAGGAGAAGCAGTTATCTGGAGAGGCACCACTGAAGGCAATTTAAGATTGTGTATCTTTTTGGGAAAGTTATTTAAGGTAGGCTATTGCTTTATTTCAATTTTGCAAATTAATATCAGTCTACTCCAGAATGTAGAAGTTTTCTAAGCATTACTATAATGTTCAAAGGTAGGCTTTAAAAAATGAGGGAGGGATTTTAGAGTAGATACGAAGAATTGAAAAGGCATGGCAAGTTTGAGGCACAGTCAGTGGCTTCTTAAGGCAAAGGCACAGTGGCAGTGTAAGAAGTAACAGCAAAAGGGCAGGCAGGTTAAGTTCAGGGAGCTAAACAGGGAAGCACGGTTGACCTCTGTAACTAGGGAGTTTTGATTTGTGCCCTTGGATAATGAGTAAACCCCCTTCCTTTTAAAAAGAAGATAGAGCTGGGTGTGGTGCACATCTTTAATCCCAATATTTGGGAGGCAGAGGTAGGAGGATTGCTATGAGTTCAAGGCCACACTGAGACTACATAAGTGAATTTCAGGTCAGCCTGGGTTAGAGTGAAATCCTAGCTTGGAAAGCGAGTCTGGGTGTGGTGGTGTACACCTTTAATCCCAACTCAGGAGGCAGAGATAGGAGGATTGCTGCCTCTTGAGTGCTGGGATTAAAGGTGTGCGCCACCACGCCCGGTGGGAGATTATTTTTTAAATATTTATTTGAGAGAGAGAATATGAGAATGAGAATGAATGAATATGGATGTGCCATTCTGCCTGCCACTACAAACAAATTCCAGGTGCAATGTACTATGTGCATCAGGCTTTATATGGGTGCTGAGGAATGGAGCCCGAGCTGTCAGGCCTTGCAAGCAAGCACCTTTAACTACTGAGTCATCTCTCCAGCCCCTACGGGGAGATTTGTGAGGCAAGAGGCAGTTCCGTTGTTATGGCAAGTGATATAACAGGACATTTCTGTCAATTCATAGATCTTAATCCAGGGAGCAGAGAACCTTTTAAGGAAGTCAGCCAAGTCAAGTTGTGTAAGCTATAGGCGTGGGATTGTGGGGTGTTGGAAGGCAAGTATTTCAGCTGAGTAACGAGCACCTGAAAATGGTTGGAGGAGGTGAAAGAAAAACCTTGGCTTATTGTTTAGTGTGGCTGGATTGTGGAGGGAAAGGAGATGGATTGAGAGGTTGAGGTCTAGGGAATTAGAACTACTATATAAACTATTGGTTTAACTTGGAGAGGGTTGTGTCAAATCAGACTGTTACAGAGGATTGAGAGAGAAAAAGAAAAGAGTGGGTCCTAACTAGATTTCAGGCAGGCTTTATTTGGAAGCAGAAGGAAGAGGAAGTGGCTAGTCTTGTAATATTCTTCTGGGAAGTTATTCTGCTAGGAGCTGCCTTATACCCACTGATTTTGTGTTGGTGGATTGATGAGGGATTCTAGTGTGAACAGTTGCAGTGGGGCAATAGGAGAGGAAGGTAGATCCAGTGGATTTATAACCTTAGTTAAGGATGTAGGGCCAACTATTAAAAAGACTCTTAGAGCCGGGTACTCAGGAGGCAGAGGTAGGAGGATCTCCAAGATTTCGAGGCCACCCTGTGACTACATTGTGAATTCCAGGACAGCCTGAGCTAAAGTAAGACCCTACCTGGTAAAACCAAAACCAAACCAAACCACAAAGAATGACTCTTAGAAACTTGGATCTGAGGAGATAAGAACATTTTCTAGAAAAGGAAAGAAGTGTTTGCATGGAAGGATTAAATGAAGATGGAGGAGTGTTTACTGATGAGGTTACTAGGAAGAGAACCGTGAGGTAGGATGGAAGAACTGACATTATTGGAATATTAAAAGTTAGTATTTTAAGATTAGAGGAATGAGTCTGATTCATCCAGGAATAGGATGGGAGGATGACTGGAGAGGAGGTAAAGGTTTTTGGCACTTACAGACTAGCAACGGCCTAGAGGGAAGGTCGTGGCTAGGGCAGGAAGACGATGTCAGATTACTCTTTATACATTGAAAAATGGCCTGGATGTTAGTCATGATGTTGACTTGGATAGTAATGTAGTTGAGTGATGCTAACCCCAGAGGAGAGGAAGGTTTTTCTGTTGTGCCCGTTCAGCCCTCAGGTAGAAGAACCCTGAAGGAGGAAAAATAGTGATCCCATATACAGTTTTCACACACAAAGAATACTATCCTAAGAGAGTTTACTTCTTTCAGCTACTTTGCTGAGAGGTCAATGAACACTGCTCTGTGGGTAGCATTAGCCTATGACTCTGCAGAGAAGACTATTCTCTCCATGTGAATGCTTTTGGAAAACTGCTGCTAAGCAACTGGTTGTCATTTCCAAGCGTTAATATAAGCTGGTGTCAGTGACTAATGATCTCATTGTGCTACTTATCTCCCCTCTAGCTATGCTGGCATTGGTGAGCACATTAATAGTCTTTAAGAAACACACTCATTAAAGATCAGGCAGTTGCTTTGGAGTTGGCCTTAGCGATGTCTGAATGTCTGAATGACTTGGACAAGTTGGGGAAAAATCCTTGAGCTTAAAAGCTGCTCTTGTCTTTCAGGTTGGTTTGGGGGAAGTAACAGAAGATGAGTCAGTTGTAACTTAATGGGATCTGATATTACTTTTTAAGGTATATCACTTTAGTATGATGCTTCATCATTAATGTTTTAGTAATCTGACAGCATTGAAGAAGCTGATACTCTCCCTATTTTATTACTTCTTGGCTCCATGACAGAGCTCTGCATTAAAATGCACTTAAGACTTGAAAAGGAAAGTCCAAGAAAGTAGTTTAAAAAACAATCCCAAGTAGGTTAAGCTGATTTAAACTCTAACAATGTGTAGCTACTTGCAGACAGATTTTATTAGTTAAGGTGTTGTGTCTGCTGTCTTGTTTATGCTTTCTCTCTGGGAGCCCAAGCTATGGTGCTGTTATCTTGCCTAACATTAAGTTGGAGGGGATAGTTTCCAAGATAGGAATAGCAGAAGAGTTAGGCTTTCTGCTTTTTTGAAGTAAGGTCTTGCTTCAGCCCAGACTGACCTGGAATTCACTGTCATTTCAAGCTGGCCTCAGACTCACAGCGATCTTCCTATCTTTGCCTCCCCTGTGCTTGGATTAAAGGCTTGTGTCACACGCTGCTAGGCTTTCTGCTTTTTTAAAAAAATTTAATTTATTAGGCTTTCTGCTTTTATTTAGACTGCCAAATTTAAAGATTTAGGAAAGAGACCTTTGAGCTAAATGTGACCTGGTAGGAAATTTTAGTAACCATGAGAAAATAAATACATATAACACACACCTAATCTGATAAGGTATATATCCAATACACATCTAATATTAGACATGTTCTTTTAAATTTTTAAAAAAATAGTTATTGATTTATTTATTTACTTGTGAGCAGAGACAGGTAGAGAGAAGAGAGACAGACACAGATAATGACAATTGGCATGCCAGGGCCTCCAGCCATTGCAGTCGAATTTCAGACGCATGCGCCCCCTTGTTCATCTGGTTTACATGGGTACTGGGGAATTAAACCTGGCTCCTTAGGCTTCACAGGCAAGCCCCTTAACTGCTAAGTCATCTCTCTAGCCCCTAAAATACTTTTTATGTCTTTTTTATTTATTTATTTGAGAGTGGTAGAGAAGGGGGCAGGACAGAGAGAGAGAAAATGGGTACACCAGGGCCTCCAGCTTCTGAAAATGTACTCCAGATGAATGTACCATGTTGTGCATCTGGTTTACATGGGTCCTGGGTAATCCAGTCTGGGTCCTTTGGTTTTGCAGAAAAATGGCTGAATCACTAAGCCATCTCTTCAGCCATAATTTTTTAAAAAAATTATTTGCAATGAGAAGGGAGGAATGGGCCCACCAGGGCCTCTTGCTGTAGCAAGCAAACTTCCTATGCAGATGCTACTTTTTTTTTTTTTTTGAGGTAGGGTCTCACTGTAGCCCAGGCTGACATGGAATTCACCATGCAGTCTCTGGGTGGCCTCATATTTATGGGATCCTCCTACCTCTGCCTCCCGAGTGCTGGGATTAAAGGTGTGCACCACCATACCCCACTCCCCTAATGCTTTTTTCTTTTTTTCCTGAGGTAGGGTCTCACTCCAGTCCAGGCTGACCTAGAACTCACTTTGTAGTCTCAGCGTGTCCTCTAACTCACGGTGATCCTCCTACCTCTGCCTTCCAAGGGCTGGGATTCAAGGTGTGGGCCACCATGCCCAGCTTCCCTGCTGCTTTATTTTTTATTTTTATTTATTTGACAGAGAAAGAAGGAGAGAGAGAAAGAGAATGAGAGAATGGGCGTGCCACGGCCTCCAGCCACTGTAGATGAACTCCAGATGCATGTGCTCCCCACCTTGTGCTTTTGGCTAACGTGGGTCCTGGGAAATTGAACCTGGCTCCTTCGGCTTGGCAGGCAAATGCCTTAACGGCTAAGCCGTCCCTCCAGCCCTTCCCTGATGCTTTTTAATCCAGAAACTCATTGTAGCCCCAGCAAAACTGTCAACGAAGTATATATAAAACAAACAGCCCAGCATGGTGGCACACATCTTGAATCCCAACACTTGGAAGGTAGAGGTAGGGGGATCACCATGAGTTCAAGGCCACCTTGAGAGTACATAGTGAACTCCAGGTCAGCCTGGACTATTGTGAGTCTGCATATGCTAGTTTTTGTATCTGGCTTTACGTGGATACTAGGGAATTGAACTCAGGCTCCCAGGCTTTGCAAGCAAGTGCCTTTAACTGCTAAGCCATTTCTCCAGCCCTAAGATTTACTTTTTTTTTTTTTTTTTGGTTTTTCGAGGTAGGGTCTCACTCTGGTCCAGGCTGACCTGGAATTAACTCTGTAGTCTCAGGGTGGCCTTGAACTCATGGCGATCCTCCTACCTCTGCCTCCTGAGTGCTGGGATTAAAGGCGTGTGCCACCATGCCTGGCTCAGATTTACTTTTTAAAAAATATTTTATTTTCATTTATTTATATATTTGACAGAGAAAGAAGGAGAGAGAGAGAGAATGGGCGCACCAGGGCCTCCAGCCACTACAGATGAACTCCAGATGCGTGCGCCCCTTGTGCATCTGGCTAATGTGGGTCCTGGGGAATTGAACCAGGGTCCTTTGGCTTTGCAGGCAAACACTTTAACTGCTAAGCAATCCCTCCAGCCCTACTTAAAAAATTTTTTTTGTTTATTTATTTATTTATTTGAGAACAACAGAGAGAAAAAGACAGAGAGAGAGAGAGAAAGTGAGAGAAAGAGAGAGAGAGATCGAGAGGAGCCACTGCAAACAAACTCCAGATGCATGCGCCCCCTTGTGCATCTGGCTAACGTGGGTCGTGGGGAATCGAGCCTTGCACTGGGGTCCTTAGGCTTCACAGGCAAGTGCTTAACTGCTAAGCCATCTCTCCAGCCCCCTACTTTTTTTCTTTCTTTCTTTCTTTCTTTTTTTTTTTTTTTTTTTTTTGGTTTGTCAAGGTAGTCTCTCACTCTGGTCCAGGCTGACCTGGAATTCACTATGTAGTCTCAGGGTGGCCTCGAACTCTCAGCGATCCTCCTACCACTGCCTCCCAAGTGCTGGGATTAAGGGTGTGTGCCACCATGCCTGGCTTCTTCTTACTATTTTTTTTTTTAATGTAGCTGATTTTATTTATTTGAGAGAGAGAGCGAGGGAGAGAAAGGAGAGGGAGGGAGGAAGAGAATGGGCATGCTAGGGCATCCAGCCACTGCAAATGAACTTTAGACTCATGTGCCACCTAGTGCATCTGGCTTGCATAGGTACTGGCAAATAGAACCTGAATCCTTTGGCTTCGCAGGCAAGTGCCTTAATCACTAAGCCATCTCTTCAGCCCAAGATTTACTATTTAAAGTCTGTATTTTGTAAATTTTCTTTATAATACGCATTTTTATAATTAAAAGAAACTTTAGAGTTTGAGGGAGGTGAGGCAGAAGGATCTAGGTCATATAGTGAGAGTGTGTCCGAAAACACAAAAGCAAAACAACAAAAAAATAACTTAACAGTAAACGTAAAACAACAAAATAAACTTAAAAACAACAACCAAAATGGTTTGGCATACACCTTTCAGTGAACACACTGTGTGAATAGAATCAGTTCTGAACCTGGCAGGTGATCCAATTTCATAGGATGAAGAGTGATAACATTATTGAGTCTCATGTTCCATGGACTGAGCTAGCTGTGAGCCTTGAAAAAATATATATTTTTGAATTTTTATTAGCATTTTCCATGATGAACCTTGAAAATATTAAATCACCGCATTTTATACCCTTAGCCATGGCCAGTTTATGGGGACTTTGTGGAAGACACAGAAGCAAGTAGTGAAGAGGTGACTTTTATTAACAGATTGCTAGATTATGACAAGTTGATCATTTTACTCAGCTTTTTCAACTCAACTGCATTTCCTTTTTTTAAATTAATATTTTTATTTTACCTATTTACTTACGAGAGAGAGAAAGAGGGAGGGAGGGAGAGCGAGAGAGAGAGAGAGAGAGAGAGAGAGAGAGAGAGAGAGAGAGAGAAAGAGAAAGAGGCACTCCAGCCACTGCAAATGAACTCCAGACACATGCACCCCCTTGTGCATCTGGCTTATGTGGGTCCTGGAGAGTCCATCCAGGATCCTTTGGCTTTGTATGCAAACACCTTAACCACTATGCCATCTCTTCTGCCTCATTCCTTTATGTCATTTATTTGCCCGTCTCTGCAAAATATGTTAAGGTTCTTCATATTCTTATTTTAACATACCAGAATCTTACTTTTCCTTAGCTCATCTTCTTAAGTAATTTCTCCATTGTTTTTCTTTTCATCATTTTAGATATTGTCTAGTTGCACATATATGAGCTACCTTAAAGTCTTTTGAACCAAAGAAAAACATAAATTAATGAACAAATGGTTCATTTTATTTCTGTGAAAATTTTACATCACTAAGTACTCATGATTCTTATTATCTAGCTGTCCCCTCCAAAAAAAAAAAAAAAATCTGTAAGAGCTGTACTTTGTTTTGAATGAGTGAGTTTATTAGGGAGATAGTAAGCAAAAGAAGAAATGAAAAGCAGCAAATTAAGACCAGAACACCAAGCTGGGCACCAAACAACATCCAACAGAAATGATGGAGTAGTCCTGCTGAAAAGAGAAAACAAATGACAGGTAGTGGATAAAGAACAGATTGGAGCTGCCGTGGGGTGCGTGCTTTCAACTCCAGTACTTGGAAGGCTGAGGTAAGAGGATGGATGGCCTTGAGTTTGAGGCCAGCATAGAGCTACAGAGTGAGTTCCAGATTAGCCTAGGCTAGAGTAAGTCCCTACTGCAGGGCAGGGGGGTCAGAACAATAGATTGGGCACTCACAGCATCCAGAAGAAATGATTGAGGAAGCTCTGTCAAAACAGCTAGAGTCACGTCTGGATCAAGGGTTCTGGGCAGAATGTCTTCACCTTCGGTAACTATTCCAGTAACTGTTCCTACCACAGTCATTTTTATACCATAGGATAAGCAATAGTGACCTCCGCTCAAGTTATAAGATTGGTGTGGGTAGGCACCAGACAATCTGGGGAACAGTTTACCTTCCAGCTGTTCTCAGGGGTGCAGTGTTTTTATTCTTGGGCTGTTATGCTGTTCTCCCTTCTCTTTGTCACAGGACAGGGGCCAACCTGCTCCAGAACAAGGGGTCTTGGAGGACACTTTGAAATAAATATGATTGAATCAGAGGTGGGGGTCGGGGCTACCGTGTTCCCAGAGCCAGATTTTCAGTCTACTTAAATAACACATGGCAATTTACTAATATAATTTATATTGTACCTACAGTACCATTATAAAGCATATGGTGCATAAATGTATGTGTTCAGTTCATGCCTTTTTGTATTTGCTAAGTGAATATTTGCCTCACTCCAGTTACTCTGTTGTGTAGGTCCTCTGTTTGCCTGCTTCTGATTTGCCTGTCAAGTAGATGGCCTGTCCAGATTAGCTGGCCAACTTAGTATTTAATCAGTACTTTGCCCAGCACACCTCTGCTTCTGTGCATTGAGTTTATGCCTGCAACCAGACTAATTGCCAAGTAACCAATATATGGCAAGATAAAAGCAGACTAGTAATAAAGATGTCTCAAAGAGGCAATGTGATGATAATGGCCAGTGCTTCCTCTGAATCTTGTTTCCTTAAATTAACTTCAGAGAGATAGAAAGTTGCTTAATGCCCATGGTGCTGGCAAGAGAACATGAGCCTGTTCAACTTAGTCTTCACACTTTCCTTAACAAGTTAATCAAGGGTGACTTACCTTTTCTGTGTCAAAGTAGAGAAATGCCTTATTTTTCGTTTTTTAGATTTGTTTCTTTTAAAAGTCACTGGACTTGGGAAAGTTTGTATAAATGATGGGGTATTTTGTTGTTGTGTTTTTGAGGTAGGATCTTCCTCTAGCCAGGCTGACCTGGAATTCACTGACTGTTAGGATTAAAGGCATGTGCTACCACTCCCGGTTAATACATACTTAATACATAAAAAATTTTGTTTTATTTTTTTAAATTTTTATTAACATTTTCCATGATTATAAAAAAATATTCCATGGTAATTCCCTCCCCCCCCCCACACTTTCCCCTTTGAAATTCCATTCTCCATCATATTACTATTTTTATTTTTTTTTTTTGAGGTAGGGCCTCACTCTAGCCCAGGCTGTCCTGGAATTTACTATGTAGTCTCAGGGTGGCCTTGAACTCATGGTGATCCTCCTACCTCTGCCTCCCAAATGCTGGGATTAAAGGCATGCGCCACCACACCCGGCTTTTTTTTTTTTTTTTTTTTTTGAGGTAGGGTCTTACTCTAGCTCAAGCTGACCTGGAATTCACTATGAAATCTTAGGGTGACCTTGAACTCATGACAATCCTCCTACCTCTGCCTTCCAAGTGCTGGGATTAAAGATGTGTACCACCACGCCCAGCGTCATACTTTTTTAAAGGTATATGCGACATGTGACCACACATACATGCAAATCTACATGGATCCACAGCTACATTTAAAAAAATTTTGGGCTGGAGAGATGGCTTAGTGGTTGAGTGCTTGCCTACAAAGCCTAAGGACCCCGGTTCAAGGATTGATTCCCCAGGACCCACGTTAGCCAGATGCACAAGGGGGCGCACGTGTCTGGAGTTCGTTTGCAGTGGCTGGAGGCCCTGGCACACCCATTCTCTCTCTCTCTCTCTCTCTGCCTCTTTCTCTCTGTCACTCTCAAATAAATAAATGAAAATAAACCGAAAAATTAAAAAAAAATTTAAAAACTTTTTATTGATAACCTCCGTGAATATGAACAATATAGCATGACCATAATTTCCTTCTACCACCCCCTTTTCCTTCTCCCAAATTGTCTCTTCTTTCCAATTAGTCTCTCTTCTATTTTGATGTAATCATCCCCCCTCCATTACACAAGTCTTGTATAGGTAGTGTCAGGCACTGCAAGGTTATGAATATCAAGGCCACTTTGTGTCTGGAAGACAGTAGTATAAGCAGTCTTCCCTTTCCTTTGGCTCTTATATCTTTCTACCACCTCTTCCACAATGGACCCTGAACCCTAGAAGGTGTGGTAGAGATGTTTTACTTAGTTCTGAAAGCTCCACTGTCATTTCTTCTCAGCAATATGGTGAATTTTGAGTTACCTCAGTAATCACAGCCATCTGGAAAAGAGGAGCTTTCAAATCAAAACTGGGAGAAGCATTAATATATGGGCATAAACACATAAGTATTTAGAGGACGTTGTGGTGGGCCTGATATATCCACTTATCCAGACAGCAGTATTAGTTTCCCCCATAGGGCTTACAACCTCTCCAGTCATAGGCTTTTTACTAGGTTTTCAATACCAGGCATGGATTTCTTCCTATGGAGCAGGCCTCAAATATAATCAGAGGGCAATTTATTTCCCCCCAAACATACATGTCACCATTGTACCAGTTGGTATATTTGGCCTGCAGGGTCCACTGCTGGTTTAGACCATTGGTGACTTTTCTCCTCCCAAAAGCTGTGTGTTGCATAGCTCTTTCCAGAATCCTAAGAGCTACTTAAATGGGAGGAAACTTTTTTTTTTTTGGTTTCTCGAGGTTGGGTCTCACTCTAGTCCAGGCTGACCTGGAATTCACTCTGGAGTCTCAGGGTGGCCTCGAACTCACAGCGATCCTCCTACCTCTGCCTCCCGAGTGCTGGGATTAAAGGTGTGTGCCACCATGCCCAGTGACAAAATTTTATTTAATAAATACAACAGATAATCTTTCAGCTCCACTACTGATTATGTCAAGAAGATGAAAATAAAAGTATTTTCTCTTAAAGAATTTTTTTGAAGCCAGGCATGGTGGCACACACCTTTAATCCCAGCACTCGGGAGGCAGAGGTAGAAGGATCGCTGTGAGTTCGAGGCCACCCTGAGACTCCAGAGTGAATTCCAGGTCAACCTGGACTAGAGTGAGACCCAACCTCGAGAAACCAAAAAACAAACAATCAAAAAACTTTTTTACCTTATTTTGTTGGAGACAAGGTCTCACATTACAGCCTGGGTTGGCCTGGAACTCACTATATAGCCTAGGTTGGTCTCAAATGCATAGCAGTCCTCCTGTCTCAGCCTCCCAGGTTACTAGGGTTACACAGGTGGGAACAACTGCACATGTTAGTATTTTACACACAGATTTGACTTGGCAACTTCAAATAGATTTGTCCATTTCAGTCTCTTCTCAAAACTAGTTAAGTTTACTTAATGAAGACTGTTTTGTAACTTCCTAACTGAAAAATTGTAACCACATTAGACTGCATCTTTAAGCTGGAGAAGGGAGGCTGATTTATTCCTAAAGGTTTCTGGTTTCCTAAGTTTCTTTCCCTAGATCGTATTATAAATGAGTAGCTTTTTGGTAGTTTTACCTGTTTAATATCTTCTTAAATGCTAAGCTGACAGGAGCTCCCTAAAAAACATGATTCATGTCAATGTGTATGCATATTGTATGTTTAGGGTCTCAGAGTCATCGTGGATTTCTTTTACTTATTTTTTTATTTATTTGAGAGAGAGAGAGGGAGAGGGGGAGAGAGAGAGAGAGAGAGAGAGAGAGGAAGAGAATGGGCACACCAGGGCCTCCAGCCACTGCAAATGAACTACAGATGCGTGCGCCATCTTGTACATCTGGCTTATGTGGGTCCTGAGGAGTGGAACAGAGGTCCTTTGGCTTTGCAGGAAAGCGCTTTAACTGCTAAGCCATCTCTCCAGCCCTCATCGTGGATTTCTGATTGCTCTCAGATACTAACTGTGGGGTGTGTGTGTGTGTGCCGCACAGCTTAGAAAAGGCAGTTGTTTGGCAGTCAGTGTGCCCTGGGTCCCCTTTGTCATTCCTGACAGTTGGTCTCTCTTCTGTGCGTCCCCCAGGATGAGGGTCAGAGCTCCTCTGAAAGCATCTCAGAGGTTTTCTGAGGAATGATTTTTTTTCTTATTCTTCCCTGGTTGGTTTCTCAGGCAACCTGGCCTCCCTCAGCACCCTGCTGACATCTGTTGAGTCCCTCTTCTGTTCTGTCCCTCTCCTGCTTCTTGAGTTTTCCTGGCCCCGTTGCCAAAAGGAATAGGCTTGTTTTCTTAAAACATGCTTGTCTGTTGCACAAGGTATTAAAAGGATAGAGACAGGGGGAAAAAAACCACGCTTTTATAACTTGTGTTTTCAGGTCAGTTGTAATAGTTTTAGCCATTATCGGCTAAAATCTATTCTGTAGTTCTCTCTCTCTCTCTTTACCCCTCACCCCCAGATATCAGGTAATTCAGACTGCCCTTTCACTTGGCTATGTAGTAGAAGATAACCTTGAACTCCTCCAAGTGCTAGTATCACAGGCCTGTGATGCCAAGTCTGGCTCTCTGATCTGGTCTTTGCCTTTGCTTTTACATTTTTTCCCTCCCTCCTTCCCTCCTTCCTTCCCTCCCTCCCTCCCTCCCTCCCTCTCTCCCTTCTTCTCTTTTCTTTCTTTCTTTCTTTCTTTCTTTCTTTCTTTCTTTCTTTCTTTCTTTCTTTCTTTCTTTCCTTCTTTCTTTCTCTCTCTCTCTTTCTCTCTTTCTTTCTTTGTCTCTCTTTCTTTTTCTTTCTCTCTCTCTTTCTTTGTCTCTCTTTCTTTTTCTTTCTCTCTCTCTTTCTTTCTTTCTCTCTTTCTTTCTTTATTAGTTATATACATAGTGCATACAGTCATATTGGTACCATTGTTAGTCTTCTCCCTGCCCAAACCCCTCTGCAGGGACCCTTCTCGTTGGGGAATATGGGTTGTGCATTGTGGGGTTAGCCATCAGTTATTGGGAAGAGGCATTGTCTCTGTGCATAATGACCCAACATGTGGCTCTGACAATCTTTCGGCCCCCTCTTCCGTGAATTTCCCTGAGCCATGTTAGGTTCATTTTAGGCCTACTTCAGTGGTAAGGTCTTGGGAGCCTCTGTGTCTCTGGATATCTGGTTTGGTAGGAGTTGAGTCTCCTCTGTGTCTATCTCCTTCACCCTTATGCTGATATCAGGTTCACTGAGAAAGCAGTGCTCTTGCTCATTTTCCCAATTACTCTTGGTTTCAGCTGGGGCCCTGCTGAGGTGCGATGGGCTGGTTCTCTTCTCAGGATCTGCGTCCATCTTTCCTTCCCCTGAAGGTGTGGCGCAGTTAGGCGGACACCATGTTGGCCAGAAGTCACCCAGCTTATGTCCTTTTTTGTTTTGTTTTTTGAGGTAGGGTCTTGCTCTAGCACAGGCTGACCTGGAATTCACTCTGTATTCTCAGGCTGGCCTTGAACTCATGGCAATCCACCTACCTCTGCCTCCTAAGTGTTGGGATTAAAGGTGTATGCTGCCACACCTTTTAAAAAAATATTTCATTTGTTTATATGAAAGCAGAAAGAAACCGAGGGAGAGAGAGAAAGAAAGAAAATGGGTGCATCAGGGCCTTTAGCTACTGCAAACGAACTCCAGATACATGCATCATTTTGTGCATCTGGTTTTATGTGGGTCCTGGGGAATTAACTCAGGGCCATCAGGCTTTGCAGGCAAGTGCCTTAATCACTGAGCCATCTTTCCAGCCTTCCTCCTCCTCTCTTTCTCTCTCCTTCCCTTCCTTTTTTCTTTTCCAGACCAGGTCTCATGGAGCTTAGAATGGCCTCAAACTTGTTATGTAACAGAGGATGACCTTGATCTTCAGATCCTCCTGCTTTTACCTCCTAAATGCTGGGATTACAGGCATGTGCCACCACACCAGATTTCTGTGGTGCTGGGGATCAAATCCAGGGCTTTGGCATGCTAGGCAAGCACTCTACTAACTGAGCTATATACCTAATCCCTCTTTTCTTTTTTTCCTCTTGTTTTATTTTTTATTTTCTCTATCTCCTCTTTTTCCTCCTTTCTCTTCTTTTTGTTTCCTTTTCTCTCTTTTTTTTTTTTTTATGTTAAATGGTAATGTAGACATTGCTTTCCAGTTACACTGACATCCTCTGATTAAGCCATTTTAGAAATGTAAGGTGTAGTTCATTCTGTGAACTGGAGACTTATTTGATATTGGCAGGGTTCCTCCTTGTCTAGACACTCCTAGCCCCTTTATTAGTTTTATTTAGGAAAGTTCTCACCTTAGCGTGTTAGACTTAATGTAGCTTTGCTGGTGATTGGCTGGGCAGGATCACTGCAGTGGTTGGTATTGGTAAGAACCAGGCTGTGTTGTTGCCAAGCTTTGCATAGCTAATAGGTTGCATCATAGCCTTTCCTTGACCTGGCTGAGCCACTCAAACAGCCTGTAGTGCTGCTTTTTACAGCTTGTCTACTGTTTTCAGCTTATTCTTTTTCTGAGTGTGTGTTTGGGGGGGACTTTCAACACCTTTTAAAACCAAAATACATTAGCAGTTTTCAAACAGGTACTAGTTTAAGATCTAATATAATAAAAATTTGAGACCTAGAAATTGCTGTATTAGAATAGAAACTTAAGTTGTTTACTTCGTATACAGAGAGAGAAACTGAGACAGATACATGGTCTTACTCTGTAGCCCAGGCCTGCTTTGAATTTAGGATCTTCCTGCCTCAATCTTTGTTTTTCTTTTTCTTTTTTTTTTTTTTGAGGTAAGTAGGGTCTAACTCTAGCTCAGGCTGATCGGGAATTCACTATGTAGTCTCAGGATGGCCTTGAACTCAAGGCGATCCTCCTACCTTTGCTTCCCAAGTGCTGGGTTTAAAGGTGTGCACCACCATGCCCCACCTGCCTCAATCTTTTGAGTTTTAGGATTATAGGAGTGTAGGTATGCAACAGTTAGTCTGTTTTCACACTTTTTGTTTTTCAAGGTAGGATCTCTCTATAGCCCAGGCTGACCTGGAATTCACTATGTAGTCTCAGGGTGGCCTTGAACTCACAGCGATCCTCTCATCTCTGCCTCTAGTGCTGGGATTAAAGGTGTCCATCACTATGCTGGCTCACACTCCCCCCCACCCCCCACAGGTAGGGTCTCACTCTGGTCCAGACTGATCTGAAATTAACTATGTAGTCTCAGGGTGGCCTTGAACTCACAGCAATCCTCCTACCTCTACCTCTGCTGGTATTAAATGAATGTGCCACCACGCATGGCAGCTCACACTTTTTTAAATCCCCCTTCCTCCAAGACTAATAGTGACTCTTCTGAATTTCTTCTTTTCAAAGTTATTCTCATCATACCACATTATAAATGAATGCTGGTGTATTAGGAAGTCACTGGGTTATTGTGCGCGCTGAAATCTCATTCTTCCATTTCTGGAATTTAGATTTTATTTGCTCCCCCTAATGCTTGCTTCATTTCTATGTTACCATGAAACAACAGGGTAGGATTGTTTGAAATATCAAGTAAGATATTTCCAAATGCCTTTCTAATATTATGTGGGTCTGTGTTAAAGTAGCATTTTTCATATATTTCATGAAGTTAGAGTTGTCTCACCTAAGCTACAGATGAGCTTTAAAAACATAACAAAACAGCTTTGTGTGCATACATTTATTTTTGCCTTGACACATTGGGTTCTCTACATAATGATTTTGTTTAACAATTTGAGGTAAAATATTTATTTATTTATTTAAGAAAAAGAGAGAGGCAGATAGAGAAAAAGAAAGAATGGGCATGCCAGGGCCTCTAGTCACTGCAAACGAACTCCAGATGTATGCACTGCCTTATGCGGGTACTGGGGAATCAGACTGAGGTCCTTAGGCTTTTCAGGCAAGTCCCTTAACCACTGAGCCATCCCTGTAGCCCCAAGAGTGAATTCTTTTTTTACCCCCAAGGTAGGGTCTTAAGTACATATATATTATATGGTCTATTTTAAGGGTGGTGGTCTTCAAGGTAGGGTCTCACTCTAGTCCAGGCTTACCTAGTATTCACTATGTAATCTCAGGCTGGTCTTAAACTCATGATGATCCTCCTACTTATGCCTCCTGAGTGCCAGGATTAAAGGTGTGTGCCACCATTCCCAGTAAGAGTGAATTCTTTTTTTTTTTTGATTTTTTGAGTTAGAGTCTCACTCTAGCTCAGGCTGATCTGGAATTCACTAGAATTCTTAACATTTTAGTAATTATTTTCCAAAGTATAGTTTCTTATTCTGGTTGTTGAAATAGTTTATGATTATCTCTTCTCCTTTACTTTGTTAGTTTCTACTGCATTTTTTCTTTCCTAAAAATAGATGGTCTTTATCTAGCCCATAACTTATATAAATACTTGTATTTCAAGCAAGTTTTTCCTACTACATGGGTTTCTTTCTTTCTCTGTCTCTCTCTTTCTCTCTTTTGAGGTAGGGTTTCACTCTAGCTCAGGCTGACCTGGAATTCACCATGTAGTCTCAGGGTGGCCTCAAACTCATGGCGACCCTCCTGCCTCTGCCTCCTAAGTCCTGGGATTAAAGTCATGTGCTACCATGCCTGGTCAGGTTTCTGTTTTTGTAAGTGTGTGCAGATGTTCATGCTTCATGCACACATGTGAGGAGACCAGAGGAGAACCACTAGTGTCCTTTTTTGTCTCTACTCTGCCTTTTTTCTTTGAGATAGAATAGTTCACTGAACCCAGAACTGCTATTTTCAATCAGACTGGCTGACCAGTGAGCCCTAGCCATTCTTCTGTCTCCACTCCTCAGCACTGTAGTTAAGACATGCGTGGGCGTGGCAGCATCTGGCTTTTTACATGGGTGTTGGGGATTGAATTCTGATCCTCATGCTTGCATGGTAAGCACTCTTACTCACCAAGTTGTCTCTCTATAACATGGATTTTGTTTGGTGAATTTCATTAGAGATGTTATGTTAAGAGGGCTTAGTCCATGTTTACCCTCTTAGATGTCATACTTGTCTCTGAAAGTGCATGCACCCTAACCCCTAACTATGCAACTCAGCAACATGCTATCTTTTATAAAGTCATAGGATAACTACATTTTCATTCAATGCTGGTCAGGAATTCTTTGAACAAACTAAAATAGAGAAATGAGTTTTAAGCCTATTTAAAAATTTTTTTGGTTTTGGTTTTGTTTTTTGAGGTAGGGTTTCATTCTAGTCCAGGCTGATCAAAGGCAGAGGCCAAAGATCATGAGTTTGAGGGTAGCCCTGGGCTATGGAGCAAGACCTTCTTAAAACAGACCCCCCCAAAAAAAAACCTAGGGAAAAAAATCCCTGGGGGTATAGCTCAATGGTAAAACCCCACGAATATGAAAGTTACCATCATAACCAATTTTAGCGCACAGTTGTATGTTAAATGCATTCATATTGTTGTGTGGTCAATCTCTAGAACCTTTTTCATTTTGCATAATTGAAACTCTCCCCATTAAACATTAGTGCTATACTATCCTTCCCTAGCTTCTGACAACGACCATTCTACTTTGAGTTTGAACAGTTACATCAGCCTATCATCTATATGTCATTTATTTATTTATTTGTTTTTCTTTTCAAAATTTTTTTATTGACAACTTCTATGATTATAAATATTAACCCATGGTAATACTCTCCCTCCCCCCACTTTCCCCTTTGAAGCTCCATTCTCCCTCTCTCAATCAGTCTCTCTTTTATTGTGATGTCATGATCTTTTCCTCCTATCATGATGGTCTTATGTAGGTAGTGCCAGGCACTGTGAGGTCATGGATATCCAGGCTATTTTGTGTCTGGGGAGTCATTTAGTTTTGAGACCTCGACAAGGAAATGGAGTTTGAACTTGGAGAGGAGAGTAACCCATAAAACCAGTGGCCACACTCATAATTGCACGAGTGTTAGTAGTCAACAGCCCTGAAATTTGAGCAGCTGTCAGTTCTGTAATGTAGTTTGGAAATTGCTATTCCTTTTGTTAGAGGAGAATGGTAATGACAGTAGCTCGTGACCAACTTTTTTTGAATGTTATTTATTTATTTATTTATTTATTTTTCTCAATTTTTATTAACATCTTCCATGCTTATAAAAAATATCCCATGGTAATACCCTCACTCCCCCAACTTTCCACTTTGAAATTCCATTCTCCATCATATCCACTCCCCATCTCAATCAGTCTCTCTTTTATTTTTATTTTATTTTATTTTTCATTTTTATTAACATTTTCCATGATTATAAAATATATCCCATGGTAATTCCCTCCCTCTCCACCCCCACACTTTCCCATTTGAAATTCCATTCTCATCATATTACCTCCCCATTACAATCATTGTAATTACATATATACAATATCAACCTATTAAGTATCCTCTTCCCTTCCTTTCTCTACCCTTTATGTCTCCTTTTTACATTACTGGCCTCTGCTACTAAGTATTTTCCTTCTCACGCAGAAGCCCAATCATCTGTAGCTAGGATCCACATATGAGAGAGAACATGTGGCGCTTGGCTTTCTGGGCCTGGGTTACCTCACTTAGTATAATACTTTCCAGGTCCATCCATTTTTCTGCAAATTTCATAACTTCATTTTTCTTTGTCTCTGAGTAGAACTCCATTGTATAAATGTGCCACATCTTCATTATCCACTCATCTGTTGAGGGACATCTAGGCTGGTTCCATTTCCCAGCTATTATAGATTGAGCAGCAATAAACATGGTTGAGCAGGTACTTCTAAGGAAATGAGATGAGTCCTTTGGATATATGCCTAGGAGTGCTATAGCTGGGTCATATGGTAGATCAATCTTTAGCTGTTTTAGGAACCTCCACACTGTTTTCCACAATGACTGGACCAGATTGCATTCCCACCAGCAGTGTAGAAGGGTTCCTTTTTTTCCACATCCCCGGCAACATTTATGATCATTTGTTTTCATGATGGTGGCCAATCTGACAGGAGTGAGTCTCTCTTTTATTTTGATGTCATGATCTTTTCTTCTTCTTATGATGGTCTTGTGTAGGTAGTGTCAGGTACTGTGAGATCATGGATATCCAGGCCATTTTATGTCTGGAGGAAGCACATTGTAAGGAGTCCTACCCTTCCTTTGGCTCTTACATTCTTTCTGCCACCTCTTCCGCATTAGACCCTGAGCCTTGGAAGGTGTGATCGAGATGTTACTCAGTATTCCAGTCATTTCTTGCCAGCACTATGATAACTTCTGAGTCTTCCCAAGGTCACTGCATTCTGAAAAGAGAAGATTCTCTACTCAAAGTGAGAGTAGCATTAATATAAGGGTATGAATATTAAGAGAAGTGCTTACTGGGCAGTTTGATAAGCATAGTATATACATTTATCCAGACATCAGCAGATGTTACACCCCTAGGGCTCATGACTACCCCTGTTTTAAGTTTTTAGTATCAGGGATGTATTCCCTCCCATGGAGCTGGCCTCCAGTCTAATTAGAGGGCAGTTGGTTTCCACCATGATGGATGTGCCACTATTGGACCCATTAGCTCATTTGGCCTGGCTGGCCAATTATAGGGCTTTCATTGTCCACTATTGAGTATCTTCACTGGTGGTAGCTCTTTCTCCCACTGAACTGTATGTAGAATGGCTTCTTCCAGCTTTCTATCAGCATGACCAACTTTTTAAAAAAACTTTTCTCAATTTTTATTAACATTCCATGATTATAAAAAATATCCCATGGTAATACCCACCCCCCCGCTTTCCCCTTTGAAATTCCATTCTCCATCATATCCCTTCCCCATCTCAATCAGTCTCTCTTTTATTTTGATGTCATGATCTTTTCCTCCTCTTATGATGGTCTTGTTTAGGTAGTGTCAGGCACTATGAGGTCATGGATATCCAGGCCATTTTATGTCTGGATGGAGCATGTTGTAAGGAGTCCCACCCTTCCTTTGGCTCTTACATTCTTTCTGCCACCTCTTCCGCATTAGACCTTGAGCCTTGGAAGGTGTGATCGAGATGTTACTTAGTATTCTAGTCACTTCTTTCCAGCACTATGATACCTTCTGAGTTTTCCCAAGGTCTCTGCCATCTGAAAAGAGAAGATTTTCTACCCAAAGTGAGAGTAGCGTTAATATAAGGGTATAAATATTAAGAGAAGTGCTTACTGGGCAGTTTGATAAGCATGGTATATACATTTATCCAGACATCAGCAGATGTTATGCCCCTAGGGCTCATGACTACCCCTGTTTTAAGTTTTCAGTATCAGGGATATATTCCCTCCCATGGAGCAGGCCTCCAGTCCAATTGGAGGACAGTTGGTTTCCACCATGACAGACGTGCCACTATTGTATCCGTTGGCTCATTTGGCCTGGCTGACCAATTATAAGGCTTGCAGTGTTCAGTGTTGAATATCTTTACTGGTGGTATCTCTTTCTCCCATTGAACTACATGTAGAATGGCTTCTCCCAGCTTTCTGTCAGTATGACCAACTTTTATAAGGTCACTTAATACATACCTGAGGTTCGAGCATTCTCCTACTTTTTGGATTAAAGAGAAAAGTTTGGGGTATGAAGATATCTATACACAGAAGGGAAATTGAGCAAGTTCTTTTGTATATTTTCTGTTAACTACAAAGCTGAGATATCTGTTGAAAGTGGGCGAAGGTTGATGAGGTGGCTTTAAGAAAGTGGTAAGCTGGATACGGTGGCCCACACTTGTGAATATCAGTGTGTGGGAGGCTCATGTAGGAGAATTGCTGTGAGTTTGAGGCCAGCCTGAGTTGCAGAATGAGTTCTAGATCAGGTAGGACTACTTAATAAGACCTTGTCTCAAAAAACCAGAAAGATGCTGGGCGTGGTAGCACACGCCTTTACTCCTAGCACTCAGGAGGCAGCGGTAGGAGGATCACTGTGAATTTGAGGCCACCCTGACATTACATAGTGAATTCCAGGTCAGCTTGGACTAGAGTGAAACCCTACCTTGAAAAGCCCAAACAAACAAACAAACAACAATAACAAGAACAGCAACAACAACAACAAAGAGGGCTAGAGAGATGCTTGGTGGTTAAGGCACTTGCCTGCACAGCCTAATGACCCAGGTTTAGTTCCCCAGTATCCACATAAAGCCAGTTGTACAAAGTTGCACTTGCATCTAGAGTTCATTTTCAGTGGCTAGAGGTCCTGACACCTCCATTCTCTCCTTCTCTCTCTTTCATTGCAAATAAACAAGTAAAAATATTTTTAAACTTCATTTTATTTATTTGAGAGAGAGAGGAAAAGAAATGGGGGGAGGGGAAGAGAGAGAGAGAATGGGCATGCCAGAACCTCAAGCCACTGCAAATGAATTCCAGATGCATGCTGTCCCTTGTGCATCTGGCTTACTTGGGTCCTGGGGAATCCTCTCTGGGTCCTTTGACCTTGCGGGCAAGTGCCTTAACTGCTAACCCATCTCTCCAGCACTGAAAATATTTTTTGTTTGTTTGGCTTTATTTTTCAAGGTAGGGTCTCATTATGGCCCAGGCTGACCTGGAATTCACTATGTAGTCTCAGGGTGACCTCGAAATCATGGCGATCCTCCTACCTCTGCCTCGTGAGTGCTGGGATTAAAGGCATGTCCCACCTTGTACGGCTTCTGAAAATATGTTTGAAAGCCCAAAAAGACAAGAAAAAGTGATAGAGTTTGAAAAGAATAGGAAATGGAGTAGAATTCTGATCAGGTATAAGTATAATGACAATGATAGTACTAGTAATAGCAACAGTTAGAATAGTTAGTTATGTCTTCTGCTGGCCACTAACCTAGTTGCTTCATAGCAACCTAATTAAGCTGTAGAGTTTGGATTCTAGTTTTATTCTGTCCAAAGCCTAGACTCCTATGTAATTCTAATGGCACGGACACTATCTACTTGACCATTATAAGGGAGAAGTTTAGGGTATAATTAAAAAATCTCTGGGGAGGCTGGAGAGATGGCTCATTGGTAAAGCATTTGCCTGCAAAGCCTAAGGACCCGAGTTTGATTCTCCAGAACCCAGATAAAGCCAGATGTACAAAAGTGGTGAATGGGTCTGGAGTTCATTTGCAGTGGTTAGAGGCCATTCTTGCCTTTTCTATGTGCTCAGCATAGTGGTGCACACCTTTAATCCCAGCACTGGAGAGGCAGAGGTAAGAGGATTGCTGTGAGTTTTAGGCCAGCCTAAGACTACTTAGTGAATTCCAGGTTAACCTGGTCCAGAGTGATACCCTATTTGGAAAAACCAAAAAGAATTTTAAAATTTTAAAAAAGAAGTTGGGTATGGGGGCACATGCCTTTAATCCCAGCACTTGGGAGGCAGAGGTAGGAGGCAGCATAAAAGTTTGAGGCCACCCTGAGAAGACAGAGTGAATTCTAGGTCAGCTTGTGCTAGAGTGGGACCCTACCTGGAAAAAACCAACCAACCAACCAAACAAACAAATTCAGAGAAAGGAGGAAAAACACATTTATATATCTGAAATGAAAAAAAACAACAACCCTATTTTTCCTCCTATCAGAGTAATTGTACATTTAATTAATTGTACATAATTCTATATTTAGTAGGTAGTTTGACTAGATGAAGTAAGCTACCACAGCTCAGTAGAAACCCAGATCTACTTTTCTGACTTCAACATTTAGAGAGACATTTGAAATTATAAACTGATGTTTTTCATATAACTGGTGTCTGGAATACTAGATTGGAATTAATGCTATTAATTTTTTTTTTTTTTTGAGTCTGGGGGACTTACTCTAGCCTGGGCTGGCCTCAAATATCCTGTGTAGCTGAGGATGACTTTAAACTTCTGATCCTGGGGTTATAGGATTACAGGCCTGTTCAGCCACACCTGGTATATGCAGTGCTGGACTCTAACCCAGGGCCTCCTGCATGCATGACAAGCATTCTACTAAGTGATCTCTATCCTTAGCCTCATCCTAAGTTTCTTATTTGTCTTTCTTTAACATATGCAAAGGTTCCTTTCCAAGGTATAAGTGAGCCAGTGGAGGCCAAGAAAGTCTGCTTGCTGTAAAGCAGACCCAAACAGGTTGAGCTGTAATGAAATTTCATACTGACTCACACTTTTTTGTCCAGGTGGACAAACAGGTATCATGCTGGTTTACATGTGTAAACTCACCTAGGAAGATGAATTAACTTCTAGACTGTCATTAATTTATAGGAATACCCTCTTACTCAGGGGGAGACTTTATCATTGTGTTAAGGATTAGGTTTATACTACCTGAAAGTGGGCATTATAACTTTGCCCCCAGGTATGCTGAGCAGGGTCCTTTTATAGATTTAACTCTTTCAAGCTTGGTGCTATCTTACTAGGCTAAGTGCTTCATGTACTTTATTTTCTACCTTGTTATGATAACACTTTGATTTTAGCATAAGGAAACTCATTATAAAGTATGGGATGAGTATAGATGAGTCATTAACTTAGTAAATACAAACTATTGTTCAACAGGGTTTTGTTGCAGATGCTTCACATGTAGAAAGCTCTCCCAAAATATATTTGTGGAGTTTTGTTATGGAGAAAGACTGCCAGGATATGAAAAGAATTTTCTGAGGCCTCTATTTGAGTGCCGTCACTGTACTTCTGGACTCCATGCAGACAGAGAGGTCCAAGGCTAGCTAGGAGAATATCTGAGGGTAACTCAAAGCTTTAACTTTACGCAGTTATGAGAAGAAACCACAAGTTGCATCATGGCCTTGGTATTTGTTGGTATAGAGAGAAGGATGATCTCAGAACACTCATAAGCCTGCATTGGGATGTGTGTGACATGTGTCTTCTTTCTCATTTTTTGATTAGTTCAGTGACCTATGACATATTTTTTGAAAGTAGGTGATAGTGAGTCCAGATGAGTAGAGAAAACAACCATTTTTATTAGTGTCAAATACATACTTTACTGGGCTTTCTAATCTGGGCTTCAAAAGTTTTTACATCGCAAATTCAGTATCTGCCAAGTTCTGCTGTGACCCAGAGGGGAGTGGTGTGCGGTGTGAAGTTGGATGAAGAAGCTGGAAGTGTGTGCTGCCTGTAGGGAAACTTGCAGTTTGGAATTTGCTTGCGTGCAGCTCTTCCCTGGTGGAGCACTGTGAGGTTTAGCAGGCCGAGCTGGAGGGTCATATTGCACAAGATGGAGAACAACAAATGGTCTGTTTGGCGGCTTGCTGTTAAGCTTCCTACCAGCGCCAACTAAGAACCGTGATCTCCATTTCTCCTGGGGGCGGTTAGAGTTTGGCTGCTATCCTTTTAGGAATATGGTATTTGTAGACATTACTTATAGCATGGTAAGGAGAACCAGCATTTATAGGGTCTTGTCTCAGTGGCTCATTTAACACTCTCAATGAACTACTGCTTCTTTTGAGCCTGGAGTGGTTCCATGAGTAAATTAAAAAATATATATATGTATATTTTCTGTTTCAGAGAATTGCATGTGAATATTTAAATTATTTTCAGTTAGCCAAAGATAAGTTGAGTTTACCTCTTCTCACAGATACATTGACTTCATTTTTTTTTCTGAATTTTTAATGAGAGAGAGAGGGAGAGAGAACAAGCAAGCAAGAGAGAATTGGGGTGCCAAGTCCTCCAGCCACTACAATTGAACTCCAGCCACATGTACCATCTTGTGTGCTTGTGTGACCTGGTGCCTCTGGCTTCCGTGGAATCTGGAGAGTCAAACATGAGTCCTTAGGCTTCACAAGTTAAGTGCCTTAACTGCTAAGCCATCTGCCCAGCCTTGACTTCTTTTTCAAAATGTATAACTGCCCTAGGAAAAGGTTGTTGGGATTTTTTTCTCCTTTGATTTTCCCTTAAATCTTTAAAATTGGGGCTGGGGAGATGGTTCAGTGGTTAAAGGTACTTGTTTGCCAAAGCCTGATGGCCCAAGTTCAGTTCTGGTACCCACATAAAGCCAGACACAAAATGGTACATGCATCTGGAATTTGCAGCAGCAGGAGGCCCTGGGAAACCATTGTCTCTCTCCTCACAAATAAATAAAGATTTAAAAAATTTTTTAATTTATTTTTTCTGGGATAGTAGTACAGTTCTTAAAATGTGTTTAAAATATTTATAGATGCAAAAGCCCTGATTGTATTTAAAAGATATAACGTATTTGGAGCATAAATTAATGTCTTAAATTATAAGCTTAAATTCCCTAAGATTTGATTTATATGAAGTTTATTAAGGACTTGTTCCAAAGCATTTCTACTTAAGTAATGTATGATAATTTACATAGCTACCTTTAAAAAATATAGATGAAGCCAGGTGTGGTGGTGCACACCTTTCATCCCAGCACTTGGGAGGCAGAGGTAGGAGGGCCATCGTGAGTTCGAGGCCACCCTGAGACTACATAGTGAATTCCAGGTCAGCCTGGACTAGAGTGAAACCCTACTTCAAAAAAAAAAAAATATAGATAGATAGATAGATAGATGATTTAGTCACTTTAAAAATATGTTGGGCTAGCTGGGCATGGTGGCACATGCCTTTAATCCCAGCACTTGGGAGGCAGAGGTAGGAGGATCGCCCTGAGTTCAAGGCCACCCTGAGACTACATAGTGAATTCTAGGTCAGCCTGGGCTAGAGTGAGACCCTACCTTGAAAACAAAAACAAAACAACAAAAAAAAAATGTTGGGCTGGAGGGATGGCTCAGTGGTTAAGGTGTTTGCCTGCAAAGCCAAAAGACCCAGGTTCGATTCCCCAGGACCCAAGTTAGCCAGATGCACAAGGGGGTGCATGCATCTGGAGTTCATTTGCAGTGGCCTGAGGCCCTGGTGTGCCCATTCTCTCTCTCTCTCTCTCTCTCTCTGCCTCTGTCTCTAGCAAATAAATTTAAAAAACAAAAAAAATTGATGAGCAAAAAGTGAAAGAACTTGGTCCTGTGGAATAGTTAGAAATATAAAAGCATGGTTGAACATTCATTCTCTCTCAAATAAATAAAATATTACATATATATGTATGTACATATATATGTGATATATATGTATGTGTATATATATGTATATGTGTGTTTGTATATATACATACATACATATATATGTATGTGTATATATATGTATATATGTGTGTTTGTATACATATATATATGTGTGTGTGTGTATGTATATATATGTGTGTGTGTGTGTGTGTGTGTATATATATATATATATATATATATATGTTGCCTGGCATGGTGGTGCAAACCTTTAATTCAAGTACTCAGGAGGCAGAGGTAGGAGGATTGCTGTGAGTGTGAGTTCAAGCCAGCCTGAGACTAATTACTGAATGAAAAAAGAAAACAAATATATTTATATATGTATATTTATTTGCACGCAGAGAGAAAGGATGGATGAGAATGAGAGGGAATGAGTGTGCCAGGGCCACTTGCCACTCAAACTCCAGATGCATGCACCACTTTGTATTTAGCTTTAAGTAGATACTGGGGGATCCAACCCAAGCTGTCACTGTAGCTCAGGCTGATCTGGCCTTGAACTCAAGGCAATCCTCCTACCTCTGCCTCCCAAGTGCCGAGATTAAAGGTATGAGCCACCATGCCCGGCTTATTTTTATTTATTTATTTGAGAGTGACAGAGAGAGAAAGAGAGGCGGAGAGGGAAAGGGAGAGAGAGAGAGAGAGAGAGAGAGGCAGATAGATAGAGAATGGGCACACCAGGGCCTTCAGCCACTGCAAATGAACTCCAGATGCATGCACCCCCTTGTGCAACTGGCTTATATGGGGCCTGGGGAATTGAGCCTTGAAGTGGGGTCCTTAGTCTTCACAGGCAAGCTCTTAACCACCATGCCATCTCTGTAGCCCCTGATCAACTTTTAAAACATAAAATACTTTAAAATGATGAATGAACTCCTGCCTTTCTGATCCTCCTCCTCCATAATGTGGTAGATTCGATGTACAGAGTTATCCCTTCAGGTCAGAATATTATTAAATGAAACTAGTGTGGGGAATATATGTGAATACATGTAAAATACATGTGAAGTCCTGGAACTGGCACAAGAAAAACAAATGAAGTTCTGAAAACATTTCATTAGGTAGAATAAGCCCTGAGGTGGTGTTTGTGTTGTTTCTTACAGGATTAGAATAATGACCAGGGATAAGAGACAATTAGTGTGTAAGCATAGTGGAGATTTCCCTTGGTAGAACTGGGACTCTGGAAGGGTAAAAGTCAGTATATGAATAAGAAAAATGGTTCCTTGCTTATAGAGTCTTGCCTGTTACTGTCTCGGATCTGGATGCAGAGGGTGGGGGAGGGGAAGTCTCCCTTGATGTTGCCTAGGAAGATACATGTAATTACATGAGTTGGCAGGCACATTTCTTATTACCTAGAAGGTCTGGAAATCTCTACTCTAAAACTTAGTTGAAAGTACTCCCACTTGGTTGTGATCTCCAGTGTCTGGAAGAATCAAATTGATGTCTCTGTAGAAACACATTTATAGATATGCCTTAGAGTGTTTATGAATGAAGTTGCCAGAGCTGTGGGTTGGCACATGAAAACAAGCAGCTGGGAATTGGTCAGATGTGGCAGACTGTATTTTCCAAATATGGTTGCAACTATATTTCCAGACCCATGTGCTCTGTTAGAGCCTTACTGAGGGCTGGAAAGATGGCATAATGGTTAAGGTGCTTGCCTGCAGAGCCTAAAGGACCCATGTTTGAAACTCTAGATCACGCGTTAGACAGATGCATCAAGGTGAGGCAAACACAAGATTGCACAAGCCCACTAGGTGGTACAAGTGTCTGGCGTTCAATTGCAATGGCTGAAGTCCTGGCATGCCAATTTTCTCTCTCTCTAAAATAAAATAAAAAATATATGTAAAGTGTAAAATAAAATAATAAAATATAAAATAAAGAACCTTGCTGAGGTATATGGGTCATCATGAAGTAGAAGCCATTCAGCCTGGGTAAGTCATGACTGTGGACTGATTTGCTCAAAAGATCATGATAAAAGTGGTATAACATGCAAGGTGTGGTGGCTCATTCCTTTAATCCCAGCACTTGGGAGACAGAGGTGGGAGAATTGCCAGCCTGAGACTACATAGTGAATTCCATGTCATCTTGGGCTAGAGGGACACCTTATCTTGGAAAACAAAACAAGACAAGACAAAAAACAAAACAAAACAAAAAACACAACAAAACAAGTTGATACAACTTGATTTCTAAGGGAAAGCCATAAAAACAGCACATATTTCTTCTTTAATCTCTTGGTTTTCTCATTCTTGGGACCCATTCTGTGAAGAAGCCTTTGGAAAGATCCTTATGGAAAGGAACTGAGGCCTCAGGCCAGTGGCACCAGCTGAATGCTCAGCTGACTTGCCTGTACTGACTTGCTTGTCAGTTGTAAACCCTCCTGAAAGCCCTCTCCAGTTATCTGGGGTTGATGCTTGAGAAGCAGAGGGAAGCTCTCTTGAAGCCCTGAATAATTTTCAAATTTGTGAGGAAAGTAAATGATTGCTATTGTTTTAATCTAGTAAATTTGGGGCTGGAAGATAGCTAAAACAGCAGTAATCATGAGTCTCATAAAGATTATACAATTTCAAAGAAAATAAGATTAAAATGTTTGCAAAATTGATGAGCAACAGCAGTTAAAGGTTTTTGCTCTCAAGCCTGCTGTCCTGAGTTCTATCCTTCTGTGCTCACATAGAGCTGGTGCACATGTCTATAATCTCAGTTGCCCTAGGGCACTGGGAATCAGAGCCAGGAGAATCTCAAAGCTCACAAGTAGCTGTGATAAAATAATGAAACTCTGGCTCAAGAAAAGATGGAGATGAGGAGAAATACCCTGAAGTTGTACTTTGATGTTCAGAAATGCATTTTGGCACCTGAATACCCATACCCACGTGTACCATACACACACCAGTAAATAATAAAAAATAAATAATTTAAAAATTTGGCCAGTCATGGCCGTGCATGCCTTAAATCCCAGCACTTGGGAGGCAGAGATAGATGGATCGCTGTGAGTCAAGGCCACCCTGACACTACATAGTGAATTCCAGGTTTGCCTGGGCTAGAGTGAGACCCTACCTGGAAAAACCAAAGGGAAAAAAAAGATGAGCAGGGGCTGGAGAGATGGCTTAGTGGGTTAAGGCACTTGCCTGCGAAGCTTACGGACCCAGGTTTGATTTTCCAGGTCCTACGTTAGCCAGATGCACATCGTGGGGGCATCTGGAGTTCGTTTGCAGTGGCTAGAGGCTCTGGCATACCCATTCTTTCTCTCTCTGCCTCTGTCTCTAGTAAATAAATTTAAAAAACAAAAAAATTGATGAGCAAAAAATGAAAGAACTTGGTCCTGTGGAATAGTTAGAAATATAAAAGCATGGTTGAACAGAACACTGCAATGGAAAGAGGATACAGATTTGGTAGAGTTTAAAAGTGTGAATTATATAATGAGGTAGAAGACATATCTGAAGAAAATTTCTAGAATTTAGTACAGGAAAAGAAAGAGGTGGAGCACGGGAGACACTTAGTGATAGCGTGAGAGGATGCCTACATGTTTGACTTGGTGTTCTCAAATTCCTGATCTTAGAAACCATTGTGCTCTTAGAATTACTAAGACAATTATTTTCTTTGTGTAGGTTACCCTTATAACTTGCTCACATTTTTCATATTTTTGTATATATACTTTCCATATAGTTCAGTAAAGCATTTACTTTAGCTTTTAATTTTTAAAAAAATTTTGACATTTAAAAAATTTTAATGTTTATTATTATTAACAACATATTTTGCATGGATGCATCATAGGTTGGTACCCTCTTTTCCCTTGTCACTGCCCCCATTCCACTGGGGACCCTCCTCAGTGGGGTTGCAGATATTCCCTATGGGGTTGTAGTTTATGCATTGTGGGAGCAGCAGTCAGTTATTTTGGGGGTAGGGAATGCCTCTGGGAATGGTGTCTCAACATGTGGCTCTTACAATCTTTCCACCCCCTCTTCCGCAAAATTCCCCAGCACTCAGGAGGCAGAGGTAAGAGGATCACTGTGAGTTCAAGGATACCCTGACACTACATAGTGAATTTCTGGGCTAGAGTGAAGCCTTACCTCAAAACAAAACAAAACACAAAACAAAACCCAATACATACACATACACATACCTGTACCCATACACATGCATGGGGGCTGGAGAGATGGCTTAGTGGTTAAGGCACTTGCCTGTGAAGCTTAAGGACCAGGTTTGATTCCCTAGTACCCACATAAGTAGATGCACCAGGTGGCACATACATCTGGCATTCATGTTGTGGCTAGAGGCCCTGGCATACCCATTCTCTCTCTCTCTCTTTAATAAATAAAATAAAATAAAATAAAATAAAATAAAATAAAATAAAATAAAATAAAATATAAAAAGCAATGGCATGATAGTGTGAGAAGATAAGCCACAACTTCAAAGGACATATTTGACATATATTTTTGTTATCTTGACTGTAAAGGAACTCTTCAAATTAAAAAAAAAAGGTGGGTTGGGGGATGGATACAGAAATCATGAAGAAAGTTCACAGAAGCAGGAATCAGTGGTCCATGAGTATATGAAAAGATCCTCAACTTTTTTTGTAATCAAAGAAAAGCATATGAAAACACAACTGTTTGTCCCTTCCTCATTCCTGGGAAAAATTAAAAATAAAATAATAAAAAATATTTTTTGAGATAATAGCTCCATAATGGGCACAATTATTTTGGGATAGATACATACTATAGTGACACAATTGTCCTCAGGGCCCTGGGAACACGTGTGAGAATATTGAAAGTACTATTCACAGTAACCAAATATAAGCCATTCACGCATACAGTAAATATGTAAAGCAATAAATGCATGTACAACAATAAATTCAGTGGTATATTCTGAAAAGGATGACTAGTGTAAATTAAGTACCAGTATTTACATCTTCATGATCAGGTATTGTAAATAGAGATCAAAAAGGTACAGTTAAGACAGGTGTGGTGGTTCACACTGGTAATTCCAGCACTTGGAAGGCTCAGGTAGGTGGATTGCCAGTTTGAGGACAGATTAGGCTATATGGTAAGTTCAAGGCTACCCTATGCTACAGGGTGACACCTTGTCTCAAAAAAACAAAGAGGGCTGGAAAGATGACGTAGTGGTTAAGGTGCTTGCCTGCAAAACCAAAGGACCCAGGTTCAGTTCCCCAGTACCCATGTAAACCAGATGCACAAAGTAGCTCATGTGTCTGGAGTTCGTTTGCAATGGCTGGAGGTCCTAACATGTCCATTCTCTCTCTCTCTCTCTGTCTGTCAAATAAATAGATAAATAAATAAATAAAAATAAAATATTTTTAAAAAGAGACAGAAAAATGGGCTAGGGAGATGGCTTAGTGGTTAGGCACTGGCTTGCGAAGCCTGCTGACCAGTGTTTGATTCTCCAGTACTCACATAAAGCCAGATGCACAAAGTGGCATATGGACTTGATTTGCAGCATCAGGAGGTCCTGGTGCACCCATATTCTCATTATCTATCTCTTTCTCTGTCTCTCAAATAAATAAATATTTTTACAAAGAGCCAGAAAAAAAGCAGTTAAAAGTAATACTAAGTATGCTTCTATTTGCATACATTGTAACAGGCAAATGGGCTATTTAGGAATCCATATATAGTAAAATCTTATAGAAAAACAAAGGAATGGTTAATGAATACATTAGTGTTTTTCTTTGAGTGGTGGTGTGGAACAGTGGAAAGGCCCATAGGGAGCTATAGTTTATATGACAACTCCCAGTCAAATATATATACACATATGTTTATTGTTTGTTTTTTGAGGTAGAGCCTCACTGTAGCCCAGGCTGGCCTGTAATTCGCTATGTAGTCTCAGGGTGGCCTCAAACTCACCATGATCCTCCTCCCTCTGCCTCCCAAGTGCTGGGATTAAAGGTGTGTGCCACCATGCCCTGCCCCCTCTTTTTTTTTTTTTTTTTTTTTGGAGGTAGTTTCTCACTCTAGCCCAGGCTTACCTAGATTTTATTGTTCAGTCTTAGGCTGCCCTTGAACTCATGGTGATCCTCCTACCTCAGCCTCCTGAGTGCTGGAATTAAAGGTGTAAGCCTGGCCCAGTCAAACTTTGTTTTTGTTTGTTTGTTTGGTTTTTTGAGGTAGGATCTCATTCTAGCCCAGGCTGATCTGGAATTCACTATGTAGTCTCAGGGTAGCTTCTAACTCAAAACTGATCCTCCTATTTCTGCCTCCCAAATGCTGGGATTAAAGGCATGCACCACCATGCCCAGCCAAACATTTTTAAGTGTGGTGTTGAAAGGGACCCTGCAATGATTCTTTTTCTAAGGCCAGGATTTTGGCAACATAAATACTAGTTATTTTGGCCATATGTTTTTGCACATAAAATCCTCCAATAAGGGTCTGGTGAGGTAACTTGGTTGGTAGAGTGCTTGCATAGCATGCACAAAGCCCTGGGATCAATCCCCCAGCACACATTGAGAGTGTGTTGCCCAGCTGTAATCTCAGCACTGAGCAGGTGGAAGCAGGAGGATTAGAAATTCGAGGTTTTCTTCTGCTCTGTAGTGAGTTTGAGACTAGTTTCAAAACAACAAAAAGTAAGAGCTACTGCCTGAAATCCCAGCAGTCTGCCTCCAAACAAACAAAAGAAAAGGTTAGCCCTTCAGTAATTTTTTTTTCCCCAGAGTTTTCTTTTTGTTTTGTTTTGTTTATATTTTGTCTCATTTTAGCTCAGGCTGATCTGGAATTCACTATGTAGTCTGAGGGTGGCCTTGAACTCAAGGCAATCCTCCTACCTCTGCTGGGATTAAAGGCGTGTACCACTGTGCCCAGCTTTCCAGAATTTTGTATATCTTCCTTGCTAAGTAGGGAGTATATCTAGGAAGACATTAAAACTGGAGAACTGATTTGCAGCTCAATTTAGTGGTTGTACCTTCAGAATAAAAAAATCAGTCATTTTCTATCCTACCTGTCTTAAAATGAGTTGGTTATTGTTAAAAACTAGACTTCCTTAGTACATTTATTGATTTCTTAGGTCAGCAGCAATGATCCTGTTTTGCCTCTCTCCTGGCCTGAATCTGCTGTTTGTTAAAACCTCCATGCATTGACATCTCTTCCTTTCTAAAGTAATGTGAAACCCAGCAATTACACACAGACCTGACCTACTTTGGAGAAACCATAGGACAAAGAAAACTCAGCTTTCTTCATCTTTCAGTTTAAAAGCAGAGGTTTTGGAATCTGAGATCTGAGAGCCAAAACTTCCTGTATCCATTCTTTGTTTTTTTTTTTTTTTTTTTTTTTTTTTTGAGGTAGGGTCTCACTCTAGTCTCAGGCTGTCCTGGAATTCACTATGTAGTCTCAGGGTGGCCTCGAACTCTCAGAGGTCCTCCTACCTCTGCCTCTAAAGTGCTGGGATTAAAGGTGTGTGTCACCACACCCGCCTTTTATTCTTTCTTAAAGAGTCCAACCACACTGGCTGTCCTTACACACCAGCAGTTTCACTGTGCCTTATGCTTGAAGACGGGTGGGTTTGGTGCTGATTAAACCATGGCATATGTGCTGATCTGGAAATGCTTGGCTGTTATCCAAGGCAATGTGGCTTTGAAAAACCAAGGGTGAAAGAACCTATTTATTTGTTTCCATTTTTAATTATCCTCTATATTATATGTTCAACTTTATAAATACTTCAGTCTTTTTAAAAGAAGCAGTTGGGATAGAAACTTATATACCCTTTTACATATTAATAAGTGAATCAACTGGTCTAATAGTTTAGACCAGCCACCCTATTTAGTCATTGCTATGGCTGTTAGGAGCTGTTACTTGTGTTGTTTTTTTTCAAAAAATTTTTTGTTCATTTTTATTTATTTATTTGAGAGTGACAGAGAGAGAAAGAGGCAGATAGAGACAGAGAGAGAATGGGCGCGCCAGGGCTTCCAGCCACTGCAAACGAACTTCAGACGTGTGCGCCCCTTTGTGCATCTGGCTAACATGGGTCCTGGAGAATCAAGTCTCGAACCAGGGTCCTTAGGCTTCACAGGCAAGTGCTTATCCACTAAGCCATCTCTCCAGTCGTCAAATATTTTATTTATTTATGAGAGAGAGAGAGAGAAAGAGGGGCAGAAGCAGAGGTAGAGGCAGATAGAAAATGGGTACACCAGAGCCTCTAGCCATTGCAAACTCAAGACACATGCACCAGCTTGTGCACAAGGCTTCTGTGGGTACTAGGAAATTGAACCTGGGTCCTTAGGCTTTATAGGCAAGCAACTTAACTGCTAAGCCATCAAGCCATCTCTCCTGAAGCCATCTCTCCTGCTCAACTCCACTTTTGTTTTTGAGATAGGGTCTCACTTTAGCCCAGGCTGACCTGGAATTCACTATGGAGTCTCAGGGTGGCCTCGAACTCACGGCAATCCTCCTACCGCTGCCTCCTGAGTGCTGGGATTAAAGGAATGCACCACCATGCCCGGCAAATTCAACTCCACTTTTTAAATAGAATTTTTTAAGTCTATAGATTTTATTTATTTATGAGAGAGAGAGAGAGAATATGGGTGCACCAGGGCCTCCACCCACTGCAAACTCCAAATGCATGCACCAGCTTGTGTATCTGGCTTATGTGGGTCCTGGAGAATCAAATTGAGGTCTTTTGGCTTTGCAGGCAAACACCTTAACTGCTAAACTGTTTTTCCAGTTCTCAACTCCATTTTTAGTTTCATTTCTGCTATTTTGCTATGTTATCATCAATATCTTTATTCATTGACTTTTGTTTTTATTTTGTGTGTGTGTGTGTGTGTGTGTGTGTGTGTGTGTGTGTGTATGTCTGGGTGCATGCCTAAAGAGACTAGAGGACCACCTTGGGAAGTCAGTCCTCTCCTTTTTGGGTCAGGGTCTTGTTTTGCTGGGTAGGCCGGTCTGTCCCACTCTCGAGCTTCCGGATTCTACTGTTTTACCCCCCCCCCCCATTGCTATAGGTGCATTGGGATTACAAAGGTATGTGCCACATTGCACTTGGTTCTGTGTGGGTGCTGGGGAGTCAAACTCAGGTTAGCAGACTCCCAATCAAGCGCCTTTAACTACAGAGCCATCCCCTCAGCCCAGCTTAAAAAGTTTTTTTTTATTTGCAAGCAGAGTGAGACAGGCTGAAAGAGCGAAAGAAGAGACAGAGACAGAAAGAGAATGGTCATGCCTGGATCTCCATCTGCTGCAAACAAACTCCAGATGCATGTGCCACCCTGTGCATCTGGTTTTACGTGGGTACTGGGGAATTGAACCCAGGTCATTAGGCTTTGCAGGCAAGTACAAACGTGTAAACATACCGGGCTCATTTGTTTATAAAACAAAGTTATTTTTGCTAATTGCATAAATGCCATCAAAAGCACATACTCCTTTTGCAACTAGGCTTTATTTGCTGGAACAAACACCTGACCAGATACAGCTTATGGGAGGAAAGGGTTTATTCCAGGCTTATAGAATCTAGGAGAAACACCATCAATGGTAGAAGAATCTGGCTCACTTCCATAGATCATGAATAGCCAGAGCTCAAAACTGACTCTTTGCACACCTTAGGGCTGGACTACAAGATCAGTCCCCCACTGACACCTCCTCCAGCAGGGCTCTGCCTGCTGGAGACTCAAGTTGCAAGTTTAATCAAAAATACCTCAGTAGCCCAGCATGGTGGCCCATGCCTTTTAATCCTAGCACTTGGGAGGCAGAGGTAGGGACATCACTTTGAGTTCAAGGCCATTCTGGGACTACAGAATGAGTGCCACATCAGCTTGGGCTAGAGTGAGACCCTACTTATTTAGAAAAGAAAACGAAACAAATTATGCAAGAGGCTTCTTTGGCTTAGCATTTCTTGGGGGTGAGAGTTGTCTACATCCTGAGGTGTTAGTTTTCTGTTGCTGTGTACTACAAATGCATCAGCTGTACCTTCTCTGGCTCATGAGTCCCTGTATAGCTTAGCCCAGTCCTTTGCTCAGGATGGCACGGATATTGTGTGGACTATGCTATTGTCTGGAGGCCCATCTGAGAGAATTCACTTCTCAGGCCACTCAGGTTATTGGCAGCATGTGTTTTTCTCCTGGTGGCATAACTGAGGACCCAGGATTTTACTTAGGGTTTTGAAAGGCTGCTGCGGGTCTCGGAGACTCCTTACAGCTCATTTCCCAGAAGTCTTCTCTATCGTGGCGCTTTCCTGGTCCAGCCTATGAGCTGCACTTGAAGGGCAAGGAAGGATATTACACAGTGTCATGAGCATGCACGCATCAGTGTTTGCATTCAAGTCTCATTCATCTTTGTTAGGATATGTCTGCACATGTGATAGGACTTGTGCAGACAATATGTTAACTTGATGAAAGTTGGTCAGCGTACACCCTAAACTCCAGTTTTTAACTCTATAGAGTCGATTATAGTGACAAGAAAAACTTTATACTTGTGTAAGTTATGTGAAAATAGGTACAAATGTTTGATGGAGCATATGATAAAGAGGGTAAGTGGAGGTTAGATGAGGTATTATAATATATGCCCCATCCAAATTTTTGCTCGTCTGGTGCTGTCAGTCATTCCATCAGTCGTCAGTTTCTTTGTATATTTTAAAGAGCTCATTACCATGAAGCCTAGTTTGCAAAGCAGCCTAGTACACTGTGGCTTGGCCCTGGGTTCCCCACTGCCTGAGATGAAGTCCCATCTCTGCTGCTTACTGCTGCATAGCCTGGTAAGTTGCTTCATGGAATATGCCCTAGAAAAATCTGTAAAATGGAAGCAATGACAGCAGAGACTGCTTCTTAATGTTGTGTGGATTGAGTTAATGCCTTTAATTATTTTTCTTTTTTCTTTTTTTGGTATTTTGAGGTAGGGTCTCACTCTAACTCAAGCTGACCTGGTTTCACTACATAGTCTCAGGGTGGCCTTGAAGTCACGGTGATCCTCCTACCTCTGCCTCCTGAGTGCTGTGATTAAAGGTGTGTGCCACCATGCCCGGCTTGTTCATTTTTTTTTAAAATTAATTAATTAATTTATTTGAGAGCGACAGACACAGAGAGAAAGACATAGAGGGAGAGAGAGAGAATGGGCGCACCAGGGCTTCCAGCCTCTGCAAGCGAACTCCAGATGCGTGCGCCTCCTTGTGCATCTGGCTAACGTGGGACCTGAGGAACCGAGCCTTGAACCGGGGTCCTTAGCTTCACAGGCAAGTGCTTAACCACTAGGCCATCTCTCCAGCCCAATTGTTCATTTTTTTTAAAGATTTATTTTTTGGGCTGGAGAGATGGCTTAGCGGTTAAGCGCTTGCCTGTGAAGCCTGAGGACCCTGGTTCAAGGCTCAATTCCCCAGGACCCATGTTAGCCAGATGCACAAGGGGGCGCATGCGTCTGGAGTTCGTTTGCAGTGGCTGGAGGCCCTGGCGCTCCTATTCCCTCTCACTCTTTCTCTCTCTGTTGTTCTCAAATAACTAAAAATAAACAATTTTTTAAAAACTTTTATTTATTTGAGAAAGAAGCAGAGAGAGAGAGAGAGAGAGAGGGATGGATGGGGAGAGAATGAGCCTGCCAGGGCCTCTAGCTACTGCAAACGAACTCCAGACAAGAAGCAACTTAAGGGAGGAAATGTTTATTTCACCAATAACAGTGTGTCAAGGTGGAGAAGGCCTGGTGGCAGGAGCATGACATACCTGGTCACATTCAGTCTTTAGTCAGGAAGCAGAGAGAGAGGAATGTTATTGCTCAGCTGGCTTTCTGGTTTTGCTTGCACTCCAGGAATGGCGATTCCCCACCTATAGGGTAGGTATTCCCATCTCAGTTCACCTAATCTAAAAACTACCTCACAGACATGCCCAGAGGCTTGTTTCCATTGCAATTCCAGATCCCATACAATTGACAATCACCAGTACTAACAGGAGAAAAGACTGACTTTCCCATAATGAAAATGTTAGTAACAAATGTCAAAGCTTTTCTAGGTAAACAGTGTGTTACGTTTTAGTTTAATTTATTTGATTACTGTTTAAATAAGAAAGTGACATGAGTTTATTCACCTTGGTTAGCTCAAATGTGGGAAATACCATTTTGTATTTTATAGAGCCCTATATTACCTAACACTTGAAACTAGATGGCTTGAATACTTTAATTTTAAAAGACAGAGTTATCTGACTTGTAATTCTGACTTATTTTGTGTGAATGAACCTTAGAACTTAAAAATAAAAAGATATAAAAAGGTGAAAGCAGTCTGGCAGAGCTTTCTGTAGGAATTGCCACGGTGAGGACCTTGTATGGATAGCCTGTTTTAAGTCCTGCACAGACCAACTGTCCCCCAGCTCCAGAGGGTCTCACTTCAGCCCAGGCCGACCTGGAATTCATGGTGATCCTCCTACCTCAGCCTTCTGAGTGCTGGGATGCCCACAAGGTTTTTTAAAGAGATATATTTTTTTTCAGTATAGTTACTATTAGCTAACATTTTATTTTTTTCCATCTCCAGTATGTCCTTCATGTTCTCATCTCATAAATCTCATTCCTTGTAATCTTCTGGAATGTTATTTCTCCAAATCAATATTTATGCAAATATGTTCATCATTTTATTGTTGCTTGCTTTGTTGAGATAGGGCCTTTCTATGTAGCACAGTCTGGCCTTGGACTCTTAGCCCTTCTGCCTCAGCCCCTTAAGTGGTAGGATTGTAAGCATGTACCACCTGGCTTCAATGATGATGATAATAATAATAACTATCACCATGTTTATTATTATTGTTGTTACTTTTTGGAGTTCTTGGCTTTGAACCCAGGGACTTTTCCATGATAGGCAAGAAAATCTTGGAACTACAGTTTGAAATTCTAGATGTATACTTTAATGCAATGACTATCATACATCACTCTTTAGGATTCATGTAATCTGCTAATGGAAAGCAAAACCAACCTTTTAACTGTTTTTTGGTTTGTTTTGAGGTAGGGTCTCATCTAGCCCAGGCTGACCTAGAATTCATTATATAGTATCAGGGTGACCTTGAACTTATGGTAATCCTTCTACTTCCACATCCTCTGGCCTCTAATATTTGTGGGTTTTTTTTTTTTCCAAAGCAAGGTCTCACTGTGGTCCAGGGGATATAGCTTAGTTGGTAGGGTGCTTGCCTGGTATGGACAAAGCCCTGAGTTTGGATCCCTAGCATCACATACAAACGCTTGGCAAGTAAAGACAGGAGGACTAGAAATTATCCCTAGTTACATAGTGAATTAGAGGCCAGCCTGGGAATATGGGACCTTATCTCAAAAGAATAAAGTAGGGCTGGAGAGATGGCTTAGTGGTTAATGTACTTGCCTGCAAAGCCTAAGGACCCAGGTTCAACTCCCCAGAATCCATGTAAACCAGCTGCACATACATCTAGAGTTTGTTTGTGGTGGCTGGAGACCTTGGCATGTTTTCTCTGTCTCTGTCTCTCTCATACCCACACACATGAATGAACAAACGAAAGAAAGAAAGAAAGAAAGAAAGAAAGAAAGAAAGAAAGAAAGAAAGAAAGAAGGAAAGGATCTTTAAGCAAAGAATAGAGGGGTTGGAGAGATGGCTCAGTGGTTAAGGTGCTTGTCTGCAAAGCCAAAGGACCTAGGTTCAGTTCTCCAGGACCCACATCACATAAGCCAGATGCACAAGGTGACACATGTGTTTGGAGTTCATTTGCAGTGGTTGGAGGCCCTGGCACACCCATTTTCGATCTGCCTCTTTCTCTATCAAAACAATAAATAAAAAATAAAATTATTTTTAAAAAGAGTAGAGTAAAACATAAATATTAGAAATTAGAGAATTAGGGTTGGGGAGATGGCTCAGTGGTTAAAGGTGCTTGCTTACAAAGCCTGTCAGCCTAGGTTTATTCCCCAGTACCCACCTAAAACCAAATGCACAAAATGTTGTATGTATCTGGAGTTTGTTTGCAGTGGTAGGAGGCCCTAATTTGACCCTTTTCTTTCTCTCTCTCAAGTAAATAAATAAATTAAAAAAAAAAAGAAAATTGAGCATTAATGTTTACTTGACTTTCCAGGAATTAATTTGAGTTTTATAGATTGCACTGTACACCACATGAAATGCTAAAATTCATTATGGAAGTTAAATTTGTTTTACTTGAAAATGTACTGATTACTGAATAAAAGGAACTCACTGAAGCCTGAAATACTATTTTGAGCTGTGGTGGTGTGCAACCATGATTAGGAGGGCCATTTAGAAGGTAGTGGTGACATGTTCTTGATGACTCAGGCTTGATGGTTTTTTAACTCTGGGCTGTGCAAGACCAGCCCCGTTCCATAATAATTCAGACTAGGAATATGTGGTTTGAGAAAATGCACCTCTTTATGATCTATATATGCATGCCAAGCAAGATGTTCAGAAATAAGGAGAGTAAGTGCTTTCAGAGAATGGAAATTGCTGCTTGTTTTTCTTGTCATTTTCAAGTACTTGGGAGATATCAATAATGAGGAATTTCAAATAATTTTTCAACTGTCACTGTCCTCCCCAAGTTCATTGCAACTAGCTCTTACATACAGACCATGTATTAGGCCTTGGGGAGCATATTAATATAAGTTAGAAGAGTTTAACATATAAACATGGTTGCTTTTAGCCACCAAGAATAACATTGCTATTGTAAAGTTAGTAAAATACAGTGTCACAAATCATCATAGGGTTTAAGAAAGTTCTGACAGTTGAGTTTAACCTGTTTGTCAGCTTGTATTTAAAGAAAAATCTGTGTGTTCTTGGTACCATGCCTAAATTGCTAAACAGCACTCCAACTCAACAAACGCTGTTCTTGGGAAGAGTACAGTCCTTCTGTGAGTCTGTTCATGGCACTTCAGGAAGGACCAATGAGGGCTGCATAAGACTCATCTCCAAATTCGTTCAGCTTTCTGCCGCCTCCTAACCTCGCTTTCAGACCACACTGCCAACTTCTTTCTCCATGTGTCTGATCTTCCTTCTTCGGGACTAAAGTTTAATTTTTAATAGCTTAATTTTCCACCATATCTTAAATTTTCTTTGGGTTAAGAGCTTTTCCTTTTCTTTCATTTCAAAACATTTCCTTAACAATGGTTGCTTTGTTTTTGTGCTACTTTCTTTTAAAAAAATATTTATCTATTTGATAGAAGGAGAAATAGGCAGATAGAGAGAAAATAGGCATGTCAGGGCTTCCAGTCACTGCAATGAACTCCAGATGCGTGTGCCACCTTGTGCATCTGGCTTACGTGGGTCCTGAGGAATTGACCTGGGTCCTTCGGTTTGATAGGCAAGTGCCTTAACCACTAAGTCACCGCTCCAGCACACACACACACACACACACACACACACACACACACACACACACATTATTTATTTATGAGAGAGAGAGAGGCAGATATATATATATAGAGAGATAATGGGTGTGCCAGGGCCTTTAAGCCACTGTAAATGAACTCCAGATGCATGTGCCACTTTGTGCATTTGGCTTTACAAGGGTATTAGGGAATCAAACCTGGGACCTTAGGCTTTGCTGGCAAATGCCTTTAACGTTGAGCCATCTCTCCAACCCAACAATGGTTGCTTTGTCTTTGTGCCACCTTCCTTGATATTGTTCTAAGGTTGCCACGTTAAATAGTGAGAAGTTCCTTATCAAATCATTTATCCCTTACCGTTTACTTTTCTATTCCTCCTCTCATGGGCTGGGGACCAAAGTCAGTGGTAGAGTCCTTGTCTACCACACAGGAGACCCTGAGCACTGTCCCCAGCACCACCCTAAAATTGTATCAGAGTACCTCTACTCTGCCTTATATTCTTCTTTAATCTTCCCCCCTTTTCTTCCTGTTTCAGGGTTTATGGGGAGGGTATCCTGGTTCTGCTAGGCAGGTAGTCTACCAATGAGCCACATCCCAGTCCCAGGACATCCTCTTCAGCAGTCCCCAAATCTCCAAATTGGGCTGTCAGTGCCAGTGTTAAATCTTTGCCACTTTGTCAGCCTAAAATACACATCTGAAAATGGAAAGTTGGATGCCATACATCTTATGTGAACTTCATTAATCTTGTCAGTTCCATCATTTCCTCTATTCCTTAGTTTTGTGCAGTTCATTTCAGTGGGTAATCTTCAGGCTGAATTGATTTAGCATTCTAGAAACATACAGAACGTTCACACCTTGTAAATGTTATGAACATGACAACAATAGCAGCTATAGTATCTCTAATGCGCCTGAGAGATTTGCCTGGAACGTCAGAGCTTCTTCTAGGACTCTGTTTTTGAGGGGTAAATGCTACCCAGATGGGAGTTACTGGGACTGAGAAACCATTTTCTTTTTGTCTTTGAAAATTTCCCTTCTGTACTTTGAATTTCAGGTGATCACCAGAAAATTTTCTTTGTTTCAGACACCATTTATTAATTATATGTAAACTACCATGTTATAGTTTAGAAGTACTTCCAAGGATAATGTTTCATGGTACATCTTCTACTTTTAGTAAGCTCCATTCTCCATCTTGCAGACATGGCAGATGCATGAGTTATTTTATAATCACCATTCAGCACAACCCAGAGAATCACAGAAATATAAAATGTTCATCTGCACCACCCCATATGCTAAATATTTTGAATTATGGCTAATATTGACCTTTGTAGTTTGCTGAGAGTGGACTGACTCTTATCTTTGTGGGCCATAGGGTCCTCAGTATTTTCATGGCCACTTAGTGCCTCCCAGGTTTAGCTTAAGAGTCTAGTTTGGATGGTTTGTGTTTTTTTCCCTTTTTCCCTACCCTCCCCCCTTTTTTCCCCCTTTAATTTTTTTTTTTTTTTTTTGAGGTAGGATCTCACTCTAGTCCAGGCTGACCTGGAATTCACTATGTACTCTCAGGGTGGCCTAGAACTCACAGTGATCTTCCTACCTCTGCCTCTTCAGTGCTGAGATTAAAGGCATGCACGACCATGCCCAGCTTCCCTCCTCCCTTCTTTTGTTTTGAGGTAGTATCTTGCTCTAGCCAGGCTGACCTATGTAGTCACTATGTAGTCTCAGACTGGCTTTGAACTCATATTCACAGATCCTTCAACCTCAGCCTCATGAGTGCTGGGATTAAAGGGCTATGCCACCACATCCGGCTGGTTTGTGGTTTCTTTGAACAGGTTTTTCTTTGCTTGTCTGCCTTTCTTCCCTCTTTTCTTCTTTCCTTCCCTTCTTTCCCTCCCTCCCTCCCTCCCTCCCTCCCTTCCTTCTTTTGGTTTTTTGAGGTAGGGTCTCATTCTGGACCAGGCTGACCTGGAATTAACTATGTAGTCTCAGTGTGGCCTTGAACTCACAGTTATCCTCCTACCTCTGTCTCCCGAGTGGTGGGATTAAAGGCAAGAACCACCATGCCCAGCTTGAACCAGTTTTTCTGATGATGGTAATTCTGTTTTCCAGTTAAGTTTAAAAGGGGCAGGGGGGGGGAAACAACCAATCAGTAAGGCTTACTTTGAAGGAATTTAAATTCTTTTTAGCCATCTGTTTTCAAACAGGTCTATGAAAGAATTAAGTCCTTTATATATATAAAAAAATATGGGCCAGGCATGGTGGTGCATGCCTTTAATCCCAGTACTTGGGAGGCAGAGGTAGGAGGATTACTGTGAGTTCAAGGCCACCCTGAGATGCCATAGTGAATTCCAGGCCAGCCTGGGCTAGAGTGAGATCCTACCTCAAAAACACACACATACACACACACCCAAAAAAAAGGGTGACTTTTTTTTTTTTGTTTCATAGATTTTTCTTTATTGTTTTTTTTCTTTTTTTCTCATTTTTTATTAACATTTTCCATGATTATAAAAACTATCCCATGGTAATACCCTCCCTCCCTCCCTCCCCCACTTTCCCCTTCCATTCTCCATCATATACCCTCCCCATCTCAATCAGTCTCTCTTTTATTTTGATGTCATGGTCTTTTCCTCCTCTTATGATGGTCTTGTGTAGGTAGTGTCAGGCACTATGAGGTCATGGATATCCAGGCCATTTTATGGCTGGAGGGAGCATGTTGTACGGAGTCTTACCCTTCCTTTGGCTCTTACATTCTTTCTGCCACCTCTTCTGCATTAGACCCTGAGCCTTGGAAGCTGTGATCGAGATGTTACTCAGTACTCCAGTCACTTCTTTCCAGCACTATGATACCTTCTGAGTCATCTCAAAGTCACTGCCATCTGAAAAGAGAAGATTCTCTACCCAAAGTGAGAGTAGTGTTAATATAAGGGTATAAATATTAAGAGAAGTGCTTACTGGGCAGTTTGATAAGCATAGTATATACATTTATCCAGACATCAGCAGATGTTACACCCCTAGGGCTCATGACTACCCCTGTTTTAAGTTTTTAGTATCAGGGATGTGTTTCCCCCCATGGAGCGGGCCTCCAGTACAATTGGAAGGCAGTTGGTTTCCTCTATGACAGACGTGCCACAGTTGTACCCATTGGCTCATTTGGCCTGGCTGGCCAAACATAAGGCTTGCAGTATCCACTGTTGAGTATCTTCACTGGTGGTATCTCTTTCTCCCATAAAGGTGACTATTTTCTCAGTTCTCCTAAAGATAAATTCATTGTAGATGCATAGAAGGGAAATGAATTCATTACATAGAGTGATACCTTAGTGTCAGTTCTCAGAACTGATCTAGGGGCTTCAGAGTCTCCATGACTTTTTTTTGTGGTTCTCCAAGGTAAAATGTTTTCATAAAAATGCTGTTATTAGGTGGGCATGGTAGTGCATGCCTTTAATTCCAGCACTCAGGAGGCATAGGTAGGAGGATCACTGTGAGTTCAAGGCTATTCTGAGGTCAGCCTGGGCTAGAGTGAGACCCTACCTCAAAAAAAAAAAATGCTGTTATTGGGCTAGAGAGATGGCTTAGCGGTTAAGGTTCTTACCTGTGAAGCCTAAGGACCCATGTTCTACTCTCCAGATCCCATGTTAGCCAGATGCACAAAAGTCAGGCAAGTGCAAGGCCACACATGCCCTCCAGGTGGCACATGTGTCTGGGGTTCAGTTTTAATGGCTGAGGGCCTGGCACACCAATTCTCTCTCCTTCTCCCTTCTCTGTCTTTCTCTCTCTCTAAAAATAAAAATAAATGCTATTATTTTTCAGTTTCCCTCTCACTGTTAAAGGATGGATGTGTAGAGAATGCATGTTGTGTGGTGCTCTGGTTACTCTTGTGGCTAAGGGAGCATGTGCTGTGAATGCTTGTCTTTTAATTTTTAAAATTTTCATATTTGGGGGCTTTTTTTTTCGAGATAGGGTTTCGCTCTACCCTAGGCTGACCTGCAGCTCACTGTAGTCCCAGGCTGTCTTTGAATTCACAGTGATATTCCTACCTCTGCCTCTGAGTGCTGGAATTAAAGGTGTACACCCCATGCCAGGCCTAAATTTTTTTTAAATTTTTTAGATTTAAAAATTTTTTTAAAATTTTTATTAACATTTCCATGATTATAAAATATATCCCATGGTAATTCCCTCCCTCCCCACCCCTAAATTTTTATTTTAATTTGATTTCCAATAAATAATGATAGTGTATTGGGTACATAAACAGAGCTTCTTTGAAGGGTCTCAATAACTTTTCTTTTTGGTAGCCTGTTGTTGAGACAGGGTTTCACTATGTGGCCCTGGCTGGAACAGAGCTCATTATGTAGAGGCTGGTCTAGTCTTGCATTGATACTCCTATCTCTACTTCTTGAGTGCCAGGATCACAGGTGTGTGCCACCATGCATGGCTTTCTTCTCATGTCTAAAGAGGTGTCCTGAGACTAAAAATCTTGAGAGCTGCTACAAGGTTTGTTCTGAGAAGCCCTCTTGAGAACAGCTGCTCTGGAGTTGCATAGGATTGTGCACTGTGCTAGCCAGGTGCTCAATAAACGTTTTTGAAATGGACTTTGATCGAGTGATTACAATATAACCTTTGAGGTCTCTTGCAAGACAATGTTTGAGCATGGAAATGGGTAATTCTGTGAAGCGATGGGTGACATACTCTTTCTTTCTTAAAAAAATTTTTTTTATCTACAACTTCCATAATTATAAACAATATCCCATGGTCATTCCCTCCCTCCTCGCACTTTCCCCTTTGAAACTCCACACTCCATCATATCCCCTCCCCCTCTCAATCAGTCTCTTTTATTTTGATGTCATGATCTTTTCTTCCTATTATGATGGTCTTGTGTAGGTAGTGTCAGGCACTGTGAGGTCATGTATATCCAGGCCATTTTGTGTCTGGAGGAGCACATTGTAAGGAGTCCTACCCTTCCTTTGGCTCTTACATTCTTTCCACCACCTCTTCCGCAATGGACCCTGAACCATGGAAGGTGTGATTGAGATATTTCAGTGCTGAGTACTCCTTTGTCACTTCTTCACAGTACCATGGTGCCTTCTGAGTCATCCCAAGGTCACTGCCATCTGAAAAGAGAAGGTTCTCTAACCAAAAGTGAGAGTAGCATTAATATATGGGTATGAATGTTAAGAGAAGTGCTTACTGGGCAGTTTGATGAGCATAGTATATACTTTTAGTCAGACAGCAGCAGATGTTACACTCCTAGTGCTCATGACTACCCCATGACTGTTGTAGGTTTTCAGTATCAGGGATACTGAATGGGATTCCCTCCGATGGAGTGGGCCTCTAATCAAATTACAGGGCAGTTGGTTTCCCCTATAACAGACATGCCACTATTGCACCTGTTGGCTCATTTGGCCTGGCTGGCCAAATTTAAGGCTTGCAGTGTCCACTGTTGGGTATCTTCACTGGTAGTTTCTCTCTCTTCCATTGAACTGTATGCAGCATGGCTTTTTCTAGCTTTCTGTCAGCTGGTCTACACGGAGGAGGTTTCCAGCTCAGCTCCAGCAGGGTTTCTCAGTAACCTTGCAGCCCAAGTAGGGTTACATACTCTTTCAAAAGTCATTTTTGGGGAATGCCTCCTTTCACTGGCAGTTAGTTATCTAGCTTATTTGAATCATCTAGGTCAATGTTGACCATTAGTATGAGAGTTGTATATAAATTTTATATTTTTCCTTCTCCTTTTTTTTCTCTCTCAATCTCCCTTTCTTCATATTTTTCTTTCTTTTGTATAAGAGATTGAAGTCAGGACCTTGTACTTGCTAAGCGGGTACTCTTTCACTGAGCTGTCTCCCAGCTATCTTTTCAGTTTCGATTTTGATCTAGAATATTACCACATTACCTAGGCAGGTCTTGAACTTATGATTCTCCTACTTCAACCTCTAGAGTAACAGGTATTATAGGCTTGTGCCAATATGCCTGACAGTAATATTTTTAAAAAGTTAAAATAAATAGATGAAATTAATTTTTAAAAATACTTTTATTTTGGGGCTGGAGAGATGGCTTAGTGATTAAGGCGTTTGTCAACTCTCCAGGTCTCACGTAAGCAAGATCACACATGCACACAAGAGGGTGCATGCGTCTGGAGTTCAGTTGCAGTGGCTGGAGGCCCTGGTGTACCCATTCTCTCTCTTGCATATTTTTAAAAATTTTTATTTACTTATTTATGGGCGGGATGAACGGACATGTCAGGGCCTCTCACCATTGCAAACAAACTTGAGATATGTGCACCACCATGTGCATATGGTTTCTGTGAGTTCTAGGGAATTGAACATGTGTCCTTAGGCTTCATAGGCCAGTGCCTTAACCACTAAGCCATCTCTCCAGACCAGAATTAATTTTAATACATTTTCTTTTAGTATCTAAAAATCTAAGGGTTTCAACATAATCAGCACAGTAATTTATTATGAGGTAGTTCACATCCATCCCTTTGGTAGCACTAAGGGCTGGGTTGTTATTCTGCATGTAGACCACTTACTCCATTCTGGGATGTCACTGTGTCTGCTGAGTAGTCAAAGGGAGTGCTCCTTGCCCTTTTGGAGGAATATTAGCTCTTGTGTTCTGGAGTTTTTCTCCTAAGTAATTTTTTTCTAAAAATTTCCCATTTGTCATAACATATTACTGCACACAGGGGTTAGTTTTTGATCTTAATGCCAAACTTTCCCCTGCTTTTTTGGCTTTGTATTATATCCCCTCATCTCGCTTGGGATTATGGGTGGTGTCAGAATGTACAAGTGAATTAATGCCTTGTGTAAAAGAAACCACTATTGGGTGCTGGAGAAATGGCTTAGTGGTTAAGCCCTTGCCTATGAAGCTTAAGCACTCTGGTTCGAGGCTCGATTCCCCAGGACCCACGTTAGCCAGATGCACGAGGGGGCGCACTCATCTGGAGTTCGTTTGCAGTGGCTGGAGGCCCTGGCACGCCCATTCTCTCTCTTTATCTTCCTCTTTCTCTCTCTGTCTGTTGCTCTCAAATAAATAAATGAAAAAAAAAATAAAAAAACCACTATTTTTTTCCCCAACTTCATTCCCTGTATTACTGTTACAAAAATGAGGTAAGAGTTAAAGGAACTGTGGTGTTTTTACATGTAAGAACTAAAGGGGGGGACCATTTTCCCCCTTCTAGAGTGAATAATAAAGAACTATGACTTCTGCATTATCTGAATTTAATTTTTTCTTACCATATGCAAATTTAAAGAGAAGAGTTTGTTGAAGGGAAATGTTTAGAGGGGGGAATTCTTATGGACTTTTCACAGTCTGTATCTATTTAGCAACATATTTGACACAATGCCATGTTTAATTAATATAAGAGTGTCAATTCACAAAATTGTACTCTGCAAGAGAAGCAAATCATAGCAGAATAGGAAGAGTAGGAAATACATGTCCCTTTGGCAGTGTGTTGGACATTTCATTCTCATTATTCATTTTTTATGTGCACGCTCAATTGCACGACTACCAGATTTCCAGCATTAATCTCTCTACCTCCCACACCCTTTCTTTCTTTGGTTTTTCCAGGTAGGGTCTTGCTCTAGCCCAGGCTAACCTGGAATTCACTATGTAGTCTCAGGGTGGCCTTGAACTCACAGTAATCCTCCTACCTATGCCTTCTGAGTGCTGGGATTAAGGCATGTGGTACCACACCTGACCCAAAACCAATCTCTAAAAACATAGTCTTTGAGAATATGTCTTCTGTTTGCCTGCTGATTTATTTTGCTATAGACGTATTTTTTTCACTTTTTTATTATTGGATATGGACATATTTTGTATGTAAACATCACATGTTGGTACCATCCTTTCCCTCCTCCCTGCCACTTTTCTGAGGAGGCCTTCCTCATTGGGGATGCAGGTCAACCCCATGGGGATTAGGGGTCATGCATTATGGGGCAGCAGTCAGTTATGGGGGAAAGGCAGTGTTTGTGCAAAATGTCCTAACTTGTGGCTCTAACAATCATTCTGCCCCCTTTTCCGCAAAATTCCCTAAGCCATAATGGGAACACTTTAAATCTACTTCAGTGATGGGCACTTAGGAGCCTCTGGATCTCTGGTTTGGTAGGTGTTGAGTGTCCAAAAATATGGAACACTTCATGAATTTGTGTGTCATCCTTACAACGGGGCCATGCTGATCTTCTTTATATCGTTCCAATTTTAGTATACGTGCTGCCAAAGCGAGCATAGTAAACATAACTTTTTCAAGTAGCTTGTATGAACTTTAAGCCAAAGCCTTTATTATATAGCCACCAATAGTGTACAGCCATGAAGAGTCATGGTCATTATTCTGTTCTGGTATTCTCAACACAGTCATGCCTGTATACCAGCCTCTGTTCTCTTAACTTCACATTTTTCTCTGTTCCATCAGTATTTTTCTGCTTTTTTAGAAAACAGCTAAGTAGAAACTGAGTCTCAGGAAGTTGTCTGCCCCATTATGTTGCCCATAAAGCAGGTGTGCCATTGCCAAATAGCACTGTGTCCTTCTGTGGTGATGGCACAGGGAGCCAGACCTGCTGTGATGAAGTGAGTTGTGCTCTTGGGCACTGTCCTCACGGTCAGGCCTTGCTGTGGGTTCCATTCTGTGGCTCAGGGTGACTTTCCTGAATGGAATGCATCCTCCCCCCCCCCACCCCCCGCTGCAGCTCTGTTCCTTCTATGTTCTTCCCACACCAGTTAGAAGCAGTCAGGTGGTTCTGAATGGTACCCACAAATTGTTAGTAATTTTTCTTTTTGGCCCCCTAACTTGTTTGAATAAGGAATTGATGTGTATAAATTCAGGGTTATGTTGCTTAGTGAAGCAAGTCTAATTCATTCTATAGAAAGCCTGAAGTTTAAGGCTTGATTCTACAAAAATTGAAACAACAGTAGTACCTGCAATTAACACATACAGGGCAGTGAAAAACTTCATCAAGAAACCGTTAGTAGCCGGGCGTGGTGGCGCACGCCTTTAATCCCAGCACTCGGGAGGCAGAGGTGGGAGGATTGTGAGTTCGAGGCCACCCTGAGACTCCATAGTGAATTCCAGGTCAGCCTGGGCTACAGTGAGACCCTACCTCGAAAAACCAAAAAAAAAAAAAAAAAAAAAAAAAAAAAAATAAACCGTTAGTGCATGTCTGAAGCCATACGTAGTACCAAACCCATTTTGCTCTCTCTCTACTTATGATATTTAACATATCAATTGATAATAAACAACTCATAATAAAATAGAATAATTATAATAGTATACTGTAATAAATTGTGAATATGTTCTCTGTGGAAAAATACGGATGTGCTATAGATCTTAGCAACTTAGCATATGATATCTACTTTCTTGCCATGAGCCAGGGTCTTGCTATGTAGCCCAGGCTGAACTCACGCTCATGAGCCTCCTATATCAGCCTCCCTAGTTTATAGGGTTACAGGTGTGTGCCATCCTACCTGGTTCTTTCTAACTGCGATAAGGGCTGTCATCTTTTCGCTTGGAGGAAAACACATGGCTTCTCTGGCCAACAGTGAGTTGCTGACATCACTACTCTTGCACTTTGGGGCCACTAGTTAAGTACAGTACAATAAGGATTACCTGAACACAAGCAGTTGATCTGCTAGTTAAGTTGGCTACTGTGACTAAGGGGAGGATAGCATATACAATGAGGATGCACTGAACAGAAGGTGGATTCGTGTCATAGGCAGGATGGAGTGGGAATGGGTTGCACTAAAACCTGTGCATTGTTTATTTCTAGAATTTTCCATTTAATATTTTCAAATCGTAGTTGGTAACTGAAGCCAAGAATGACTCTGTACTACTATATTATGTGTTTATCACGTGCCAGGCATTTTATTAAGTAGCTTACATGCACTAACCTTAGTTAGTTCCCAGCAACCCTTTAAACATGGTTCTTCTATCCCCTGCCATGTTTTATAGATAAGGAGCCACAGAAAAATTAAAGTAACTTGCTGGGGGCTGGAGAAATGGCTCAGTGGTTGAGGCACTTGCCTACAAAAGCCTAACAACCTGGGTTTATATTCCCCAGTACCCACCATAAAGCCAGATGTACAAAGTGGTGCATGCATCTGGAGTTTATTTTGCAGTGGCTGAAGGCCCTGGTTTTCGTTCTCTCTCTCTCTGCTTGCAAATAAATAAATACATAAATAATCACTTGCTTGATGTTCTGCATTAAGAAATAGTCCCAGAATTTTGAATCCAAAGCTTGACTTCTTTGGAGGCTTTGCAGTTTTTTTTTTTTTAATTATTTTGTATTTATTTTAGAGAGTGAGAGAAAGAAAGAGGCAGATAGAAAGTATGGGCATGCCAGGGCCTCCAGCCACTGCAAACTAACTTCAGCTACATGTGCCACCTTGTGCATCTGGCTTACATGGGTCCTGGGGAATTGAACCTGGGTCCTTTGGCTTTGAAGGCAAGCACCTTACCTGCTAAGCTATCTCTTTAGCCCAGGTTTTTGTTTCTTTGAGACGGGGTCTGTAGTGGACAGCTTCATGTCGCTGAGATGAACTTTTAAACCAGGCACAGTTATGGAAGAAGGGATATTTACTGAAACTTATAGATCCAGGGGAAGTTCCATAATGGCAGAAGCTGGCCCACTTTCATAGGTCCAAGCAGAGAGAGAAAAAGCCATAAGCCAAAACCCCAAAAGCCATACCATAAGCAAACACATTTTAGGAACTCCAAGCACTTTGTATATCTTTAGATTGGAATATATCTTTAGACTGGAATTTTAAATCCACCACCACACCTAAGGACTGGATCCATGACACCTCCTCTAGCCAGGTTGCTGGAAATCCAAGAAGCTTTATTAAACTCCTGAATCTATTGGTGGGGGGGGGGATCTATTTAAACTACCACAGGGTCTTACTGTAGTCCAGGCTGGCCTGTGTTCCACATGCTCCTGTTGCTCTGCCTCTTGACTGTTGGATTACAAGCTTTGCTTTCAGTAATATATTCAGTTGTTGGGCAAAAATTCCCCTTTTAGTATTTTGTGGAAACTTAAATCTTATTTCACTGGTGACTAGGCAGAATAATAATGTTTTATAGATATTGTAAAAGAGACATCAGTTATCATGTTACTGTTTTAAGAATTGCCCCGAGAGCAACAGATGAAGATGGCGAGCTAGGTGGTTGAGTTCTGCCTGTGATTTGACGCAGCAACAAGAAGTAGAAATAGCTCAAGACTTCTCACAGGTCAAAGAGCTAGCAGGGTCTGATGATGATTCTGCTTCTCATTAAATTCTCTACCTGCCTTTCTACAGTCCCAATTTTGATTTGTCAGAGTCTGTCTTCTTAGCAAATTCTTTCTCTAGGTCTAGCTCTTCTTTCCCAGGTGGAGGTCACTGATGGGGAGCAGCCTCTGTTCTGCCACCATGTTTTTGCAGTGCTTTACCGACTATATGTGCAGTACTGTCTTTTCTGTTGCACGTCCTTTCCTTGAGCTCCTTCAAGTTAGGCTGTGTCTGGCTCATCCTTATAGCTTGAGCTCCACTCATTCATGTAATTAAATTCCATCAATAGGCAAGGCTTACACATTCTTGGAACTGAGCTGTGTATATTCCTTCTATTAATCTTCATCCTGAACTAAGAAAAAAAAGCTGCAAATAAAAAATAAAATAAAAAAACTGCATACCTTTAGGCCAGGCATTCATGCCTTTGAATAATTTATCATGTAAAGTTCCATGTAGTGGTCATGTCTCTGAGCTAAACATTTTTACCACTGAAATTTTGTCTCCTTGATTTTTCTTTCTTCCTAAGTAAGTTTTCCTCTCCTAGTCTGTAGAATGTTGGAATTTTAAGAATGGTAATATACTAGAATCTGCTTATTCCCTCAGTCTCACTTAACAGATAGTGATTTATGTGTTAAATAATTGAAACTGAGTACAGAAACATTTTTGAGTTGAAACAAAATATTTTGAGAATTTCACTGAGAATGAGGAGGAAGTTTAAGATTTAGTGGATCAAAACAAAGTCTGTCATCTTTCATTCTACCTTCAAATGTATATGCTGCCAGACATGGTATATACCTGTAATTTGGACACTCAAGAGACTGAAGAAGGAAGACGAGTAGTTTGAGGCTAGCTGAGACCACATAGTCTGTCCCCCTGGGCTATGTAGCAAGACTGTCTCAAATCCAGCATGTGCTGCTGGGGGTCTTGAGAATAATGGGTCAATTGTAAAGAGAGGTTTTGTGCTGAAGGAGTATGTTTGTGGAGCAGAAAGAACATTATTGTTTAAGGTTTCCCTTTAACAGCAGGCCATTTGGATCTGCCACATACTAGCTATAAATTACTTAGTGTTGGGTTAATTACTTTCTGTGTGCCACAGTTTACATATTAATAAGGTTTATAAGCATATAGGTGTTATGAGGTTTAAGCTAGATGGTACGTGTATGGCACTCAGGGCTGTGACTGGCACATGGTAAATATTCAATATAGCTCCTGCCATCACTACCATCTCGAGCTCTGTACAGGGGGAAAACATATGAACATTGTGGATCTATCCTATTCTCTTCTTGTCTTAACAAGATGCCCTTCATGCATTCTGCAGACACGGAAGTGTGATTTGACCCAGGCCATAACCACATCTCTTCAGTAATAAAGTATTCTGTCATGGGGTTTTTATACTGTGTAAGCAATGTAAGAATTACAGAATACCCATTAGCCTTTGGAGTTTGTTCCTGTGAGACCAACTGTGAGGAATCCATTTCCTGTCATCTTAAAAAGAGTGAATTCATTTTCCTCATTCTGAAACAAACTAGTAGCAGTTTGTGTTTTGTAGAGAATAAGGATTTAAAATGGACTTAATTTTCCTGAGTAAACTGCTTTTCATAATGCGTCTGTGAATTTCCCTTCTCTGTTGTCAGGTTGCTATCAAAATCATAGATAAGAGTCAGCTGGATGAAGAGAATTTGAAGAAGATTTTCCGGGAAGTTCAGATAATGAAAATGCTTTGCCACCCGCATATCATCAGGCTATACCAGGTAGGAAGGCTGATGGGATATTTAACCAGCATGTCACCAGGCTCTACCAGGTAGCCTGGCTGGCTGGCAGAGTAGTGAACCTGCACCTCTGGGTGGGGTCCAAGGCTACCTTTGGAGAAAATGTGTTTGTTCAGTCTACTTTTGCCTCACCCTCTGCTCATTGCTCAGTACTTAACAGCCTCATGTTCAGCCTTGCTGTTGACTAGAGAGCTCTGCCTTAGCCAGGTACTTCCTTTTCCTTTGTTCTTTAAACTGTGATGCCTTTCTCAGCAAGACTTACACACACACACAAAAAAACTATTCATTGCCTCTTTCTCTTTCTGTCTGTCCCTCTCAAATAAATAAATAAAAATACCAAGAAAAAAAATAAAAAAAAAAACTATTCAGGAGATGATAAGAACATCCTTTATTTAGATAGAATTCTTTAGCAGGATGAAACACTAAAGATGTTTTCTAACAAGATTATTTGTATGCTAATTTCTGTGATCATGTTATCAGTTGAGATGTTGAAAAGAATGTTTCAAATATGGCTTCTTCTTTAATATTTCTTTTTTTTTTTTAATTTATTTATTTGAGAGCGACAGACACAGAGAGAAAGACAGATAGAGGGAGAGAGAGAATGGGCGCGCCAGGGCTTCCAGCCTCTGCAAACGAACTCCAGATGCGTGCGCCCCCTTGTGCATCTGGCTAACGTGGGACCTGGGGAACCGAGCCTCGAACCAGGGTCCTTAGGCTTCACAGGCAAGCGCTTAACCGCTAAGCCATCTCTCCAGCCCAAATATGGCTTCTTTTTAATCAAAACCTCCTACTTCTCTATCCTAATGCCCTGGGCTTAGTTTTCTAGATAGTGTCCTAAAGAAGCCTGCCTAGTTTGTGCCATCGTCAAAATGATTCCCAGCCTTACTGCAAAAATCTGTGAATATGATGGACAGAATCTCAGAAACAGACAGACAGACGGACCTGGACAGACTGGTGCAAGAGATATTGTAGGAGAGATGGGGCTTCTCAGATTGCCGTGGGTTTTGTGCTTAGGGCCAGCCCTGCTCACTGCTTTCCACTGGAATAGCCATCTAAGACTTGAAGGAGGTGGCCACCCACTCGGTGTGTTTGCTACTTTTAGTCTACAGTAAATGGTTTCTGACCCAAACATGTGCAAGACTGGAGAAAGTATACCTAACTGTGGCAGGCAAACTTGCATAGCCTGTGTGTATGGCTAAAGCTATAGGTTTAGATCTCTTCTTTCATTTCTCACATGATGAAATGAATTATTACAGTAGGAATGGACCTGTTGAAATTTATCATACTAAATTATGCCAGACAACACCTACCTTCTGTCCATGAAGCAAACTTGTGAAGCTTCCTTAGTGTTGCAGGAAGACCTGTACTCTGAACTCACACACAGTTAACCTTGGCTTCCTTCCTATCTTGATGATTGATTTTCTTTGCTTGTTTTGTGTCAGGATTCTTCTACTCTTTAGCCCAGAACCTTCTGCCTTAGCCTCCCATGTGCTTGATTTTAAAGTTGTACACCACCACACCTGACAGCTGAATACACTTCCAGACCTCTTCTCCTTTTAAAGCAAGTCATTTCAAAGTCATTATGGGTTAGGCTGATGCCCATAGGTGGTCACCTTGCAGACATTAGCCTTATGATTGAATATGCAAGTTGACTTGTTGCACCTAAGATGGTACTGATTTACTAAAGCTTGGCTTCTCCAGCCCTGGCCTTGAACACTGCCTTCTTCTAGGTATTTGTTTTGCTTTCTGACAGCTAGAACTGTTTATGGGAGATTCTAAGCTTCCAGGGTGAAAGGCTAGCAGTGTGTCCGCACTTAGAATCAGGGTTGTTTTCAGATCCATCTCCTCAGGCCTATAAATGAAAGTAACTATATAGGAAGCAAGAGATTTTGAATTCTTGGGATGTTTAATAGTAAAAGAACATTTGCAGTTAATAAAAGTTAAGGAAAGAGAAGAATATAAAGGAAATACACATATAACATTTACTTTTTTCTAAACGCCTATATTGAGAGTACTTTTTCACATAAGTGAATATATAGAGATCTTGTAAACAATGGGTTGATATCACTAACATACAGAGTGTTTTTTTTTTAAATTTATTTGAGAGCGACAGACAAAGAGTAAGAGGGAGAGAGAGAATGGGCACACCAGGTCCTCCAGCCACTGCAGATGACCTCCAGACACATGTGCTCCCTTGTACATCTGGCTAATGTGGGTCCTGGGGAATTGAGCCTCGAACCAGGGTCCTTAGGCTTCACAGGCAAGTGCTTAACCGCTAAGCTATCTCTCCAGTCCAACATATAGAGTTTTTTTGGGGTGGGTTAATTTTTTAATTTTTAATTTTTGTTTTTTTTTTTTAAATTTTTATTAGCATTTTCCATGATTATAAAAAAATTCCCATGGTAATTCCCCCCCCCCCACTTTCCCCTTTGAAATTCCATTCTCCATCATATTTCCTCCCCATCACAATCATTGTACTTACATATATACAATATCAACTTATTAAGTACCCTCCTCCCTTCCTTTCTCTTCCCTTTATGTCTCCTTTTTAACTTACTGGCCTCTGCTACTAAGTCAGAGTTTTTTTTTAAAAGAAGACTTAAAAAAGATCAACAAAAGGAACACCATAGCCGTTTGATTAGAGAAGAAGCTTATATGTACATATGCAATTGAGTGTCATGAAGCTATTGAAAAGAAAAGGTAGACTCAGACGTTGGTGGTACTCACCTAAAATCATGGCACTTGGGAGTATGAGGCAGGAAAATTGCAAGTTCAAGGCCAGTCTTGGATATACAGTGAGTTCTAGGGCAGCTTGGGCTATGTAGTCAGACTGTTTCAAAACACAAACAAAACATTAACCAAAAGGAAATACGGCATGTTTACATATTGTAACACTGCACATATATACTACTAATGTATATAGACGTAAAAGAAAGTAACTAGGAAGGTAGGCGTGGCTGGGCACACCTTTAACCCCAGCACTCTGGAGGTAGAGGTAAGAGGGTCACTGTGAGTTTGAGGCCTGCCTGGGACTACAGAGTGAGCTTCAGATCAGCCTGGGCAAGAGTGAGACCCTTCCTTGGGTAAACCAAACCAAACAAAAAATACAATACAACAAAATCTGTATTGTCCAATATGGTAGTTACAAGCCACATGTGACCATTGAGTATTCAATTGTGGCTGAAGTGATTGCAAGTTGAATTTTTAAATATTTTATTTATTTATTTATTTGAGAGAGAGAGGTACATAGAGAGAATGGATGCACCAGTGCCTCCAGCCACTCCAGACAAACTCCAGACACATGTGCCACCTTGTGTATCTGGCTTATGTGGGTACTGGAGTATGGAACCTGCGTCGTTAGGCTTCGCAGGCAAGCACCTTAACTGCTAAGCTATCTTTCCAGCCCTAAATTTTTAATTTTATTTAACATTAGTTTAAATGTAAAAACTAAAGAAATTTATAATTTTTAAAGATTTTTGAAATATTTTATAGTGATTGGGGTAAGTAAAGTACTAAAATTGGTTTTACCTTTTTATTTTACTTTTATATGTGGTTGCTTAGAAACATTAAAATTATATGTGAAGCTCACTTTTTTTTTTTTTTTTTTAATATCTGAGAGCGACAGACACAGAGAGAAAGACAGATAGAGGGAGAGAGAGAGAATGGGCGCGCCAGGGCTTCCAGCCTCTGCAAACGAACTCCAGACGCATGCGCCCCCTTGTGCATCTGGCTAACGTGGGACCTGGGGAACCAAGCCTCGAACCGGGGTCCTTAGGCTTCACAGGCAAGCGTTTAACCGCTAAGTCATCTCTCCAGCCCTGAAGCTCACTTTTGTTGCACAGCACTATTCTCAAAGGAGAGATGATAAATTATGATAGTATTCCTCTGGGGGAGTGAGATGCAGAGGATTTGGAGGGAGAAACCATTAATCTTTTGTTTGTATGCTAGGTATTTAAAATGTTTATAATGAGTATAATATATATTCTCATCTAGATAAATTTTCAAACTATTGGAAGAGAAAAAAAAAGGACTGAGGACATGAAAATTTTAAAGAGTAGCAAAATAGGGACCAAGACAAATGAGTAACTAATGTAACTTATGTGCCAGAGAGATGACTTACCATTAAAGGCACTTGTTTGCAAAGCCTGATTGCTCAGGTTTGATACCCTAGTACTCAAGTAAAGCCAGATGTACAAAGTGGTGCATACATCTGGAATTCACTTGAGGGCTAAGAGCCCCTGGTGTGCCCATTCCCACTCTTTCTGTGCTTCAAATAAATAAATAAAAAGGGTTGATATTTTACAATATATTTTTCTCTTTTTAAATCTTTATTTTTATTTATTTATTTTTTGAGAGGGACAGACAGAGAGAAAGAGGGAGAGAGAGAGAGAGAGAGAGAGAGAGAGAGAGAGAGAGAGAGAGAGATATTGAGAATGGGTGCACCAGGGCTTCCAGCCACTGCAAATGAATTCCAGATGCATGCGCCACCTTGTGCATCTGGCTTACGTGGGTGCTGGGGAATCGAGCCTCAAACATAGGTCCTTAGACCACAGGAAAGCACTTAACTGCTAAGCCATTTCTCCAGCCCTACAGTAGTTTTCCATCTATGAATAATTTTAGAAAGGACAGTTACTGATTCTACTTTATCTTATTTTTAAAAAATATTATATTTATTGGCAAGCAGAGAAATACAAAGAGAGAGAGAGAGAAAATGAGAGAGAGAGAGAGAGTGTGTGTGTGTATGGGCACACCAGGGCCTCTAGCCACTGCAAATGAATTCCAGGTGCATGTACCTTTGTGCATCTAGCTTTACATGGGGACTGGGAATTGAACACAGGTCGCTAGGTTTTTCAGGCAAGCACCTTTACCACTGAGCCATTTCCCCAGACTGTCATTTCTGTTTTAAAAAGTAAATCCTATGTGACTTGGAACACCTTAAATAATTGTCATTCTTTTCCCTTAGGCCTTTTTTTTTTTTTTTTTTGAGGTAGGGGGACATTTCTGAGCTTCTAGTGATTGATGTTGAATATGAGCTTTTTTTAGTTTTAGCAGTTCCTTTAACTTCTCTGATGTATGGAGTTTAGTGGATCACAGAGTCCTTGTGGAATAGCAAAGGAACTCTGTTTCTTTCTTTTTCTTTATTTTTGAAGAAGGGTCTCACTCTAGCCTAGGCTGACTTGTATCCTGGACTACCTCTGTAATCTCAGGCTGGCCTCAAACTCATGGCAAACCTTCTATCTCTGCCTCCCCAGTGCTGGGATTAAAGGTGTGAGCACCCGTGCCTGGCTCTGTTTCCCACTTTAAGAACTTGGAAGAATGTATATTTTCTTTCTTCATAACAGTACTTATATCTTTTCCTAAAAATGTTCTGTTTCCTTTAAGGAGTAATCAATATTTCAAATGACAAAGAGTAGTGAATTTTCTTCCTGCAATATCAGCCTATCATTTGTGTCACTGTCACTTTCCTGCCTTTGCACCAGGTTATGGAGACAGATCGGATGATTTATCTGGTGACGGAATATGCTAGTGGAGGGGAAATATTTGGTAAGTACATTTACTGCATTCTTTAAGGAGCAACTGGATTATGCTATAGCAAACCTAAGATAGCTATTCTGTGCCTTTGTTACTTGAACAGCTGTCCATCAGTATAATGTCATTTTCTGTCAACAAAGGCATTTAATTGTTTTGATTCATCTAGTTAGATCCCTCTGACATATTGGTTTCCTTAGTAAAAGTGTTTTGTTTGTTTCAGTTAGGTGTTAATAGTAAGATTAAAATCCTCCCAGACATTCCTTCTGATCATATGACTGAGGGTCGGTCCTGTTGTCAGGTTGTTACTGAGGTTGCCAGGTGAGACAGAACTCCCGTAAGTATTCAGGCCTCTGGGGTGAGAAAGCACCCCTTAGAGCAAACATTTCTACCTTAGACTTTGTCTCTGGGTTTCTGTGGATGTTCTGCAGCTGTGGAGGCTTTGCTTTCGGAGGCTATCTCTTCTTACACATGGCCTTAGCATAGTATCAGAAATATCAGGAAATTTTGTTATGGGCAAATCTGACTTTGAAGTAAGAATTGGGAAAAGAGTTCTCTTTGGTAACAGTGATTATTGGAGTGAAATAGAGGCAAAGGGAAAACTTTCAAATTTAAATACATTTATCTTTTTTTTTTTTTTTTTTGGTTTTTCAAGGTAGGGTCTCACTCTGGCCCAGGCTGACCTGGAATTAACTCTGTCATCTCAGGGTGGCCTTGAACTCACGGCAATCCTCCTACCTCTGCCTCCTGAGTGCTGGGATTAAAGGCGTGCGCCATCACGCCCGGCTTAAATTCATTTATCTTTTGAACACTTTTGTTAAGTAACTGTAGAAAAATCACTTATTTTTATAGGTTTTAGGTTTTATCTTTTTTTTTTCGAGGTAAGTTCTCACTCTAGCTCAGGCTGACCTGGAATTCACTATGTTGTCTCAGGGTGGCCTTGAACTCACAGTGATCCTCCTACCTCTGCCTCCTGAGTGCTGGGATTAAGGGCATGCACCACCACACCTGGATGAAGTTTATCTATTTTTGTATTTGTTTTTAATTTTGTAAGAATGAACACTTACTAATTTAAAATGTATTTAAAAGCATGAGATCACTCTTTTAAAATATTTTATTTTTATTTTTATATTTAATTGAGAGAGAATAGTTGCACTAGGGCTTCCAGATACTACAAATGAACTCCAAATATATGTGCCTTCGTGTGCATCTGGCTTACATGGGACCTGGGGAATTGAACCTGTACCCTTTGGCTTTGTAGGCAAATGCCTTAACTGCTAAGGCATCTCAGCCGTGACATCGCTTTTAAAATAATTTTTTTTCTTTTTTTCAGATTTTTTATTAACAACTTCCGTGATTATAAACAATACCCCATGGTAATGCCCTCCCTTCCCCACCCCACTTTCCCCTTTGAAATTCCATTCTCCATCATATCCCATCCCCTTTCTTTTATTTTGATGTCATGATCTTTTCCTCCTATTATGATGGTCTTGTGTAGGTAGTGTCAGGCACTGTGAGGTCATGGATATCTAGGCCATTTTGTGTCTGGGAGGGAGTACGTTGTAAGGAGTCCTACCCTTCCTTTGGCTCTTACATTCTTTCCGCCACCTCTTCCGCGATAGACCCTGAGCCTTGGAAGGTGTAATAGAGATATTGCAGTACTGAGCTCTCCTGTCACTTCTTTCCAGCACCATGATGCCTTCTGAGTCATCCCAAGGTCACTGCCATCTGAAAAGAGAAGATTCTCTACCAAAAGTGAGAGTAGCATTAATATAAGGGTATGAACATAAAATAGAATTTTTATTAGTAGGACTTTTATGACTATAAGGAATATTAGGTATGTGTGCATGTATGTACACACTGACCTTTCCTCAGAAGCCTAATAATTTTGTGTCTAAATATTGTAGGGTAAGTGCTAGTCCTTTTTAAAGAAGGACCATGTAGCACTTTATTTTATCTGTAAATGGTCTCATATATGTGCTTATTTTATATTAAATGTAATGGAAATCGAATGAAATTTACAGTGAGAATATAGTATTTGAGTAAATACCTTATTTCAAAGAAATTACTGCACTGAAAGGTTTGCAGAATAGCATTAAATGTAAAAAAGATAGAATAGGCTTTTAGTACACATGATAGTTACATGGCAGTCAGATGCTTTGGAGGCACTAGCTTAGCATGAGGACACTGGTTCTACTCTATCCATGAAGAAATGTAGAAGAAGACAAACATGAACACCAGCAGGTTACTTAAATCATGAGAACCTAAACTATAAAAATCTGTATAGGAGTCCAGCAGTATAGCTGTAATACAGATGGCAATGTGATTACTTTTGGAGATCACAGATATCTTTCTGGAGGATGAGGTTATATGTAAGTCCATGGTCTAGAAGAAAATAGAAATATGTCAGAGACTGCTTGGAGAGGGAGAAATAGTATATTGCTGGAAGAGTGTACTGAGGCCTGGCATGCCAGATACAAGTTCTGATGAAACTCCTCGTCTAATTTGCGTCACAGATGTATACAAAAGCACATGGAGAAATTTTATTGTCTGGACGCCTTTTCATAAACTTTATTCTAAACAAACAAACAAACAAACAAACAATAATCTCTGGAATCCTTAAGATACCTGCTAACTAGTTCATAAGACACTTCCTCTTTTGAGAAGCAAAAGTGATCGTTGTTCTTGTTGTTTTGAGGTAGGATCTCCCTGTAGCCCTGGCTGACCAGGAATTCACTGTGTAGTCTCAGGGTGGTCTCAAACTCACAGTGATCCTTCTACTTCTGCCTCCTGAGTACTTGGATTAAAGGTGTGTGCCACCATGCCTGGCTAGTAATGGTAATCTTGAAGTAAAAGAGAGCATAGTAATGGTAATCTTGAAGTAAAAGAGAGCATCTGCTTTTTGGAGAAATGATTTGGAAAATCTAGGAAAGATAACAATCATGTGGTCATGGTAGCTTAAAGCATGGACAAACAAAATGTACTTAAATGTAACTGGGGAGATGGTTCAGCAGTTAAAGACATTTGTTTGAAAAGCCCACTGGATCCTGTCAATACCCCAGATCCTATGTAAAGCCAGATGATGTACAAAGTGGCGCTTGTGTCTAGAGTTAGTTTGCAGTGGCAAGAGGCCCTGGTATGCATCTACACATATACACATACACACTCTATCTCTCTACCTCTCGCCCTCTTTTTTTTTGAAGTAGAGTCTCATTTTAGCCCAGGCTGACCTGTAATTCACTATGTAGTCTCAGGGTGGCCTCGAACTCACAGTGATCCTCCTACCTCTGCCTTCCAAGTGCTGGGATTAAAGGTGTGTGCTACCACACCTGGCTTTTTTTTTTTTTTTTGAGGTAGGGTTTCACTCTGGTCCAAGCTGACCTAGAAATCACTATGTAGTCTCAGGGAAGCCTCAAACTCATGGCAGTCCTTGTACCTCTGCCTTCCAAGTGCTGGGACTAAAGGCGTGTGCCACCATGCCTGGCCTTTCACACTTTCCCTCTTGCAAATAAATAAAAATATTTTTTGAAAAAGAGTTGGAGAGATGGTTTAGAGGATAAAGTGCTTGCATACAAAGCCCAATGACCCAGGTTCAACTCCCCAGAACCCACATAAACCAGAAACACAAGGTCACTCATGCACACAAGGTGGCACATGGATCTGGAGTTCATTTGCAGGGCTAAGGCCCTGGTGTGCCAATTCTCTCTCTCGGTCTCTCATAAATTAAAAAGAAAAAAAGAAGAAGCACTTATCCAAGAATATCTATGAAAGTTCAGTAGGAAACAAGATAGTCTCTGGCATTTCAACCAGTCCTACTCCTGCCCTCCCACTGTAGGTTCAACAAGGTTGACCTAGATTGTAGGCCAGACTTAGGTGGTCAGATTTCTTCTCTGCCAGCATAGATGGTTGCCTTCCTGGGAGAGCAGGATGTTGACACTGTTCCCCATTCATTGTTCAGGCTCTGTCCTGGACAGTGCAGTTGAGGTATGGTTCCCAGGCCAGGGGAGAACCTTGAGCCATGCTCACCTTTCCCTCAATGAAGAGTTCTCAGGTCTCAAAGGAGGAATTTTACTCATTTGACCATTGTCCCCAACCCCAGTTCCAGGAACAAATCATAAAACACATGGCTTCTAATTTCTTCCCGTAGGATCTCATTTCATTTGCAACTGGCAGTGAAGAAGTTAAGGCTTCATAGAGCTCTCAGGAGCAGTGAGGTTGTGGTGAAGGCCTGTGAGCGGAGTCAAGGCCCTGCTCAACTCAGCCTGCTAATTCGCAAGAGAGACACAGGGAATATGACATCTGGAAAAAGCTTTCCTGGAGTCAGAACAAAAATAAAGCACTGATCTCAGAAACTATTCCTTCAAGGGAGCCAGAATTTGATTGTATTGTTTATAGACAATCCATGCCCCAGAGCATTGTTTAAACCAATCATGCAATCAGCCAGCAACTAGTGTGGTTCAACAGCTGGGTTTGGTTAGGAAAAGAGAAAAAGAGAACTCTACCAAAACCTAGGTGATCCCAGAGTTAAATGGGTGTTCCAAAACTACTACTCTTTATTTAATTATTTATTTTATCTTTTGGTTTTTTGAGGTAGGGTTTCACTCTAGTCTAGACTGACCTGGAATTCACTATGTAGTCCCAGGGTGACCTTGAGTTCACGGTGATCCTCCTACCTCTGCCTCCTGAGTGCTGGGATTAAAGGTGTATGCTACCATGCCTGGCACCAAAACTTCTTTTGACAGAGGAGAAGTATGTGAATATGAAGAGTATGAAGGAGTAACCTCCAATAAGAATTAATAAGCAGGTAACAATAATAAGTTCCCATGGGTGTTATGTTATCTTAAAAAGTGAAGTTTCAAATTAAAAAAAAGTGGTTTCCAAGCCAGGTGTGGTGGCGCACGCCTTTGATCCCAGCACTCAGAGGTAGGAGGATCACCATGATTTTGAGGCCTCCCTGAGACTACATGGTGAATTCCAGGTCAGCCTGGGTTAGAGTAAGACCCTACCTCAAAAAACCAAATAAAAAAATAAAGTGAAGTTTCCAACAACCACACACACAAAAAATATTAGTCATACAAAGCAATAGGAAAGAAGACTGAAAAAATTTCTTAGTGAAAACAAATACCAGATTTATCAAGGAAAAAATGGACTCTTTAAACAGACATTATAAAGTTGTAGTAATGAATGACATTGTGATTTAATGTTGCTTCAAATAGAAAATACCAAAAAGGAAAAATCATAAAAAATAAAAAGCAATAAAATTATAGATCTGAGGGCTGGAGAGATGTCTTAGTGGTTAAGGCACTTCCCTGCAAAGCCCAAGGACCAAAGTCTGATTTCACAGTACCCACATAAGCCAGATGCACAAGGTGGTGCATGTGTCTGGAGTTCATTTGCAATGGCTGGAGGGCCTGGGATGTCCATTCTCTCTGTCTCTGTCTCTCTAGTAAATAAAAGTAAAATAAAAAAAATTATAGATCTGAGAAGTAAATTTAAAACACAGTTCAGGCTGGGTGTGGTGGTACACGCCTTTAATCCCAGCACTTGGGAGGCAGACATAGGAGGATTGCCAAGAGTTCAAGGCCACCCTGAGACTACATAGTGAATTCCAGGTCAACCTAGGCTGGAGCAAGACCTTACCTCGAAAAACAAAAAACAGAACAAAAATAAAACAGAGACAAAAACAACCCAGTTCATAGCTGGGCATGGTGGTGCACGCTTTTAATCCCAGCACTTGGGTGGCAGAGGTAGGAGGATCACCATGAGTTGGAGGCCACCCTGAGACTACATAGTAAATTTCATGTCAGCCTGTACTGGAATGAAACCCTACTTCAAAAAAACAAAACAAAACCCAGTTCATTAGAGAAGCCCAACTATAGGTTTGAACTGTCAAAAAGCAAATGCAAATTTGAAGATAGATCAATAGAGATTTTGCAGACTGAAGAGTGAATGTCAAAAGAATGAAGAACTTCAGGTGTGATGGCGGACACCTTTAATCCCAGCACTTGGGAGGCAGAGGTAGGAGGATCGCCTTGAGTTCAAAGCCACCCAGAGACTACATAGTGAATTCCAGGTCAGCCTGGGCTAGAGTGAAACCCTACTTCAAAAAAAAAAAAAAAAAAAAGGAAAAAACAAAGAAACAAACAAACAAAAAAAGAATGAAGAACTAAAACAGCCTCAGTAGGATTCCATATGAACAACAGTCATATGAGAAGGGAGAGAGAGATATGTGAGGAAATATGGATGTAAATATAGGCATTTTATTAGAAAATAATAACCTATGTATTCAGAAACCTGAGGAATTCCCTTCTTGGAGTAAACGCAGAGATTCACAAATAGACATATCAAGGTGAGAATAATGAAAGGCAAAAGAAGAGTCCTTATCTTAAGCAAGATGTAAGGAGGGTACAAACATCCCAAGGTTGTCCTCAGACCTCTACATGTGTGCTGTAGCACAGTATGCCCTACGCCCTACACATGCTAGTGTGTACACACACACACATCACACACACACACAAGTTAAAATAAAATAAGACCAAGTGTGGTGGCACAAACCTTTAAGCCAGCACTTGGAAGCTTGAGGTAGTAGAATCATGGTAATTTGAGGCCAGTCTGAGCTAAAGAGTGAGATCCTTGTTCATCAAGAACCAGAACAAAGGAAGGAAAAGGGGGGACAGGGAAGGAAGGAAAGAAGGAAAAGCAGCTGACTTCTCAGTTGAAGTAATAGAGCTGAAAGGGCAAGTGGGGTAATGTATTCAAAATGCTCAAAGAAAATCTTAGCCTAATACTGAGGCTGGAGAAATGGCTCAGCAGTTAAAGTGCTGGTCTGAAAAGTCTTAACAACCTGGGTTCGATTCCCTAGTACTCACATAAAACCAGATGCACACAGTGGCACATACATCTGGAGTTAGCTTGCAATGGCTAGAGACCCTGGCAGTCCCATTCTCTTTCTCGTCTTCTTATTTCTCTGCTTCCAAATAAATAAATTAAAAAAATTAACCCATTCTCTTTCTCTTTCCTTGCAAATACATCAATAAAATATAAGGGGGGGGGATGGAGAGATGGCTCAGTGGTTAAGACTCTTGCCTGCAATGCCTAACAACCCAGGTTCAGTTCCCCAGTACCCACACAAAGCCAGATGCACAAAATGGTGCATTGCAGTTGGAGTTCATTTGCAGTGGCTAGAGGCCCTGGCAATCCATATCCCCCCCCCCTCTCTCTCACACACACACACACTTTCTTCCCCTCCTTGCAGATAAATAAGTAAAATATAAAAAAAAATACAAAAATACTTTCCTAGGTAACCAAAAACAGAGAAATTTTGCTGACATATACCTTATCATTACCAGGAATATTAAAGGAAGTTCTTTATGCCAATAAGGATCCCCAGCTGGTGACTTGAATCTTTCCACCAGCAGAGGTAATTTTATAGTTATAAAAGAAGAGATACACATTTTCTCCTCTTAAAAACCTGTTGGCCAGGCGTGATGGCCCATTCCTTTAATCCCAGCACTTTGGAGGCAGAGGTAGGAGAGAATCACCATGAGTTCCAGGCCACCCTGAGACTACATAATGAATTCCAGATCAGTCTGGGCTAGAGTGACACCCTACCTCAAAATCCAAAACAAAAAGCTGTCATAGCCAGCTTTAACCCCAGAACTCAGGAGGGGGAGAGGTAGGAGGATTGTTGGAAGTTTTGAGGCTGGTCTGGGACTACAGAATGAGTGGTCAGACTGGGTCTAGAATGAAACCCTATCTCAAAGGGATAAAAAAAAATTAAAAGTTATATGAAATGACAGTGTTCATAGTACATTGTTAAATCTCCATCTCTTTCTCTTTCTGAAGCACACTTTGTTTATCAAGTAGGGTCTCGCTTTAGCTCAAGCTGACCTGGAATTCACTATGTAATCTTAGGCTGGCCTTGAACTCACAGTGATCCTCCTACCTCTGCCTCCTAAGTACTAGGATTAAAGACATGTACCACCACAGCTGGCTTAAATCTTTAATATATTTATAACACACATACACATAAAACTCAATGGAGGTATATAGGGAGGAAAACTTGTTGGCCTAAAGACTCACTCCAGATGGTTAAGTAATAGTTATTGCAATGTAATGTTTGCAGTGCAGTGCTTGTGATAGTAATAGAATAGCACTACATGTAGAGGAAGGGGATATAACTGTAAAGGAGTAACATTTTAAAAAATATTTTATTTATCTATTTGAGAGGGAGGAGAGAGAGAGAGTGGGAAAGTGAGGGGGGAGAGAATGGGTGCACAAGAACCTCTAGCCACTGCAGCTGAACTGCAGATGCACATGCCACCTTGTGCATCTGTCTTACATGGGTACTTGAGAATTGAACCTGGCCTTAGGCTTCATAGGCAAGTGCTTTAACCACTAAACCATCTTTCCAGTTCTCAAGGAATAACATTTCTGTGTGCTATGTCACTGTAAGTCTAGCTTCTATAAATTATAAGCCTGTTTGGAGGGTAGCATTTTTTTTAATTTATGCAAGAGCAAGAGTGAGAAAGAGAGAGAGAGAGAGAGAGAGAGAGAGAGAGAGAGAGAGAGAGAGAGAGGGGGGGGGGGGAAATAGATAGAGAGGATGGGCGTTCAAGGGTCTCCAGCCATTGCAAATGAACTTGAGATGCATGTGCCCCCTTGTGCCGCTGGCTTACGTGGGTCCCGGGGAATCAAACCTGGGTCCTTTGGCTTTGCAGGCAAATGCCTTAACCGCTAAGCCTATCCAGCCCTGGAGGGTAGTATTTTGAGATGTGTAGCTCAGAATAAAATCAATAAAAAGACGGTAGCTTGAGCAGGGAGTAGAGTTGTTAGGAGAGAATTCTCCACAAATAACCTGCATTGCTTAATGTCTTGCACAGGACTGACACCTTTTACTCCAGACTCTTGTCAAGGATGCGTGTAGAGCCTTAGAAGACAGACCATTCTTTCTCCAGAGCGGGGAAAAATAATAGGTCTGTTAGGCACATGCCTATGATCTCACTGTCAGGCAGCTTAGGTAGGAGGAATATGAATTCCAGCCAACATGGGCTATACATAGTGGGAGCTTATATTAAAAAAAAAAAAACAGCTATGAGCTGGAGATATGGCTCAGCAGTTTAGGTGCTTGTTTGCAAGGCCTGACGGCCTGGGTTTGATTCCCTGATACCCATGTAAAGCCAAATGTACAAGGTGGCATGTGCATCTGGAGCTTGTTTGCATTGGCAGGAGGCCCTGGTATGCCCATACTCAATCTCTTTCTCTCTCGCAAATAAATACATACATACAACCAAAACAAACAAGCAGACTGTGTATTTGTTCATTACCCACTGTAAATGACTTGACTTGCTAAGCTCCCTGTTCCTCTCCTATAATGAGCACAGCTGTGCACAAATTTCACCTCTCACTTTTTGTTGCCCAATGGGAGTTAGGGCTTGCAGAACTGAAGCAATTACACTGATGTTCATGTGGCCTGTCACACCCTAAGTAGCAAAAGCCTTTGTCTCTGACTTATGAGTCTTCCTCTCTTCTTCTCCATCCTCACACTTGTCCTTACATGTAAAGTAAAACCCTGTGAAACATTTGTTTTTGTTTTTATTTGCTTAGATAGGACACGTGATTATAGGTTGAAGTTGAAGAAGCAGTGTTGGAAACAATGAGTTGGATAATAGTTGAATGAAAGACAGAACCTGAAAGTTCCATGGGGAATAGGAGGAGGCTTAGGTATGAGCATAGTTGCCAGGAAATGCTTCACAGGTGAAGAGCAGAGGACACCTATAGCTATAAGGAATGTTTTATTTTTAGGTAGAAGAATGTAAGGTCAGGTACTCATGCCTCCTATTTAATTTTGTATTTGGTTAAGATGGTGGTGTAGGAACCAGGCCAAAGCAGCCTAGGGGAGAAAAAACAACAAAAAAACAACAAAACAACAACAACAACAAAAAAAAAAAAACAGCAAAATACACACACTTCTACTAAAAAGTGAGGTGTATAAGAAATTACCATCTGGGCGTAGTGACACACGCCTTTAATCCCAACACTCGGGAGGCAGAGGTAGGAGGATTGCTGTGAGTTCAAGGCCACCCTGAGACTGCATAATGAATTCCAGGTCAGCCTGGGGCTAAAGTGAGACCCTACCTCAAAAAACCAAAGGAAAAAAAAAAAAAAAGAAATTACCAACTGCAGCAGAGAAGTAGGAGAGATCCAGAACATCTAGAGCCCACATAGGCAGGCAGAAGTGGCTCCAGCAGCACTGGAACCAGGTCCCTGTGGTCCAGCTGTAAGGCTCGGCCTGAGCTGCAGGAAAAGCCAGGTGAGGGGATTGTCTGCTCACACCAGAGCTCCTCGCAAACTCAAGAAATGTGAAGGGAGGACGACAGAGAAGAACAGAGGAGCAACTCGTGAGGAAGAGGCTTGCGAGGACCAGCAGGAAAACATCATCTACCATCCACAGCCTCCCCTCCCCCACCACCAGCATAAGTGCCAACAAATACCAGAGACGAGATCACAGCACCCAGCACCCGGCACAGATGATCAGAGTAGCGACCCAGCCATCCTACCTGAGCCCACAGCACAACAAAGAGGGACCCAGGTGGGTGTGCAGCAACTGTCAACCAAGGTTACTTTATCCTGCAGAGCTACCCATTCAAATAGACAGGAAAATAAGGACATTCCACAACAAAAGCAGGCTAAAGGAATATTTGAAGACAAAACCAGCTCTACAGAAAATACTTGAAAGGATCCTCCATGCTGAAGAGAAAGAAAAACACACATAATAAGGAACCTGGAAAAAACAAACCATATTCAAATACTAGTTAATACAAGACAGCAAAGGTAAAACCGGAGGAACCACAGGACAAGAAAAATGGCAAAAATAAATACACATCTTTCAATAATGACTCTTAATATCAATGACCTCAATGCCCCAACCAGAAGACATAGGTTTGCAGACTGGGTTAAACAGCAGGATCCTTCAATTTGTTGCCTCTAAGAAACTCACCTTTCTACAAATAATGGACAGTATTTTAGGGTGAAAGGTTCTACAAGGGTGTCCACTGTCCCCACTTTTATTTAATATAGTACTGGAAGTCTTAGCCATTGCGATAAAGCAAGAGACACACATAAAAGGGGTACAAATTGGAAAGAAAGAGATCAAGTTATAGTTTTTTTGCAGATGACATGATTCTATACATAAAAGAGTCTACCAGCAAACTGTTAGAGCTGATAAACACCTATAGCCATGTAGCAGGATACAAAATAAACACTCAGGTATCAGTGACCTTCCTATGTGCTAACAACAAACACACAGACGATGAAATCAGGGAAGCACTGCCATTCACAATTGCATCAAAGGAAATAAAGTACTTTGGAATAAACCTAACCAAGGAAATGAAGGATCTCTACCTGGAAAACTTAACACTCAAGCGAAAAATTGCAAAGACACTAGGAAATGGAAAGACATTTCTTGTTCTTGGATCAGAAGAATCAATATTGTGAAAATGGCAATCTTACCAAAAGCAATCTACACATTTAATGCAATCCCCATCAAAATTCCAATGGCATTCTTCACACAAATAGAAAGAATAATCCAAAAATTCACTTGGAAGCACAAAAAAATCTCGAATATCTAAAAATTTTGTTCAACAAACATAAGGCTGGTGGTATCACCATACTATACTACAGAGCCATAGTAACAAAAATTTCATGGTACTGCTACAAAAGCAGATAATGTAGATCAATGGAATAGTATAGAGGACCCAGATGTAAGTCTGGGTAGCTGTAGACACCTGATCTTTGACAAAATTGCCAAAAATACTCACTGGAAAATAAAAACAGCCTCTTCAGCAAATGGTGCTTGGAAAATTGGATATATATCTTTAGAAGGATATATACATCCTTCTCTTTCTCCATGCATAAGAATTAAGGCCAAGTGGATCAAAGACCTTAATATCAGACCTGAAACTCTGAAACTGCTAGGGGAAAAAGTAGGGGAAACCCCTCAACATATTGGTCTTGGCAAGGACTTTCTGAATATAGCCCCAGTTGCTCAGGCAATAAAACCACAGATTAATCACTGGAACCTAATGAAAATACAAAACTTTTGTATGGCAAAAAGGCATGGTGAATAGAGCCAAGAGCCAACCTGCAGAATGGGAGAAAATCTTTGCCAGCTATACATCTGATAGAGGATCCATATCTAGGATATACAAAGAACTCAAAAAATTAAATAATAAGAAATCAATCAACCCAATTAAAAAAGAAGAAACATAGGTGGCATATAAACATCTAAAAAAATATTTGACATCCCTAGTCATCAGGGAAATGCAGATTAAAACTATGTTGAGATTCCATTTCACTCCTGTCAGATTGGCTACTGTCATGAAAACAAATGAACATAATTGCTGGCAAGGATGCAGCAAAAGAGAAACCCTTCTACACTGTTGGTGGGAATGCAATCTGGTCCAGCCATTGTGGAAATCAGTGTGGAGGTTCCTGAGACAGCTAAAAATAGATCTACCATATGACCCAGCTATATCACCCCTAGGCATATATCCTAAGGACTCGGCTCACTACCTTAGAGATACTTGCTCAACCATGTTTATTGCTGCTCTATTCACAATAGCTAGGAAATGGAACTAGCCTCTACTCAGCAGTAAAGAAAAATGAAGTTATGAAATTTGCAGGACAATGGATGGATCTGAAAAGGATTATACTAAGTGAGGTAACCCAGGCCCAGAAAGCCAAACATTGCATGCTCTCTCTCATATGTGAATCCTAGCTACAAATGACTGGACTTCTGTGTGAGTAGGAAGAAAATTCAGTAGCATAGGCTGGTAAGCTAGAAAGGAGATGTAAGCTAGAAAGATTTGGGGGGAGGGTACCTAATAGGGTAGTATTGTATATATGTAAGTAGAAGAACAGATGAATGGGGGTGAAAATGTCTAAGTGAGGTCAGGGGAAGAGATTGAGTAAGGAAAGGTGGAGGGAGGGCTAATCAAAATCTAAGAGGAAAAAAATCTAAGATGATATAAATAAGTCATATGGAAACCTACATTTTTGGACAATGGAACACACAGGAGCCATAGATTGTTACTAGAAAATTTTCAATGTCAGGATTAGGCTAACTTCCAGTGAGTTGTTGGCCAGGGAGGTCCCTGATGCCCCCAAAATATTACAGGCCATTGCTGAGGCCCTTGGTTTCCCAACAGGAATAGATGATAAGACCCTATTGCTGAAGACTCCACATGCTTGGGCTGCAAGGTCACTGAGAAACCATGCTGGAGCTGAGTTGAAAATCTCTTCCATGTAGACCAGTTGACAGAAAGCTGGAAAAAGCCACACTGCATGCAGTTCAATGGGAGAGAGAAATCACCAGTGAAGATACTCAACAGCGGACACTGCAAGTCTTGTATTTTGCCAGCCAGGCCAAATGAGCCCAACGGGTGCAATAGTGTAGCACGTCTGTCATGGCGGAAACCACATGCGCTCTAATTGGACTGGAAGCCTGCATCATGGGAGGGAATATATCCCTGACAATTAAAACCTACAACAGGGGTAGTCATGAGCCCTAGGGGTATTATGTCTGCTGCTGTCTGGCTAAAAGTATATACTGTGCTCACCAAACCGCCCAGTAAGCACTTCTCTTAATGTTCATACCCATATATTAATGCTACTCTCACTTTTGGTAAAGAACCTTCTCTTTTTAGATGGCAGTGGCCTTGGGATGACTCAGCAGGCATCACGGTGCTGAGAAGTGACAGAAGAGTGCTCAGCACTGAAACATCTCTATCACACCTTCCAAGCCTCAGGGTCTATTGCATAAGAGGTGGTGGAAAGAATGTAAGAGCCAAAGGAAGGTAGGACTCCTTAAAACGTGCTCCTCCAGACACAAATGGCCTGGATATCCATTACCTAGCAGTGCCTGACAGTACCGACACAAGACCATCATAAGAGGAGGAAAAGATCATGATATCAAAATAAAAAAGAATGATTGAGAGGGGCAGTGGGTATGATGGAGAATGGAGTTTCAAAGGGGAAAGTGGGGGAAGGGAGGGTATTACCATGGGATATTATTTACAATTATGAAAGTTGTCAATAAATAAACAAATAAATAAAAGTGCTGTGGTCTTCTTGTCCACCAGCCCTACTTAACTTTCCTGACCTGTTTCAAACCAACCCCTTGAAGCTGTGCTCTCATATGGTCAATTTCCCTCCTCTTTTCTTTCCTTTCCCCCCTCCCTTCTCCTCCCCTTTCCCTTTCCCCTTTCCTTCCTTTCTTCCCGTCTTCTTCTTTCCCCTTCTCTTTCCTCCTCTTCTCTCCTCTTCCCTTCATCTTCTCCTCCCTTTCCTTCCCACCCCTTCCCTTTCCTTCCTCCTTCCCACCAAAACTAATCAATATCTCTTCATTCACTTACCCACTCATTCGTACATTCATTGTTTACTCTCTGTCTTACTGAAATAAATACATGTATCTTTGCCAGTCATGGTGGCACACACCTTTAATCCCAGCACCTGAGAGGCAGAAGTACAAGGATTGCTGTGAATTGGAGGCCAGCCTCAGACCACATAATGCACTCATGTCACCCTGGGGTAGAGAGAATCCCTACCTTGAAAAACCAAAAATAAATAAATAAAAATTATGTGTGTGTGTTTCTTTATCGTTTATACTTTTTGTTTTTCTCTCTGTTTAGAAATTTAAAAAATTAAATTTTATTTATTTATTTATTTGCAAGCAGAAAAGAGAAAGAAACAGAGAATGGTCTCTTAAAGGTGCTGGAAGTAAACTGTAGACACATGCACCACTTTGTATATCTGGCTTTACATGGGTACTGGGGAATTGGACCCAGGTGGTTAGGCTTTGTAGGCAAAGGCCTTAACTGCTAAGCCATCTCTCCAGCCAGTTTTTTTTTTTTAATTGTTTGTTTTTGTTTTTGTTTTTGTTTTTTCAGGTAGGGTCTTGTAGCTGAGGCTGACCTGGAATTCACTATGTAGGGTCAGGATGGCCAGGAACAAATGGCAGTCCTCCAAAGAGGTTCAAACCTGGGTCAATAGATTTTACAGGCAAGTACTTTAACAACTGAGCCATCTCTCCATCTCAGAAATAAATAAAATTTTAATATATTAATTAATTTATTATTTTAAAATAAATCTTAGTTATTTATTTGCAAGCAGAGAGAAAGAGAAGAGAGACAGACACAGAATGGGCATGCCAAGGCCTCTACTTACTGTAAACAAACTCCAGATGCATGTGCCCCATGTATACTTGGCTAACGTAGATCCTGGGGAATTGAACTTAGGTCCTTTGGCTTCACAGGCAAATGCCTTAACCACTAAGCCATCTCTCGAGCCCCACTTATATAATTTTGTCATTGTGAGAATGTTACCTAGTCTATGGCCATACCACCCTGCACACATGCAAACTTGTCTGATCTCAGAAGCTGAGCAGGGATGGGTCTGATTAGTACTTAGATGGGAGAATGTTACCTAAATGAAATAATATATTCAATGATCTTTGCAGAGGGCAGGTTTTCATTCACCATATGTCCATAAGACATGTGCAGCTTTTTGTGATTAAGGTGATTAAGGTGCTTGCCTGCAAAGCCTAAGGACCCAGGCTCAATTCCCCAGTACCCACATAAGCTGGACACACAAGGTGGCACATGTGTCTTGAGTTTGTTTGCAGTGGCTAGAGGTGCTAGTGTACCCATTCTATCTGTCTCTTTCTCTCTAATAAATAAATATATTTTTTAAATTATGTAGGTAAAAAATAGATAAGTGGTGTCTAGGAGTTTGAGATGGTTGGGAAGAGGGGTGCAAGTATGACCATAAAAGGGAGATCTTTGTGGTAATGAGATGTTTCTGCATCATTTTTGGATCAGGAGAAGAGACTAAGCTTATTTATACTTGTATAATTACAAGGCATATTCAGCAAGAAGTAATTCCTCAGTAAGAAGAAGTAACTCCAGGGGCTGGAGAGATGGCTTAGTGGTTAAGGCACTTTCCTGCAAAGCCAAAGGACCCAGGTTTAATTCCCTAGGACTCACATAAGTCAGATGCACAAAGGGGCACACACATTTGGAGTTCATTTGCAGTGGCTGGAGGCCTTGGTGTACCCATTCTCTCTGTCTTTCTCTCTCTCTCTCTCTCTCAAATAAATAGATAAAAAATAAAATATTAGAAAAAGAAGTAACTCCAAATAGTTCTGCATCTTGGTTGCCATTGGAATTCCACATGAGTAATAGAATGGCATACAAATATATATATGTATACACAAATAACGTTGTGTCCATGTCAACTTCTGAGTTTTGATACTGTTTAGATGACTATTTAAGATTTAACTGTTTGAAGCCGGGCGTGGTGGTGCATGCCTTTAATCCCAGCACTTGGGAGGCTGAGGTAGGAGGATCGCTGTGAGTTCGAGGCCACCCTGAGACTCCATAGTGAATTCCAGGTCAGCCTGGGCTAGAGTAAGACCTTACCTCGAAAAACCAAAAAAAAAAAAAAAAAAAAAAAAAAAAAAAAAAAAAAAGTTAACCGTTGGGGAAACAGTGGAGGTGCAGTGGACCTGTCTCTACTATTGCAGTCGTAGCTTCTTGTGAATCTACAGGGAGAACAGCTGCAGTGGGCTCAGGGCAGGAGTAATATCAGGGCAGGGGTCCACTGTAATCCAGGACATAGATATGTCAGGTTAGCTAGTTTGGTGATGCTGTAGGTATGGGGACGGGAGTGAGGAAGAGCTTAATTCTGGATATGTTTTGAAGGTGAAGTTAGTAGAATGTGTTGATGGAGTGAATGTTGGGTATAGAAGAAAGAAAAGAATGAATGATGACACCAGTTTTGTCACAGACAACTGGAAGAATGAGGACAGATGCAACAGCAAGTTAAGAGCCTTGTACAAGACAGTTCGGTTTTTAGCCAGGAAACAGCAACAAACCCACTTCCTCTAGGCAGAAGCAGCCCTGGCCCTTAAGTGAGAGGACAACAGGAGTAAAGTGAATGTACTGTTAGGAAGCAAATGTGAGTGCACTCTTGTTAACCCGCTCCCAGGCAGCTGAGTTATTTTGGCCCCGCCTTGGCTCTTTTGGAAAGAAACATTTGTTTGATAAACAGGAAGTCGTTTCCATGGGTATAGAAAGAAGAAATGATAGAACTGAGTGTCAAAGTAAAGGGCTGCTAGCTGTGGTTAGCTTGGGATGGGCAGAACTTTTTCAGGTAGCCACATAAGACTAGCACACACACTGCCTTTCCTCTACACTAGGCTTGGTTCTCTGTTCATCCTGAGAAATGCAAAGTTGCTGCCCATTGCTTGACCTACTGTCAGGGTCTGTTCCTTTTCAGCAGTGGTTTGCTTTAGCTTTGAGTCCTAGACTTAGCAGACAAGTGGAGACACTGTCTGCTCAGTGTGGAAAAGTGACTTATTTTAAGAAATGGTAGCTCCTACCACTATCCCATTAGTGGCATACCTCTAAACTCCAGTGGAGCTGCCCTAGGGAAGCAGACTGATTTCTGTGTGTTTTTGCTGTTTGAGCGGTTAGAACCTGAATGTACACAGACCATTTTTTCCCTGCGTAAGACTGGGAGAAAATTACAGCAAATTGTGTAGCAAAGTGTACATGCAGTCCTCTAGTACTTTTGAAAGTGCAGAATTCATTCCCTAGTCTAATCCAGTCAGCCCTCAAAGGGTGTGTAAATCTCCTAGTATTAATAACTTATGAAAAATTTCATGAGGAAGACTAGATAAAGATCAAAGAAGTTTAATGCCAAGTGATTTATGATAAGCATAAAGTGAGAAAGAGAACCCAGATTCTACTTTCTAAATTTTTTATTTATTTGAGACAGAGGGAGAAGAAGAGAGAGAATGGGTGCACCAGGGCCTCTAGCCACTGCTAACAAATTCCAGATGCATGTGCCACCATGTGCATCTGGCTTACATGGGACCTGAAGCATCAAACCAGGGTCCTTAGGCTTTACAGGTAAGCACCTTAAGTTAAACCATCTGTCCAGCTCAAGATTCTATTTTTTCATTTCATTTTTTAATTTTTTGCCAGCCTGAGATGACATAGTGAATTCCAGGCCAGCCTGGGTTAGAGCAAGACTCTACCTTGAAAAACCAAAAAATAGACTAAATTAATTAAAATGATTAATTCCTGTGATTTAGGGAAAAGAGCTTAGGCTGAGTGTTAGAAGCCTGAGCTCTACTCTGTCTCAGAAGTCCCATTGTCCCCTAGCAAGTGAGGGTACCTCAAAGATGAGAATCTTGTCCCCAGGCTCCCTGCCTGACCATTCTCAGCTCAGAGCAAACCGCTCTTCTGGGCAGGTCTCCAGAATAAGGCTGGGTCATGCTGAGCGAGGGCCTCACTCACCGAAGCTGTTGTTGCTGTTCCTGCTGCTGCAGCTCCATCTCCTCCACACAGTGTTGATCCAGATTAAACTACAGTGTCAGTCACATGGGGGAAGAGTGAACAAGGGGAACAAGGTAGACATGGCTCCTAGGCTAGGGGAAAGGGTCAAGGGAATGTGTGTTGGTTTGCTTTTTTTTTAAAAAAATTCAATTATAATTTGATTTAGGGTTGGGGCAGTCTGGGAAGTAGCACTTCCCTCAAGAAATCAAACAGACCTGGATGTGAGTCCTGGCTCCATCACTTACTAGCTGTTTGAATTGGCCAGTACACTTCTATACTTAACCTCTCTGGGCCTCAGTTTCCTCATCTATAAAATGAAGGTAATATCATACCTCCCTCAAAATTATTCTGATAATCAAGTAAAATATTGGATAAAGTTTGAGGCTAATCAAGGAGCGAAGAGACTAGGAGCCAGAGGTAGAAGCTGGCATTACAAAATTATATCAAATTAGAGATAGCAGGGCTATGCTGAAATTACTTTTTGCCCCTCTATGATGATTCATACCACATATACCTAGCGCAAAAAGTTTGGGGACACTAACCACTGCTTTCAGGGACCACAGTCAGGTTGTATCACTATAAGCAGAGAGTCATGATAGACGGATGAACAAAGAGATGGAAGAGTGAATGGACGAACTAACTTGTAAGAAAACAAGGAAGAGCTTTGCTGACTAGGAAGACTGCAAAGGACCCAGATTACAAATCTCAACTCAGAGCCTGGCATGGTGGCACACACCTTTAATCCCAGCACTGTGAGTTTGAGAACAGCCTGAGACTACACAGTGAATTCCAGGTCAGCCTGGGCTAGAACAAGAACCTGCTTCCAAAAGCCAAAAAAAAAAAAAAAAGAAAATAGAACCCTCAGCTCAGAGCTGGGTGTGGAGGCACTTGCCTTTAATCCCAGCACTCAGGAGGCAGGGATAGGAGGACCACTGTGAATTCAAGGCCAGACTAGGGCTACAGAGTGACCCCGCAATAAAAATGTCAGCTCCAGCTGGGAAATTGGCCCAGAAGTTAAAGGTGCTTGCTTGTGTGGCTTAATTCCCAAGTCATCTATATAAGCCAGTTGCAAAAAGTGGCCTAAGGGCTGGAGAGATGGCTCAGCAGCTAAAGGTACTTGCTTGCAAAGCTTGAAGGCTGTGGTTCAAATCCCCAGTACCCACTTAAAGTCAGATGAACAGGGTGGAGCATGCAGTGGCAGGATGTCCTAGAGCCCATTCTCTCTCCCTGTCTCTCTGGTTGCAAATAAATAAATAAATTTTAAAGTGACCCAAGCATCTGGCATTCTTTTGTAGTTGCAAGGCGTGTACATGCACACACACACATACACATAATGCAAATAAAATTAAAACTTGGCAGGATGTGGTGACCCATGCCTTTAATCTCAGAACTCAGAGGATAGGAGGATTGCCAGGAGTTCAAGGCCAGCCTGAGAATACAGAGTGAGACCCTACTTTGGAAAACAACATCAGAAAAAAACAAACAAACAACAACAACAACAAAAAACAGCTCACAGACAGGGAAAATGGGCCCTAGAGACAGGCAAGGACTGGCTTTAGATCATACATTGGATCAGGGGTCTAGAACTCACGCAGAGAAGGGATCCAGGGCCAGTGCTGGAGGAAGAATAGAAGAAAACAATTGAGGTCTAGCTTTTGCTCTAACTTGTATGGCTAGCTTGGGCCCAAGCTGCTCAGCCCATGCAACTGGCCAAACAGCATCTGCCGGCAGCTTGGAAGTACTGCCAGGCCGCGTTCTTGGATTCTAAAACTGAACCCCACACAGCCCACAGCTCCACTCAGATGATGATGACCGTGGGGTTGACCAGCAGGAAGGAGAGAGGAAGATTCTACTTTATTGTTATTGTTATTATTATTATTGACAACTTCTATACTTACAGACAATAAACCATGAAATTTCCCTCTCCTCTCCCACTTCCCCCTTTACAGCTCTACTCTTCCATCATATCCCCTCCCTTTCTCCATTAGTTTTTTTTTATTTTGATGTCATATTCTTTTTCTGCTATTAAGAGGGTCTCGTGAAGGTATTGCGAGGCGGAAAGATTCTACTTTTGATAAGAACTTGAACTGGGAGAAAACTCAGTCACCTCATGCCCATGGTTTAGATGGCTAGAGTGAAATTGCACTAGAGAAAAACTTTAAATTTGCCCCAGGCACAAGCAAACAGTCAGTTGGTGGTAGAAGTCTTAGCTGACTTGGTACAGCATGTCTTCTTGAGATCTGTGTGACTGGGGAGGGTCCTGTGTGTGTAGTTCCATAATGGCTGTAGGCTGATATATTTAGCCAGGACATAGGAAGGCTAGCTCCTAGATTTGCTTGGAAGATGTAGAATGACTCTTCAGAGTTCCTTGCTGCTGGACTTCCGACATGGTTTGAACTATGTTTTACTTTTAATATTGACTGGATATAGGACCTGTTTTGCTTCATTTGCTGTGTAAAAGTGCCCCAGTATTCATTTAAATCCTACATAGATGTCTTAAGACTAGGCTGGGTTACTACTGTAGCTTCTTCACACAGAGATAAATATCACATTCAAAACTGAATTTTTGCTGGTGCCTGCCTATTGAGCACATAGGATATAAAGCAGCCATTTGTCAGCAGGCAGGGACTGAAAACCGCTGCAGCCTGTGGACTTCCTGACAACCCTGCCAGACCTGTAGGTTTATACTGAATGCAAAGTTACAGGAGGGGCAATCCAGTGGGCAAAAGTGAAAGCTGAGGCTAAAGTGTGTGTGAGACCGCCACAAAGAGATCTGTACATGAATAGCCCAAGGCACCAAGCATAGGAGCCACAAGGAAATACTGATGTTCCTAGCTAATAGTTTTCACAAAGTGACTTTTTTTTTTTCCAGCCTGGCATGGTGGCACATGCCTTTAATCCTAGCACCTGGGAGGCAGAGGTAGGAGGATTGTCTTGAGTTCAAGGCCACCCTAAGACTCCATGGTGAATTCCAGGTCAGCCTGAGCTAGAGCAAAATCCTACCTAGAAAACAAACAAACAAAAAAAGTGATTTCCCCCACCCCCATATATAGTCTCAAGGTGTTTTCAAACTCACGGTGGCAATCCTCCTACCTCAGCCTCCTGTGTGTTGAGATTAAAGGTGTGTGCCACCATGCCTGGCCATTGCATGTCTTTATCCATAATTACAGGAATACATTGGGTAACTTGGGGAAAGTTTACAGTTAAGGCTCTGTATAGTTTAAGCATTATAGTTATCACCATATGCTACCACAAAAAATTTTAAATATTTTTATTTATTTGCAAGGAGAGGAGTAGGGAGGGGGAGAGAATTTGGCATGCAAGGGCCTCTAGCCACTGTAAATGAACTTCAGATGCATGGGCCAATTTGTGTATCTGGCCTATGTGGGTATTAGGGAATTAAACCTGGGTCCTAGTCTTTGCAGACAAGTGCCTTAACCACTGAGCCATCTCTCCAGCCCCATACCACAAATTTTTATTTTATTTTATTTATTTGAGAGGGGGGGGGATGCACCAGGGCTTCCAGCTACTGCAAACAAACTCCAGATACACGTGCCACCTTGTGTATCTGGCTTATGTGTACTGGGCAATTGAACTGAGGTCCTTTGGCTTTGCAAGCAAGCGGCTTAACCGCTAAGCCATCTTTCCAACCTGCCATAGACTTTTAAATCAGGACTAGGAAAAGTGACAGCTAGTGTGTAGAATAAGCTCCTTTAAGCATGACTGTCTTGAAGAACTTTATAATCTAATTAATGAAATATTGCATTATTCCCTGTATGGCATCAAGTGGACCTTCAAAAATCATGTTTCAAGCCAGGTGTGGTGGCTCACGTCTTTAATCCTAGCCCTCAAGAGGCAGAGGTAGGAGGATCACTATGAGTTTGAGGCCAGCTTGAAACTACATAGTGAGTTCCAGGTCAGCCTGGGCTAGAGCAAGATCCTACCTTAAAAACAATAACAACAACAAAAAAAAATGGTGCATGCCTTTAATCCCAGCACTTGGGAAGTAGGAGGATTGCTGTGAGTTTGAGGCCACCCTGAGACTACATAGTGGGTTCCAGGTCAGCCTGAGCTAGACCCTATCTTGAAAAACAAAACAAAAAACAAAAACAAAAAACAAAGCAAAGCAAAAATCGTGTTTTAAAACATCCTTAAAAATAAAAGTTTTGAGCCAGGCGTGGTGGTGTACACCTTTAATCCCAGCACTCGGGAGGTAGAGGTAGGAGGATCACCACGAGTTCAAGGCCATCCTGAGAATACATAGTGAATTCCAGGTCAGCCTGAGCTAGAGTGAAATCCTACCCCGAAAAACCAATAAGATAAGTAAAATTGTCATGTATGATAACTCTTTTTTTTTTGCTTTTAAAAAAATATTAAATAATGCTTAACTTTATTTTATTAAAAGTAATACTCCAGAGATTAACTCCATGATATTATTCTTGTTTTTAAGAAGATAGCAGAACATTTATATACTTGACTACTAAAAAAACAGAAGTGTACTATAAAATCAAGTCTAATGTCAACAATAAAAAGACAAAGAAAAAAAAGAAGGAAGTAGGAAAAGGACAAAAGGGGAATATATTTGTATTTATATATAATTTATAAAACTACAAAATAGCAAAAGAGTTACATACTTGTGAATATTTTATAGCTGGGACTACAGACACATGGCAAGGTCAAAATGTCCCTCAGTGTGATGAGTGAATGCACATTCCCAGGCTCGCAGCCCAGCCTTCCTACTGCCAGGGATACCAGAGCCCAGCGTGCAGGAGGGGCACGGCTGCTCCAAGGATCAGGGCAGGCAAAGGACTCCCAGGCCTTCTGAGGCATAACCCAGGACAGAGTTTCTAAGAGAGAAATACATAATAAGGATTAACATGCCTTTGAAACACAGTAATCCTTTGGTGATGCCATCTCCTCTGTAGAAATTCATTTGATATATTTATTCAGATAATGATATGCAACAGTCTTTACAAAACTATAATTGTGAAAATATGAGCTTCAATAACTAACCACCAATAATGTGGAGCGAAGAGCTAGATATAGAAACAGACATGGCCACAGAGGTATTAAAAAGTGGTCACGCTGGGCTAGAGTGATGGCTTAGCAGTTAAGGTGATTGCCTGCAAAACCTAAGGACCCATGCTCCATTCTTCAGAATGCACATAAACCAGATGCACAACGTGGCACATGCTTCTGGAGCTCATTTGCAGTGGCTAGAGTCTCCTGACTCTCCTATTCTCTCTCTCTCATAAATAAATAAAGTTGTTTTTTTAAATTTTTAAAATTTTTATTAGCATTTTCCATGATTATTAAAAAAAATCCCATGGTAATTCCCTCCCTCTCCACCCCCCACACTTTCCCCTTGTATGATAACTCTTAATCATAGTACAAGTTCATTACCAAATACCCTAACCTTTCTTTGGTTATGGCATGCAAAAGTTTATTTCTATTAGCAGATTGAGAGGTGGGGGGTATTGGCAGTATAAATATTTTGTCCAAGGACAATCAATGTGTCATTGTAGAGATAAAACAGAACTAGGCTACATTCCATCAGCTCTTGGCCTCTATAACAATTTTGAGAACTTTCTAATCATTTGGGGAAAATAAGGTACTTAGAAATTTATATTTTTTTAATGAAAGAAAATCACTTATTTTTGAAATCACAAAACTAATCATTCTGTCGCGTTTAAGAAGCTCTTTGATGTGTTTTGGTAATTAGTATTTACTGCCAGACGAATGTCTCTTGGGCATTTTAATTAATGGGTGGCTTGGCCAAATGAGCTTCTGATGGTAAACCTTCACAAGAGTTTATTTTTATGTTTTTCAAGAATAGCAGTTTCTTCAAAGCTCTTTAATTAGACAAAGTTTAGCAAGTAAAACATATTATTAGAATAATTAGGTTCCTCTTTAGAGAAATAGGGTGTCAAAGGAACAGGTACTGTTAGAGAATGAACTCAACATACAATATAGCATTTTGCCTCTGTTGGATGCCCAGTTCTTTAACAGCTTGTGCTAAGTTGCTATCCACAGTCAGGGACTTTGTGTTGTTTAAAGTTCATGTGACAGATCTCACCAGAAGTCTAAACGCACAGAAGTGTGAGCTCATCTGTCACAAACTGCTAACCACCCATGGAAAGCTATTGCCTTTAACTTCCGGTTCAGAGACTTCTCATTCTTTTCTTTTCTTTTCTTTTCTTTTCTTTTCTTTTCTTTTCTTTTCTTTTCTTTTCTTTTCTTTTCTTTTCTTTTCTTTTCTTTTCTTTTCTTCTGTTAAATTGGTAATCTTGGAAATAACAATGATTGTTTTTTTGAGGGAAATACTTCAGGGCTGGAGTTATGGTTTAGCAGTTAAAGCATATGCCTGTGAAACCTAAGGACCAAGGTTCGATTCTTCAGGTCCCACGTAAGCCAGATGCACATGGTGGCACATGCATCTGGAGTTCGTTTGCAATGACAAGAGGCCCTGGTGTGCCCATTCTCTTTCTCTTTCTCCCGCTGTAATAAATAAATAAATAAAAATAAAATCTTAAAAAGTACTTCAAAGATCTTGTGTATAGTAAACAAAAATTATGACAGTTCTTTTCTTAATTTTTGTATATTTTTATTTATTTATTGGAGAGCGACAGAGAGAAAGAGGCAGGTAGAGAGAGAAAATGGGCACGGCCAGGGCCTCCAGCCACTGCAAACGAACTCCAGACGTGTGCACCCCCTTGTGCATCTGGCTAATGTGGGTCCTGGGGAAACGAACCTCGAACCTGGGTCCTTAGGCTTCACATGCAAGTGCTTAACTGCTAAGCCATCTCTCCAGCCCATGGCAGTTCTTTTAAATGTTTTTTTTCCCCCAACCAGGCTGGCCTTGATGTAGAGTACTGCTGCCTCAACCTCCTGAAAGCTTGGATGATAGGCATGTTCTGCCATACTTGGCTTGAAGGGCCTCTCCTAGTAATTTATGTATTTTTATCAATGTTCTTTTTTGTTTTTCCTTTTTGGTGCTATGGATTGAACCCAGGGTTTTGTTCATGCTAAGGTCATGCTCTACCACTGAGCTGTACCTCCACCCCAAGACATGTTCTTAAAGTAACTGTCATATTTACACTCCAGAATTTTATGTTCTTTGTGGTCAAAATACAGTTTGAAAATTTTCAGAATCTACCATGTAGTTCCCTTTCTTCTCTCTTCTCCTCTGTTTCTTGCTCTATGCTCTATCCTGGCAGTCAGTGCTAGTACTAACAAACATTTTACTCTCTGGTTCCTTTCTGTTACTAAAAAGGACAGCCAGGCATGGTAGCGCAAGCCTTTAATCCCAGCACTCAGGAGGCAGAGGTAGGAGGATCACTGTGAGTTCGAGGTCAGTCTGGGCTAAAGTGAGACCCTACCTTGAAAAACAAAACAAAATAAAAAAAGAAAAGAAAAAGGACAAGGTGTGTATAACTTGTTTTGTGGGTGAATGAGTTATCACCAAATAATTAGGTAATTTTAGTAGAGTTACCATTAATAAATAAGCAATAACATGTATATCTATAATGCTTAAGGTTTTAATTTCTTACTATCTTGCATACATATGGTGGCAAACATATCCTCTTCCAGTTGGACCAGTTGATTACAAAGCTGACTTTTCTTTTCTTTTCTTTCTTTCTTTTTTTTTGGTTATCAAGGTAGGGTTTCACTCTAGCCCAGGCTGACCTGGAATTTAATATGTAGTCTTAGGGTGGCCTCGAACTCAAGGTGATCCTCCTACCTCTGCCTCCCAAGTGTGTGTGCCACCACGCCCAACTTTCTTTTTATTTTTTGTTTTTGGCTTTATTTGTTAATACTTGAAGAACTTGCTATAGTGATCATGGGTCAAACTTTTATTTTAAAGTTTTTCAAGGTAGGGTGTCACTCTAGTCTAGGCTGACCTGGGACTCACTCTGTAGTTCCAGGTGCTGGCCTCAAACTCATAGTGATCCTCCTACCTCTGCCTTCTGAGAGCTGGGATTAAAGGTGTGTACCACAATATCCAGCTCCAAACTCTTCCTTATTTTTTTCAAGTATATTTTTATGTCAAATTGTAGAACTTTAAGAACGCAAGAGGTATTAGCTTAAACAGTATCCTAAGTAAAGCAGTGTCCCTCTTTGCAATGTCTACTGTATTATAAAATGATTGACTGTTGAGACTCTTTCTTTTGATGTAGCCCTTAACACAGGAAATGTTTCTAATGCTTTTCTTCATGTGTGTTTGCGTGTATCTATATAATCTTTTGCAGTGGGGAATGTGAAAAAGAGGGTGCTGAGTATTATAGTTCTTGAAGATATCACTAAGCCCGCAGAACACATTTTTCTGATATGGTGCTATGCATACTTGTATGCATACTTCCTCACAGTAGAGTTCAGACTTAGAATGGCAGGATTCTTGTTACTGTTTAGTTTTTTGTAGATGCAAGCCATGAATGTATGGTCTGTTTTGCTGGTGGACTTAAAAAATTTTTTTATTATCTTAATTAATTAATTGCAAGCAGAGAGAGAGAGAGAGAGATACAGAGAAGAGAAGCAGACAGAGAGAATGGGCATGCCAGGGCCTCTCGCCACTGTGTACAAACTCCAGAACCATCTGGCTTACATGGGTACTGGAGAATCGAACCTGAGTCCTTAGGCTTTGCAGGCTAGCACATTAACTTTAACTGCCAAGCCATCTCTCCAGCCCTCATGGACTTCTTTAACTCCACCATTTGGTGGGATGGTTTGTTTTGCTTCTTAAGCCTGCCTTTAAGTTATGTTGGCATCTAGAATGAACTGACTCTTTACTTGTTTAACACAGACCACCTGGTGGCCCATGGCAGAATGGCAGAAAAGGAAGCTCGACGGAAGTTCAAACAGATTGTCACAGCTGTCTATTTTTGTCACTGTCGGAACATTGTCCATCGTGATTTAAAAGCTGAAAATTTGCTTCTGGATGCCAATCTGAATATCAAGATAGCAGGTAAGACACATATTGCCAAAGTGATAAATAGGGACCACTGAGCTTCTCTTTGGAGTGTCTTAAAGCAAGGGACCATTTCTACTTACAAAGAAGTATGTTAATATTAAGGAAAATTTAGGCTTAATTTTTTTTCTTTTTTCTTCCCTCCCTCCCTCCCTCCCTCCCTCCCTCCCTCCCTCCCTCCCTCCCTCCCTCCCTCCCTCCCTCCCTTCCTTCCTTTCTTTCTTTCTTTCTTTTTTATTTCCGAGGTAGGGTTTTGCTCTAGCCCAGGCTGACCTGGAATTCACTATGTAGTCTCAGGTTGGCCTTGAACATGGCAATCCTTCTACCTCTGCCTCCCAAGTGCTGGGATTAAAGGCGTGCACCACCATGCCTAGCTAAAAATTTATTTTTATTTATTAGAGACAGAGAGAGGGGGAGGGAAATAGAGATAGAGATAGAGAGAGAGACAGAGAGAGAGAATGGCATGCTAGGGCCTCTAGCCACTGCAGACAAATTCAGATGCATGTGCCACCTTGTGCATCTGGCTTATGTGGGACCTGGAGAATCAAAGCTGAGTCCTTAGGCTTTGCAGCCAAGTGCTTTAACCCCCTAAGCAATCTTTGCCCTAGGCTTTTTTTTTTTTTTTTTTTGTTAATTGGAGCTGGGAATTGAGTTTAGGGCTTTGTGCTTACTAAGCACACTTTTGACCAAGGAGTTCCACCCGCAGTGCTGTCTTTAACTCTACCCCAGCTACACTCACCCCTCCATTCCTAGCTTCTGAATTTGTTTCAGTAGACTGAAAATTTATCAGCTTTCAAAATGTATTTTAAAAAATATTTGATTTATATATTTATTTGAGAGTGCGAGAGAGAAAGAGGCAGATAGAGAATAGGGACGCTAGTGCCTTCAGTCATTGCACAGGAACTCCAAATGCCTGCGGCTTTATTGGGTACTGGGGAATCAAACTCAAGTCATTCACTGTGCAGGCAAGCGCCTTAACTACTGGGCTATCTCTCTCTAATAAGTAAATAAATAAATAAATAAATAAAAATTTTTAAGGGTATGGTGGGCTGGAGAGATTGCTCAGTGGTTAAAGGCACTAGCTTGCAAAGCCTGACAATCTGCGGTTCGATTCCCCAGTACCAACATAAATCCAGATGCACAAAGTGGTCTATGTGTCTGGGGTTTTGTTTGCAGTGGCAAGAGGCCCTGGCATGCTCATTCTCTCTCTCACACACATACACCCTTTCTCTCTCCCTCTCTCTCTTTCTCATTGTAAAGAAACAAAATATTTTTTTAAAGCTATGGGGGCCTTGAGTAAAAATCAGGAGAGAGACTGTGTATTAGGTTGCAAAATTGCTGCACTACAAAGCACAATTAATTCACTTCAGGATGGATAGAAAGAAAAAGGTCGAGGAAAGGCACAGGAAGACCAGCTAAAAGGAATGTAAAATGGCAAGGTCATGTGTGAGGATGGTAGTAGTAGACAGGGAAAGATGGAAAAGACCAAAAAATAAGGGAAAAATCAAGGAAGACTATCTATTACCAGGTACCAGTCAGATGTCTGGGCCAGGAACAAGGGACTTGCAGTAAAATAGTTATTTAGAGATGGCTTAAATTTAGTCCCCAACAGAAAATGATATTGTCTTTTTTTTAATGGCTAATATACTGCTGTTTGAAAGCAATTTTAATCCTGTCTCTAAAGATTAAGTAGTGAGAGTTTTATGTTAAAAATTGTTTAGTAAAAAACGAAATGTAACTGGCTTACTCCTTAATAGAAACCCTCTTTGAAATAGTCAGACGTTAGGAGAATGTTTTGAAAATCGTGGAAACTTTTTTTTTAACCTAAGGAAGTTGGAAACTTCTCCCTTTAAATGTCGACTCCCAGAATGGGCTCTGTGACAATTTCCACTCCTGGGTTATTGTTTTAGTTGGCGTCATTAGCCAACAAGGATCTGCAGGGCAACTACAGAAAAGCCACTATTTTGGAAAGAATTTCCAGAGTGCATGGATTTAAGGTACAATGGAA